>NW_026843646.1:13608591-13908591 GCF_030254825.1 Meriones unguiculatus | reverse complement strand
CAGCGGGTTTTTAAGTACTCTGGAGTCATTTCGTTGCAAGCGGGTTTTTAAGTGCTCTGGAGTCATTTCGTTGCAAGCGGGTGTTTAAGTGCTCTGGAGTCATTTCGTTGCAAGCGGGTTTTTAAGTGCTCTGGAGTCATTTCGTTGCAAGCGGGTTTTTACATACTTCTCAGACATTTCACTGAGAGGGGATTTTTTAAGTGCTCTGGAGTCATTTCGTTTCAAGCGGGTGTTTAAGTGCTCTGGAGTCATTTCGTTGCAAGCGGGTTTTTAAGTGCTCTGGAGTCATTTCGTTGCAAGCGGGTTTTTAAGTGCTCTGGAGTCATTTTGTTGCAAGCGGGTTTTTACGTGTTCTGGAGTCATTTCGTTGCAAGCGGGTTTTTACATACTTCTCAGACATTTCACTGGAAGCGGGTTTTTTAAGTGCTCTGTAGGCATTTCGTTGCAAGCGGGTTTTTAAGTACTCTGGAGTCATTTCGTTGCAAGCGTTTTTTACATGCTCTGGAGTCATTTCGTTGCAAGCGGGTTTTTAAATACTTCTCTGACATTTAACTAGAAATGAGTTTTTTAAGTGCTCTGGAGTCATTTCGTTGCAAGCGGGTTTTTAAGTGCTCTGGAGTCATTTCGTTGCAAGCGGGTTTTTAAGTGCTCTGGAGTCATTTCGTTGCAAGCGGGTTTTTAAGTGCTCTGGAGTCATTTCGTTGCAAGCGGGTTTTTAAGTGCTCTGGAGTCATTTGGTTTCAAGCGGGTATTTAAGTGTTCTGGAGTCATTTCGTTGCAAGCGGGTTTTTAAGTGCTCTGGAGTCATTTCGTTGCAAGCGGGTTTTTAAGTACTCTGGAGTCATTTCGTTGCAAGCGGGTTTTTAAGTGCTCTGGAGTCATTTCGTTGCAAGCGGGTGTTTAAGTGCTCTGGAGTCATTTCGTTGCAAGCGGGTTTTTAAGTGCTCTGGAGTCATTTCGTTGCAAGCGGGTTTTTACATACTTCTCAGACATTTCACTGAGAGCGGGTTTTTTAAGTGCTCTGGAGTCATTTCGTTGCAAGCAGGTTTTTAAGTATTCTGGAGTAATTTCGTTGCAAGCGGGTTTTTAAGTGCTCTGGAGTCATTTCGTTGCAAGCGGGTTTAAAGTGCTCTGGCGTCATTTCGTTGCATGCGGGTTTTTATGTGTTCTGGAGTAATTTCGTTGCAAGCGGGTTTTTAAGTGCTCTGGAGTCAGTTCGCTGCAAGCGCGTTTTTAAGTACTCTGGAGTCATTTCGTTGTAAGCGGTTTTTTAAGTGCTCTGGAGTCATTTCGTTCAAGCGGGTTTTTAAGTGCTCTGGAGTCATTTTGTTGCAAGCGGGTTTTTACGTGTTCTGGAGTCATTTCGTTGCAAGCGGGTTTTTACATACTTCTCAGACATTTCACTGGAAGCGGGTTTTTTAAGTGCTCTGTAGGCATTTCGTTGCAAGCGGGTTTTTAAGTACTCTGAAGTCATTTCGTTGCAAGCGTTTTTTACATGCTCTGGAGTCATTTCGTTGCAAGCGGGTTTTTAAATACTTCTCTGACATTTAACTAGAAATGAGTTTTTTAAGTACTCTGGAGTCATTTCGTTGCAAGCGGGTTTTTAAGTGCTCTGGAGTCATTTCGTTGCAAGCGGGTTTTTAAGTGCTCTGGAGTCATTTAGTTGCAAGCGGGTTTTTAAGTGCTCTGGAGTCATTTCGTTGCAAGCGGGTTTTTAAGTGCTCTGGAGTCATTTGGTTGCAAGCGGGTATTTAAGTGTTCTGGAGTCATTTCGTTGCAAGCGGGTTTTTAAGTGCTCTGGAGTCATTTCGTTGCAAGCGGGTTTTTAAGTACTCTGGAGTCATTTCGTTGCAAGCGGGTTTTTAAGTGCTCTGGAGTCATTTCGTTGCAAGCGGGTGTTTAAGTGCTCTGGAGTCATTTCGTTGCAAGCGGGTTTTTAAGTGCTCTGGAGTCATTTCGTTGCAAGCGGGTTTTTACATACTTCTCAGACATTTCACTGAGAGCGGATTTTTTAAGTGCTCTGGAGTCATTTCGTTGCAAGCGGGTGTTTAAGTGCTCTGGAGTCATTTCGTTGCAAGCGGGTTTTTAAGTGCTCTGGAGTCATTTCGTTGCAAGCGGGTTTTTAAGTGCTCTGGAGTCATTTTGTTGCAAGCGGGTTTTTACGTGTTCTGGAGTCATTTCGTTGCAAGCGGGTTTTTACATACTTCTCAGACATTTCACTGGAAGCGGGTTTTTTAAGTGCTCTGTAGGCATTTCGTTGCAAGCGGGTTTTTAAGTACTCTGGAGTCATTTCGTTGCAAGCGGGTTTTTAAATACTTCTCTGACATTTAACTAGAAATGAGTTTTTTAAGTGCTCTGGAGTCATTTCGTTGCAAGCGGGTTTTTAAGTGCTCTGGAGTCATTTCGTTGCAAGCGGGTTTTTAAGTGCTCTGGAGTCATTTCGTTGCAAGCGGGTTTTTAAGTGCTCTGGAGTCATTTCGTTGCAAGCGGGTTTTTAAGTGCTCTGGAGTCATTTGGTTGCAAGCGGGTATTTAAGTGTTCTGGAGTCATTTCGTTGCAAGCGGGTTTTTAAGTGCTCTGGAGTCATTTCGTTGCAAGCGGGTTTTTAAGTACTCTGGAGTCATTTCGTTGCAAGCGGGTTTTTAAGTGCTCTGGAGTCATTTCGTTGCAAGCGGGTGTTTAAGTGCTCTGGAGTCATTTCGTTGCAAGCGGGTTTTTAAGTGCTCTGGAGTCATTTCGTTGCAAGCGGGTTTTTACATACTTCTCAGACATTTCACTGAGAACGGGTTTTTTAAGTGCTCTGGAGTCATTTCGTTGCAAGCGGGTGTTTAAGTGCTCTGGAGTCATTTCGTTGCAAGCGGGTTTTTAAGTGCTCTGGAGTCATTTCGTTGCAAGCGGGTTTTTACATACTTCTCAGACATTTCACTGAGAGCGGGTTTTTAAGTGCTCTGGAGTCATTTCGTTGCAAGCGGGTTTTTAAGTGCTCTGGAGTCATTTCGTTGCAAGCTGGTTTTTAAGTGCTCTGAAGGCATTTCGTTGTAAGCGGGTTTTTAAGTGCTCTGGAGTCATTTTGTTGCAAGCGGGTTTTTAAGTACTCTGGAGTAATTTCGTTGCAAGCGGGTTTTTAAGTGCTCTGGAGTCATTTCGTTGCAAGCGGGTTTAAAGTGATCTGGAGTCATTTCGTTGAATGCGGGTTTTTATGTGTTCTGGAGTAATTTCGTTGCAAGCGAGTTTTAAGTGCTCTGGAGTCATTTCGTTGCAAGCAGGTTTTTAAGTACTCTGGAGTAATTTCGTTGCAAGCGGGTTTTTAAGTGCTCTGGAGTCATTTCGTTGCAAGCGGGTTTAAAGTGCTCTGGAGTCATTTCGTTGCATGCGGGTTTTTAAGTGCTCTGGAGTCATTTCGTTGCAAGCGGGTTTTTAAGTGCTCTGGAGTAATTTCGTTGCAAGCGGGTTTTTAAGTGCTCTGGAGTCATTTCGTTGCAAGCGGGTTTTTAAGTGCTCTGGAGTCATTTGGTTGCAAGCGGGTATTTAAGTGTTCTGGAGTCATTTCGTTGCAAGCGGGTTTTTAAGTGCTCTGGAGTCATTTCGTTGCAAGCGGGTTTTTAAGTACTCTGGAGTCATTTCGTTGCAAGCGGGTTTTTACATACTTCTCTGACATTTAACTAGAAATGAGTTTTTTAAGTGCTCTGGAGTCATTTCGTTGCAAGCGGGTATTTACATACTTCTCAGACATTTCACTGGAAGCTGGTTTTTTAAGTGCTCTGGAGTCATTTCGTTGCAAGCGGGTTTTTAAGTGCTCTGGAGTCATTTCGTTGCAAGCGGGTTTTTAAGTGTTCTGGAGTCATTTCGTTGCAAGCGGGTTTTTAAGTGCTCTGGAGTCATTTTGTTGCAAGCGGGTTTTTAAGTGCTCTGGAGTCATTTCGTTGCAAGCGGGTTTTTACATACTTCTCAGACATTTCACTGAGAGCGGGTTTTTTAAGTGTTCTGGAGTCATTTCGTTGCAAGCGGGTTTTTAAGTGCTCTGGAGTCATTTCGTTGCAAGCGGGTTTTTAAGTACTCTGGAGTCATTTCGTTGCAAGCGGGTTTTTAAGTGCTCTGGAGTCATTTCGTTGCAAGCGGGTGTTTAAGTGCTCTGGAGTCATTTCGTTGCAAGCGGGTTTTTAAGTGCTCTGGAGTCATTTCGTTGCAAGCGGGTTTTTACATACTTCTCAGACATTTCACTGAGAGCGGATTTTTTAAGTGCTCTGGAGTCATTTCGTTGCAAGCGGGTGTTTAAGTGCTCTGGAGTCATTTCGTTGCAAGCGGGTTTTTAAGTGCTCTGGAGTCATTTCGTTGCAAGCGGGTTTTTAAGTGCTCTGGAGTCATTTTGTTGCAAGCGGGTTTTTACGTGTTCTGGAGTCATTTCGTTGCAAGCGGGTTTTTACATACTTCTCAGACATTTCACTGGAAGCGGGTTTTTTAAGTGCTCTGTAGGCATTTCGTTGCAAGCGGGTTTTTAAGTACTCTGGAGTCATTTCGTTGCAAGCGGGTTTTTAAATACTTCTCTGACATTTAACTAGAAATGAGTTTTTTAAGTGCTCTGGAGTCATTTCGTTGCAAGCGGGTTTTTAAGTGCTCTGGAGTCATTTCGTTGCAAGCGGGTTTTTAAGTGCTCTGGAGTCATTTCGTTGCAAGCGGGTTTTTAAGTGCTCTGGAGTCATTTCGTTGCAAGCGGGTTTTTAAGTGCTCTGGAGTCATTTGGTTGCAAGCGGGTATTTAAGTGTTCTGGAGTCATTTCGTTGCAAGCGGGTTTTTAAGTGCTCTGGAGTCATTTCGTTGCAAGCGGGTTTTTAAGTACTCTGGAGTCATTTCGTTGCAAGCGGGTTTTTAAGTGCTCTGGAGTCATTTCGTTGCAAGCGGGTGTTTAAGTGCTCTGGAGTCATTTCGTTGCAAGCGGGTTTTTAAGTGCTCTGGAGTCATTTCGTTGCAAGCGGGTTTTTACATACTTCTCAGACATTTCACTGAGAACGGGTTTTTTAAGTGCTCTGGAGTCATTTCGTTGCAAGCGGGTGTTTAAGTGCTCTGGAGTCATTTCGTTGCAAGCGGGTTTTTAAGTGCTCTGGAGTCATTTCGTTGCAAGCGGGTTTTTACATACTTCTCAGACATTTCACTGAGAGCGGGTTTTTAAGTGCTCTGGAGTCATTTCGTTGCAAGCGGGTTTTTAAGTGCTCTGGAGTCATTTCGTTGCAAGCTGGTTTTTAAGTGCTCTGAAGGCATTTCGTTGTAAGCGGGTTTTTAAGTGCTCTGGAGTCATTTTGTTGCAAGCGGGTTTTTAAGTACTCTGGAGTAATTTCGTTGCAAGCGGGTTTTTAAGTGCTCTGGAGTCATTTCGTTGCAAGCGGGTTTAAAGTGATCTGGAGTCATTTCGTTGAATGCGGGTTTTTATGTGTTCTGGAGTAATTTCGTTGCAAGCGAGTTTTAAGTGCTCTGGAGTCATTTCGTTGCAAGCAGGTTTTTAAGTACTCTGGAGTAATTTCGTTGCAAGCGGGTTTTTAAGTGCTCTGGAGTCATTTCGTTGCAAGCGGGTTTAAAGTGCTCTGGAGTCATTTCGTTGCATGCGGGTTTTTAAGTGCTCTGGAGTCATTTCGTTGCAAGCGGGTTTTTAAGTGCTCTGGAGTAATTTCGTTGCAAGCGGGTTTTTAAGTGCTCTGGAGTCATTTCGTTGCAAGCGGGTTTTTAAGTGCTCTGGAGTCATTTGGTTGCAAGCGGGTATTTAAGTGTTCTGGAGTCATTTCGTTGCAAGCGGGTTTTTAAGTGCTCTGGAGTCATTTCGTTGCAAGCGGGTTTTTAAGTACTCTGGAGTCATTTCGTTGCAAGCGGGTGTTTAAGTGCTCTGGAGTCATTTCGTTGCAAGCGGGTTTTTAAGTGCTCTGGAGTCATTTCGTTGCAAGCGGGTTTTTACATACTTCTCAGACATTTCACTGAGAGCGGGTTTTTTAAGTGCTCTGGAGTCATTTCGTTGCAAGCGGGTGTTTAAGTGCTCTGGAGTCATTTCATTGCAAGCGGGTTTTTAAGTGCTCTGGAGTCATTTCGTTGCAAGCGGGTTTTTAAGTGCTCTGGAGTCATTTTGTTGCAAGCGGGTTTTTACGTGTTCTGGAGTCATTTCGTTGCAAGCGGGTTTTTACATACTTCTCAGACATTTCACTGGAAGCGGGTTTTTTAAGTGCTCTGTAGGCATTTCGTTGCAAGCGGGTTTTTAAGTACTCTGGAGTCATTTCGTTGCAAGCGTTTTTTACATGCTCTGGAGTCATTTCGTTGCAAGCGGGTTTTTACATACTTCTCTGACATTTAACTGGAAACGAGTTTTTTAAGTGCTCTGGAGTCATTTCGTTGCAAGCGGGTTTTTAAGTACTCTGGAGTCATTTCGTTGCAAGCGGGTTTTTAAGTGCTTTGGAGTCATTTCGTTGCAAGCGGGTTTTTAAGTGCTCTGGAGTCATTTCGTTGCAAGCGGGTTTTTAAGTGCTCTGGAGTCATTTCGTTGCAAGCGGGTTTTTAAGTGCTCTGGAGTCATTTCGTTGCAAGCGGGTTTTTAAGTGCTCTGGAGTCATTTCGTTGCAAGCGGGTGTTTAAGTGCTCTGGAGTCATTTCGTTGCAAGCGGGTTTTTAAGTACTCTGGAGTCATTTCGTTGCAAGCGGGTTTTTAAGTGCTCTGAAGGCATTTCGTTGAAGGCGGGTTTTTAAGTGCTCTGGAGTCATTTCGTTGCAAGCGGGTTTTTACGTGTTCTGGAGTCATTTCGTTGCAAGCGGGTTTTTACATACTTCTCAGACATTTCACTGAAAGCGAGTTTTTTAAGTGCTCTGTGGGCATTTCGTTGCAAGCGGGTTTTTAAGTACTCTGGAGTCATTTCGTTGCAAGCGTTTTTTACATGCTCTGGAGTCATTTCGTTGCAAGCGGGTTTTTACATACTTCTCTGACATTTAACTGGAAGCGAGTTTTTTAAGTGCTCTGGAGTCATTTCGTTGCAAGCGGGTTTTTACATACTTCTCAGACATTTCACTGGAAGCTTGTTTTTTAAGTGCTCTGGAGTCATTTCGTTGCAAGCGGGTTTTTAAGTACTCTGGAATCATTTCGTTGCAAGCGGGTCTTTAAGTGCTCTGAAGTCATTTCGTTGCAAGCGGGTTTTTAAGTGCTCTGGAGTCATTTCGTTGCAAGCGGGTTTTTAAGTGCTCTGGAGTCATTTCGTTGCAAGCGGGTTTTTAAGTGCTCTGGAGTCATTTCGTTGCAAGCGGGTATTTAAGTGTTCTGGAGTCATTTCGTTGCAAGCGGGTTTTTAAGTGCTCTGGAGTCATTGCGTTGCAAGCGGGTTTTTACATACTTCTCAGACATTTCACTGAGAGCGGGTTTTTTGAGTGCTCTGGAGTCATTTCGTTGCAAGCGGGTTTTTAAGTGCTCTGGATTCATTTCGTTTCAAGCGGGTGTTTAAGTGCTCTGGAGTCATTTCGTTGCAAGCGGGTTTTTAAGTGCTCTGGAGTCATTTCATTGCAAGCGGGTTTTTAAGTGCTCTGAAGGCATTTCGTTGTAAGCGGGTTATTAAGTGCTCGGGAGTCATTTCGTTGCAAGCGGGTTTTTAAGTGCTCTGGAGTCATTTCGTTGCAAGCGGGTGTTTAAGTGCTCTGGAGTCATTTCGTTGCAAGCGGGTTTTTAAGTGCTCTGGAGTCATTTCGTTGCAAGCGGGTTTTTAAGTGCTCTGGAGTCATTTCTTTGCAAGCGGGTTTTTAAGTGCTCTGGAGTCATTTCGTTGCAAGCGGGTTTAAAGTGCTCTGGAGTCATTTCGTTGCATGCGGGTTTTTAAGTGCTCTGGAGTCATTTCGTTGCAAGCGGGTTTTTAAGTGCTCTGGAGTAATTTCGTTGCAAGCGGGTTTTTAAGTGCTCTGGAGTCATTTCGTTGCAAGCGGGTTTTTAAGTGCTCTGGAGTCATTTGGTTGCAAGCGGGTATTTAAGTGTTTTGGAGTCATTTCGTTGCAAGCGGGTTTTTAAGTGCTCTGGAGTCATTTCGTTGCAAGCGGGTTTTTAAGTACTCTGGAGTCATTTCGTTGCAAGCGGGTTTTTAAGTGTTCTGGAGTCATTTCGTTGCAATCGGGTGTTTAAGTGCTCTGGAGTCATTTCGTTGCAAGCGGGTTTTTAAGTGCTCTGGAGTCATTTCGTTGCAAGCGGGTTTTTACATACTTCTCAGACATTTCACTGAGAGCGGGTTTTTTAAGTGCTCTGGAGTCATTTCGTTGCAAGCGGGTGTTTAAGTGCTCTGGAGTCATTTCATTGCAAGCGGGTTTTTAAGTGCTCTGGAGTCATTTCGTTGCAAGCGGGTTTTTAAGTGCTCTGGAGTCATTTTGTTGCAAGCGGGTTTTTACGTGTTCTGGAGTCATTTCGTTGCAAGCGGGTTTTTACATACTTCTCAGACATTTCACTGGAAGCGGGTTTTTTAAGTGCTCTGTAGGCATTTCGTTGCAAGCGGGTTTTTAAGTACTCTGGAGTCATTTCGTTGCAAGCGTTTTTTACATGCTCTGGAGTCATTTCGTTGCAAGCGGGTTTTTACATACTTCTCTGACATTTAACTGGAAACGAGTTTTTTAAGTGCTCTGGAGTCATTTCGTTGCAAGCGGGTTTTTAAGTACTCTGGAGTCATTTCGTTGCAAGCGGGTTTTTAAGTGCTCTGGAGTCATTTCGTTGCAAGCGGGTTTTTAAGTGCTCTGGAGTCATTTCGTTGCAAGCGGGTTTTTAAGTGCTCTGGAGTCATTTCGTTGCAAGCGGGTTTTTAAGTGCTCTGGAGTCATTTCGTTGCAAGCGGGTTTTTAAGTGCTCTGGAGTCATTTCGTTGCAAGCGGGTGTTTAAGTGCTCTGGAGTCATTTCGTTGCAAGCGGGTTTTTAAGTGCTCTGGAGTCATTTCGTTGCAAGCGGGTTTTTAAGTGCTCTGGAGGCATTTCGTTGTAAGCGGGTTTTTAAGTGCTCTGGAGTCATTTCGTTGCAAGCAGGATTTTACGTGTTCTGGAGTCATTTCGTTGCAAGCGGGTTTTTACATACTTCTCAGATATTTCACTGAGAGCGGGTTTTTTAAGTGCTCTGGAGTCATTTCATTGCAAGCGGGTTTTTATATGTTCTGGAGTCATTTCGTTGCAAGCGGGTTTTTAAGTACTCTGGAGTCATTTCGTTGCAAGCGGGTTTTTAAGTGCTCTGAAGGCATTTCGTTGTAAGCGGGTTTTTAAGTGCTCTGGAGTCATTTCGTTGCAAGCGGGTTTTTACGTGTTCTGGAGTCATTTCGTTGCAAGCGGGTTTTTACATACTTCTCAGACATTTCACTGAAAGCGAGTTTTTTAAGTGCTCTGTGGGCATTTCGTTGCAAGCGGGTTTTTAAGTACTCTGGAGTCATTTCGTTGCAAGCGTTTTTTACATGCTCTGGAGTCATTTCGTTGCAAGCGGGTTTTTACATACTTCTCTGACATTTAACTGGAAGCGAGTTTTTTAAGTGCTCTGGAGTCATTTCGTTGCAAGCGGGTTTTTACATACTTCTCAGACATTTCACTGGAAGCTTGTTTTTTAAGTGCTCTGGAGTCATTTCGTTGCAAGGGGGTTTTTAAGTACTCTGGAATCATTTCGTTGCAAGCGGGTCTTTAAGTGCTCTGAAGTCATTTCGTTGCAAGCGGGTTTTTAAGTGCTCTGGAGTCATTTCGTTGCAAGCGGGTTTTTAAGTGCTCTGGAGTCATTTCGTTGCAAGCGGGTTTTTAAGTGCTCTGGAGTCATTTCGTTGCAAGCGGGTATTTAAGTGTTCTGGAGTCATTTCGTTGCAAGCGGGTTTTTAAGTGCTCTGGAGTCATTGCGTTGCAAGCGGGTTTTTAAGTACTCTGGAGTCATTTCGTTGCAAGCGGGTTTTTAAGTGCTCTGGATTCATTTCGTTTCAAGCGGGTGTTTAAGTGCTCTGGAGTCATTTCGTTGCAAGCGGGTTTTTAAGTGCTCTGGAGTCATTTCATTGCAAGCGGGTTTTTAAGTGCTCTGAAGGCATTTCGTTGTAAGCGGGTTATTAAGTGCTCGGGAGTCATTTCGTTGCAAGCAGGTTTTTACGTGTTCTGGAGTCATTTCGTTGCAAGCGGGTTTTTACATACTTCTCAGACATTTCACTGAGAGCGGGTTTTTTGAGTGCTCTGGAGTCATTTCGTTGCAAGCGGGTTTTTAAGTACTCTGGAGTCATTTCGTTGCAAGCGGGTTTTTAAGTGCCTGGAGTCATTTCGTTGCAAGCGGGTTTTAAGTGCTCTGGAGTCATTTCGTTGCAAGCGGGTTTTTAAGTGCTCTGGAGTCATTTCGTTGCAAGCGGGTTTTTAAGTGTTCTGGAGTCATTTCGTTGCAAGCGGGTTTTTACGTGCTCTGGAGTCATTTCGTTGCAAGATGGTTTTTAAGTGCTCTGGAGTCATTTCTTTGCAAGCGGGTTTTTAAGTGCTCTGGAGTCATTTCGTTTCAAGCGGGTTTTTAAGTGCTCTGGAGTAATTTCGTTGCAAGCGGGTTTTTAAGTGCTCTGGAGTCATTTCGTTGCAAGCGGGTTTTTAAGTGCTCTGAAGGCATTTCGTTGTAAGAGGGTTTTTAAGTGCTCTGGAGTCATTTCGTTGCAAGCGGGTTTTTACGTGTTCTGGAGTCATTTCGTTGCAAGCGGGTTTTTACATACTTCTCAGACATTTCACTGGAAGCGGGTTTTTTAAGTGTTCTGTAGGCATTTCGTTGCAAGCGGGTTTTTAAGTACTCTGGAGTCATTTCGTTGCAAGCGGGTTTTACATGCTCTGGAGTCATTTCGTTGTAAGCGGGTTTTTACATACTTCTCTGACATTTAACTGGAAGCGAGTTTTTTAAGTGCTCTGGAGTCATTTCGTTGCAAGAGGGCTTTTACATACTTCTCAGACATTTCACTGGAAGCGGGTTTTTTAAGTGCTCTGGAGTCATTTCTTTGCAAGCGGGTTTTTAAGTACTCTGGAGTCATTTCGTTGCAAGCGGGTTTTTAAGTGCTCTGGAGTCATTTCGTTGCAAGCGGGTTTTTAAGTACTCTGGAGGTATTTCGTTGCAAGCGGGTTTTTAAGTGTTCTGGAGTCATTTCGTTGCAAGCGGGTTTTTAAGTGCTCTGGAGTCATTTCGTTGCAAGCGGGTTTTTAAGTGCTCTGTAGTCATTTCGTTGCAAGCGGGTGTTTAAGTGCTCTGTAGTCATTTCGTTGCAAGCGGGTGTTTAAGTGCTCTGGAGTCATTTCGTTGCAAGCGGGTTTTTAAGTGCTCTGGAGTCATTTCGTTGCAAGCGGGTTTTTAAGTGCTCTGAAGGCATTTCGTTGTAAGCGGGTTTTTAAGTGCTCTGGAGTCATTTCGTTGCAAGCGGGTTTTTAAGTACTCTGGAGTAATTTCGTTGCAAGCGGGTTTTTAAGTGCTCTGGAGTCATTTCGTTGCAAGCGGGTTTTTAAGTGCTCTGGAGTCATTTCATTGCAAGCGGGTTTTTACGTGCTCTGAAGGCATTTCGTTGTAAGCGGGTTTTTAAGTGCTCTAAAGTCTTTTCGTTGCAAGCGGGTTTTTACGTGTTCTGGAGTCATTTCGTTGCAAGCGGGTTTTTACATACTTCTCAGACATTTCACTGGAAGCGGGTTTTTTAAGTGCTCTGTAGGCATTTCGTTGCAAGCGGGTTTTTAAGTACTCTGGAGTCATTTCGTTGCAAGCGGGTTTTTAAGTGCTCTGGAGTCATTTCGTTGCAAGCGGGTGTTTAAGTGCTCTGGAGTCATTTCGTTGCAAGCGGGTTTTTAAGTGCTCTGGAGTCATTTCGTTGCAAGCGGGTTTTTAAGTGCTCTGAAGGCATTTCGTTGTAAGCGGGTTTTTAAGTGCTCTGGAGTCATATCGTTGCAAGCAGGTTTTTACGTGTTCTGGAGTCATTTCGTTGCAAGCGGTTTTTTACATACTTCTCAGACATTTCACTGAGAGCGGGTTTTTTAAGTGCTCTGGAGTCATTTCGTTGTAAGCGGGTTTTTAAGTGCTCTGGAGACATTTCGTTGCTAGCGGGTTTTAAGTGCTCTGGAGTCATTTCGTTGCAAGCGGGTTTTTACGTGCTCTGAAGGCATTTCGTTGTAAGCGGGTTTTTAAGTGCTCTGGAGTCATTTCGTTGCAAGCGGGTTTTTAAGTGCTCTGGAGTCATTTCGTTGCAAGCGGGTTTAAAGTGCTCTGGAGTCATTTCGTTGCATGCGGGTTTTTATGTGTTCTGGAGTAATTTCGTTGCAAGCGGGTTTTTAAGTGCTCTGGAGTCATTTCGCTGCAAGCGCGTTTTTAAGTACTCTGGAGTCATTTCGTTGTAAGCGGGTTTTTAAGTGCTCTGGAGTCATTTCGTTGCAAGCGGGTTTTTAAGTGCTCTGGAGTCATTTTGTTGCAAGCGGGTTTTTACGTGTTCTGGAGTCATTTCGTTGCAAGCGGGTTTTTACATACTTCTCAGACATTTCACTGGAAGCGGGTTTTTTAAGTGCTCTGTTGGCATTTCGTTGCAAGCGGGTTTTTAAGTACTCTGGAGTCATTTCATTGCAAGCGTTTTTTACATGCTCTGGAGTCATTTCGTTGCAAGCGGGTTTTTAAATACTTCTCTGACATTTAACTAGAAATGAGTTTTTTAAGTGCTCTGGTGTCATTTTGTTGCAAGCGGGTTTTTAAGTGCTCTGGAGTCATTTCGTTGCAAGCGGGTTTTTAAGTGCTCTGGAGTCATTTAGTTGCAAGCGGGTTTTTAAGTGCTCTGGAGTCATTTCGTTGCAAGCGGGTTTTTAAGTGCTCTGGAGTCATTTGGTTGCAAGCGGGTATTTAAGTGTTCTGGAGTCATTTCGTTGCAAGCGGGTTTTTAAGTGCTCTGGAGTCATTTCGTTGCAAGCGGGTTTTTAAGTACTCTGGAGTCATTTCGTTGCAAGCGGGTTTTTAAGTGCTCTGGAGTCATTTCGTTGCAAGCGGGTGTTTAAGTGCTCTGGAGTCATTTCGTTGCAAGCGGGTTTTTAAGTGCTCTGGAGTCATTTCGTTGCAAGCGGGTTTTTACATACTTCTCAGACATTTCACTGAGAGCGGATTTTTTAAGTGCTCTGGAGTCATTTCGTTGCAAGCGGGTGTTTAAGTGCTCTGGAGTCATTTCGTTGCAAGCGGGTTTTTAAGTGCTCTGGAGTCATTTCGTTGCAAGCGGGTTTTTAAGTGCTCTGGAGTCATTTTGTTGCAAGCGGGTTTTTACGTGTTCTGGAGTCATTTCGTTGCAAGCGGGTTTTTACATACTTCTCAGACATTTCACTGGAAGCGGGTTTTTTAAGTGTTCTGTAGGCATTTCGTTGCAAGCGGGTTTTTAAGTACTCTGGAGTCATTTCGTTGCAAGCGTTTTTTACATGCTCTGGAGTCATTTCGTTGCAAGCGGGTTTTTAAATACTTCTCTGACATTTAACTAGAAATGAGTTTTTTAAGTGCTCTGGAGTCATTTCGTTGCAAGCGGGTTTTTAAGTGCTCTGGAGTCATTTCCTTGCAAGCGGGTTTTTAAGTGCTCTGGAGTCATTTCGTTGCAAGCGGGTTTTTAAGTGCTCTGGAGTCATTTCGTTGCAAGCGGGTTTTTAAGTGCTCTGGAGTCATTTGGTTGCAAGCGGGTATTTAAGTGTTCTGGAGTCATTTCGTTGCAAGCGGGTTTTTAAGTGCTCTGGAGTCATTTCGTTGCAAGCGGGTTTTTAAGTACTCTGGAGTCATTTCGTTGCAAGCGGGTTTTTAAGTGCTCTGGAGTCATTTCGTTGCAAGCGGGTGTTTAAGTGCTCTGGAGTCATTTCGTTGCAAGCGGGTTTTTAAGTGCTCTGGAGTCATTTCGTTGCAAGCGGGTTTTTACATACTTCTCAGACATTTCACTGAGAGCGGGTTTTTTAAGTGCTCTGGAGTCATTTCGTTGCAAGCGGGTGTTTAAGTGCTCTGGAGTCATTTCGTTGCAAGCGGGTTTTTAAGTGCTCTGGAGTCATTTCGTTGCAAGCGGGTTTTTACGTGTTCTGGAGTCATTTCGTTGCAAGCGGGTTTTTACATACTTCTCAGACATTTCACTGGAAGCGGGTTTTTTAAGTGTTCTGTAGGCATTTCGTTGCAAGCGGGTTTTTAAGTACTCTGGAGTCATTTCGTTGCAAGCGGGTTTTACATGCTCTGGAGTCATTTCGTTGTAAGCGGGTTTTTACATACTTCTCTGACATTTAACTGGAAGCGAGTTTTTTAAGTGCTCTGGAGTCATTTCGTTGCAAGAGGGCTTTTACATACTTCTCAGACATTTCACTGGAAGCGGGTTTTTTAAGTGCTCTGGAGTCATTTCTTTGCAAGCGGGTTTTTAAGTACTCTGGAGTCATTTCGTTGCAAGCGGGTTTTTAAGTGCTCTGGAGTCATTTCGTTGCAAGCGGGTTTTTAAGTACTCTGGAGTCATTTCGTTGCAAGCGGGTTTTTAAGTGTTCTGGAGTCATTTCGTTGCAAGCGTGTTTTTAAGTGCTCTGGAGTCATTTCGTTGCAAGCGGGTTTTTAAGTGCTCTGTAGTCATTTCGTTGCAAGCGGGTGTTTAAGTGCTCTGTAGTCATTTCGTTGCAAGCGGGTGTTTAAGTGCTCTGGAGTCATTTCGTTGCAAGCGGGTTTTTAAGTGCTCTGGAGTAATTTCGTTGCAAGCGGGTTTTTGAGTGCTCTGAAGGCATTTCGTTGTAAGCGGGTTTTTAAGTGCTCTGGAGTCATTTCGTTGCAAGCGGGTTTTTAAGTACTCTGGAGTTATTTCGTTGCAAGCGGGTTTTTAAGTGCTCTGGAGTCATTTCGTTGCAAGCGGGTTTTTAAGTGCTCTGGAGTCATTTCATTGCAAGCGGGTTTTTACGTGCTCTGAAGGCATTTCGTTGTAAGCGGGTTTTTAAGTGCTCTAAAGTCTTTTCGTTGCAAGCGGGTTTTTACGTGTTCTGGAGTCATTTCGTTGCAAGCGGGTTTTTACATACTTCTCAGACATTTCACTGGAAGCGGGTTTTTTAAGTGCTCTGTAGGCATTTCGTTGCAAGCGGGTTTTTAAGTACTCTGGAGTCATTTCGTTGCAAGCGGGTTTTTAAGTGCTCTGGAGTCATTTCGTTGCAAGCGGGTGTTTAAGTGCTCTGGAGTCATTTCGTTGCAAGCAGGTTTTTAAGTGCTCTGGAGTCATTTCGTTGCAAGCGGGTTTTTAAGTGCTCTGAAGGCATTTCGTTGTAAGCGGGTTTTTAAGTGCTCTGGAGTCATATCGTTGCAAGCAGGTTTTTACGTGTTCTGGAGTCATTTCGTTGCAAGCGGTTTTTTACATACTTCTCAGACATTTCACTGAGAGCGGGTTTTTTAAGTGCTCTGGAGTCATTTCGTTGTAAGCGGGTTTTTAAGTGCTCTGGAGACATTTCGTTGCAAGCGGGTTTTAAGTGCTCTGGAGTCATTTCGTTGCAAGCGGGTTTTTACGTGCTCTGAAGGCATTTCGTTGTAAGCGGGTTTTTAAGTGCTCTGGAGTCATTTCGTTGCAAGCGGGTTTTTAAGTGCTCTGGAGTCATTTCGTTGCAAGCGGGTTTAAAGTGCTCTGGAGTCATTTCGTTGCATGCGGGTTTTTATGTGTTCTGGAGTAATTTCGTTGCAAGCGGGTTTTTAAGTGCTCTGGAGTCATTTCGTTGCAAGCAGGTTTTTAAGTACTCTGGAGTAATTTCGTTGCAAGCGGGTTTTTAAGTGCTCTGGAGTCATTTCGTTGCAAGCGGGTTTAACGTGCTCTGGAGTCATTTCGTTGCATGCGGGTTTTTATGTGTTCTGGAGTAATTTCGTTGCAAGCGGGTTTTTAAGTGCTCTGGAGTCATTTCGCTGCAAGCGCGTTTTTAAGTACTCTGGAGTCATTTCGTTGTAAGCGGGTTTTTAAGTGCTCTGGAGTCATTTCGTTGCAAGCGGGTTTTTAAGTGCTCTGGAGTCATTTTGTTGCAAGCGGGTTTTTACGTGTTCTGGAGTCATTTCGTTGCAAGCGGGTTTTTACATACTTCTCAGACATTTCACTGGAAGCGGGTTTTTTAAGTGCTCTGTATGCATTTCGTTGCAAGCGGGTTTTTAAGTACTCTGGAGTCATTTCGTTGCAAGCGTTTTTTACATGCTCTGGAGTCATTTCGTTGCAAGCGGGTTTTTAAATACTTCTCTGACATTTAACTAGAAATGAGTTTTTTAAGTGCTCTGGAGTCATTTTGTTGCAAGCGGGTTTTTAAGTGCTCTGGAGTCATTTCGTTGCAAGCAGGTTTTTAAGTGCTCTGGAGTCATTTAGTTGCAAGCGGGTTTTTAAGTGCTCTGGAGTCATTTCGTTGCAAGCGGGTTTTTAAGTGCTCTGGAGTCATTTGGTTGCAAGCGGGTATTTAAGTGTTCTGGAGTCATTTCGTTGCAAGCGGGTTTTTAAGTGCTCTGGAGTCATTTCGTTGCAAGCGGGTTTTTAAGTACTCTGGAGTCATTTCGTTGCAAGCGGGTTTTTAAGTGCTCTGGAGTCATTTCGTTGCAAGCGGGTGTTTAAGTGCTCTGGAGTCATTTCGTTGCAAGCGGGTTTTTAAGTGCTCTGGAGTCATTTCGTTGCAAGCGGGTTTTTACATACTTCTCAGACATTTCACTGAGAGCGGATTTTTTAAGTGCTCTGGAGTCATTTCGTTGCAAGCGGGTGTTTAAGTGCTCTGGAGTCATTTCGTTGCAAGCGGGTTTTTAAGTGCTCTGGAGTCATTTCGTTGCAAGCGGGTTTTTAAGTGCTCTGGAGTCATTTTGTTGCAAGCGGGTTTTTACGTGTTCTGGAGTCATTTCGTTGCAAGCGGGTTTTTACATACTTCTCAGACCTTTCACTGGAAGCGGGTTTTTTAAGTGCTCTGTAGGCATTTCGTTGCAAGCGGGTTTTTAAGTACTCTGGAGTCATTTCGTTGCAAGCGTTTTTTACATGCTCTGGAGTCATTTCGTTGCAAGCGGGTTTTTAAATACTTCTCTGACATTTAACTAGAAATGAGTTTTTTAAGTGCTCTGGAGTCATTTCGTTGCAAGCGGGTTTTTACGTGTTCTGGAGTCATTTCGTTGCAAGCGGGTTTTTACATACTTCTCAGACATTTCACTGGAAGCGGGTTTTTTAAGTGTTCTGTAGGCATTTCGTTGCAAGCGGGTTTTTAAGTACTCTGGAGTCATTTCGTTACAAGCGGGTTTTACATGCTCTGGAGTCATTTCGTTGTAAGCGGGTTTTTACATACTTCTCTGACATTTAACTGGAAGCGAGTTTTTTAAGTGCTCTGGAGTCATTTCGTTGCAAGAGGGCTTTTACATACTTCTCAGACATTTCACTGGAAGCGGGTTTTTAAGTGCTCTGGAGTAATTTCGTTGCAAGCGGGTTTTTGAGTGCTCTGAAGGCATTTCGTTGTAAGCGGGTTTTTAAGTGCTCTGGAGTCATTTCGTTGCAAGCGGGTTTTTAAGTACTCTGGAGTTATTTCGTTGCAAGCGGGTTTTTAAGTGCTCTGGAGTCATTTCGTTGCAAGCGGGTTTTTAAGTGCTCTGGAGTCATTTCATTGCAAGCGGGTTTTTACGTGCTCTGAAGGCATTTCGTTGTAAGCGGGTTTTTAAGTGCTCTAAAGTCTTTTCGTTGCAAGCGGGTTTTTACGTGTTCTGGAGTCATTTCGTTGCAAGCGGGTTTTTACATACTTCTCAGACATTTCACTGGAAGCGGGTTTTTTAAGTGCTCTGTAGGCATTTCGTTGCAAGCGGGTTTTTAAGTACTCTGGAGTCATTTCGTTGCAAGCGGGTTTTTAAGTGCTCTGGAGTCATTTCGTTGCAAGCGGGTGTTTAAGTGCTCTGGAGTCATTTCGTTGCAAGCAGGTTTTTAAGTGCTCTGGAGTCATTTCGTTGCAAGCGGGTTTTTAAGTGCTCTGAAGGCATTTCGTTGTAAGCGGGTTTTTAAGTGCTCTGGAGTCATATCGTTGCAAGCAGGTTTTTACGTGTTCTGGAGTCATTTCGTTGCAAGCGGTTTTTTACATACTTCTCAGACATTTCACTGAGAGCGGGTTTTTTAAGTGCTCTGGAGTCATTTCGTTGTAAGCGGGTTTTTAAGTGCTCTGGAGACATTTCGTTGCAAGCGGGTTTTAAGTGCTCTGGAGTCATTTCGTTGCAAGCGGGTTTTTACGTGCTCTGAAGGCATTTCGTTGTAAGCGGGTTTTTAAGTGCTCTGGAGTCATTTCGTTGCAAGCGGGTTTTTAAGTGCTCTGGAGTCATTTCGTTGCAAGCGGGTTTAAAGTGCTCTGGAGTCATTTCGTTGCATGCGGGTTTTTATGTGTTCTGGAGTAATTTCGTTGCAAGCGGGTTTTTAAGTGCTCTGGAGTCATTTCGTTGCAAGCAGGTTTTTAAGTACTCTGGAGTAATTTCGTTGCAAGCGGGTTTTTAAGTGCTCTGGAGTCATTTCGTTGCAAGCGGGTTTAAAGTGCTCTGGAGTCATTTCGTTGCATGCGGGTTTTTATGTGTTCTGGAGTAATTTCGTTGCAAGCGGGTTTTTAAGTGCTCTGGAGTCATTTCGCTGCAAGCGCGTTTTTAAGTACTCTGGAGTCATTTCGTTGTAAGCGGGTTTTTAAGTGCTCTGGAGTCATTTCGTTGCAAGCGGGTTTTTAAGTGCTCTGGAGTCATTTTGTTGCAAGCGGGTTTTTACGTGTTCTGGAGTCATTTCGTTGCAAGCGGGTTTTTACATACATCTCAGACATTTCACTGGAAGCGGGTTTTTTAAGTGCTCTGTATGCATTTCGTTGCAAGCGGGTTTTTAAGTACTCTGGAGTCATTTCGTTGCAAGCGTTTTTTACATGCTCTGGAGTCATTTCGTTGCAAGCGGGTTTTTAAATACTTCTCTGACATTTAACTAGAAATGAGTTTTTTAAGTGCTCTGGAGTCATTTTGTTGCAAGCGGGTTTTTAAGTGCTCTGGAGTCATTTCGTTGCAAGCGGGTTTTTAAGTGCTCTGGAGTCATTTAGTTGCAAGCGGGTTTTTAAGTGCTCTGGAGTCATTTCGTTGCAAGCGGGTTTTTAAGTGCTCTGGAGTCATTTGGTTGCAAGCGGGTATTTAAGTGTTCTGGAGTCATTTCGTTGCAAGCGGGTTTTTAAGTGCTCTGGAGTCATTTCGTTGCAAGCGGGTTTTTAAGTACTCTGGAGTCATTTCGTTGCAAGCGGGTTTTTAAGTGCTCTGGAGTCATTTCGTTGCAAGCGGGTGTTTAAGTGCTCTGGAGTCATTTCGTTGCAAGCGGGTTTTTAAGTGCTCTGGAGTCATTTCGTTGCAAGCGGGTTTTTAAATACTTCTCTGACATTTAACTAGAAATGAGTTTTTTAAGTGCTCTGGAGTCATTTCGTTGCAAGCGGGTTTTTAAGTGCTCTGGAGTCATTTCGTTGCAAGCGGGTTTTTAAGTGCTCTGGAGTCATTTCGTTGCAAGCGGGTTTTTAAGTGCTCTGGAGTCATTTCGTTGCAAGCGGGTTTTTAAGTGCTCTGGAGTCATTTGGTTGCAAGCGGGTATTTAAGTGTTCTGGAGTCATTTCGTTGCAAGCGGGTTTTTAAGTGCTCTGGAGTCATTTCGTTGCAAGCGGGTTTTTAAGTACTCTGGAGTCATTTCGTTGCAAGCGGGTTTTTAAGTGCTCTGGAGTCATTTCGTTGCAAGCGGGTGTTTAAGTGCTCTGGAGTCATTTCGTTGCAAGCGGGTTTTTAAGTGCTCTGGAGTCATTTCGTTGCAAGCGGGTTTTTACATACTTCTCAGACATTTCACTGAGAGCGGGTTTTTTAAGTGCTCTGGAGTCATTTCGTTGCAAGCGGGTGTTTAAGTGCTCTGGAGTCATTTCGTTGCAAGCGGGTTTTTAAGTGCTCTGGAGTCATTTCGTTGCAAGCGGGTTTTTACATACTTCTCAGACATTTCACTGAGAGCGGGTTTTTTAAGTGCTCTGGAGTCATTTCTTTGCAAGCGGGCTTTTAAGTACTCTGGAGTCATTTCGTTGCAAGCGGGTTTTTAAGTGCTCTGGAGTCATTTCGTTGCAAGCGGGTTTTTAAGTACTCTGGAGTCATTTCGTTGCAAGCGGGTTTTTAAGTGTTCTGGAGTCATTTCGTTGCAAGCGTGTTTTTAAGTGCTCTGGAGTCATTTCGTTGCAAGCGGGTTTTTAAGTGCTCTGTAGTCATTTCGTTGCAAGCGGGTGTTTAAGTGCTCTGTAGTCATTTCGTTGCAAGCGGGTGTTTAAGTGCTCTGGAGTCATTTCGTTGCAAGCGGGTTTTTAAGTGCTCTGGAGTCATTTCGTTGCAAGCGGGTTTTTAAGTGCTCTGAAGGCATTTCGTTGTAAGCGGGTTTTTAAGTGCTCTGGAGTCATTTCGTTGCAAGCGGGTTTTTAAGTACTCTGGAGTTATTTCGTTGCAAGCGGGTTTTTAAGTGCTCTGGAGACATTTCGTTGCAAGCGGGTTTTTAAGTGCTCTGGAGTCATTTCATTGCAAGCGGGTTTTTACGTGCTCTGAAGGCATTTCGTTGTAAGCGGGTTTTTAAGTGCTCTAAAGTCTTTTCGTTGCAAGCGGGTTTTTACGTGTTCTGGAGTCATTTCGTTGCAAGCGGGTTTTTACATACTTCTCAGACATTTCACTGGAAGCGGGTTTTTTAAGTGCTCTGTAGGCATTTCGTTGCAAGCGGGTTTTTAAGTACTCTGGAGTCATTTCGTTGCAAGCGGGTTTTTAAGTGCTCTGGAGTCATTTCGTTGCAAGCGGGTGTTTAAGTGCTCTGGAGTCATTTCGTTGCAAGCGGGTTTTTAAGTGCTCTGGAGTCATTTCGTTGCAAGCGGGTTTTTAAGTGCTCTGAAGGCATTTCGTTGTAAGCGGGTTTTTAAGTGCTCTGGAGTCATATCGTTGCAAGCAGGTTTTTACGTGTTCTGGAGTCATTTCGTTGCAAGCGGTTTTTTACATACTTCTCAGACATTTCACTGAGAGCGGGTTTTTTAAGTGCTCTGGAGTCATTTCGTTGTAAGCGGGTTTTTAAGTGCTCTGGAGACATTTCGTTGCAAGCGGGTTTTAAGTGCTCTGGAGTCATTTCGTTGCAAGCAGGTTTTTACGTGCTCTGAAGGCATTTCGTTGTAAGCGGGTTTTTAAGTGCTCTGGAGTCATTTCGTTGCAAGCGGGTTTTTAAGTGCTCTGGAGTCATTTCGTTGCAAGCGGGTTTAAAGTGCTCTGGAGTCATTTCGTTGCATGCGGGTTTTTATGTGTTCTGGAGTAATTTCGTTGCAAGCGGGTTTTTAAGTGCTCTGGAGTCATTTCGTTGCAAGCAGGTTTTTAAGTACTCTGGAGTAATTTCGTTGCAAGCGGGTTTTTAAGTGCTCTGGAGTCATTTCGTTGCAAGCGGGTTTAAAGTGCTCTGGAGTCATTTCGTTGCATGCGGGTTTTTATGTGTTCTGGAGTAATTTCGTTGCAAGCGGGTTTTTAAGTGCTCTGGAGTCAGTTCGCTGCAAGCGCGTTTTTAAGTACTCTGGAGTCATTTCGTTGTAAGCGGGTTTTTAAGTGCTCTGGAGTCATTTCGTTGCAAGCGGGTTTTTAAGTGCTCTGGAGTCATTTTGTTGCAAGCGGGTTTTTACGTGTTCTGGAGTCATTTCGTTGCAAGCGGGTTTTTACATACTTCTCAGACATTTCACTGGAAGCGGGTTTTTTAAGTGCTCTGTATGCATTTCGTTGCAAGCGGGTTTTTAAGTACTCTGGAGTCATTTCGTTGCAAGCGTTTTTTACATGCTCTGGAGTCATTTCGTTGCAAGCGGGTTTTTAAATACTTCTCTGACATTTAACTAGAAATGAGTTTTTTAAGTGCTCTGGAGTCATTTTGTTGCAAGCGGGTTTTTAAGTGCTCTGGAGTCATTTCGTTGCAAGCGGGTTTTTAAGTGCTCTGGAGTCATTTAGTTGCAAGCGGGTTTTTAAGTGCTCTGGAGTCATTTCGTTGCAAGCGGGTTTTTAAGTGCTCTGGAGTCATTTGGTTGCAAGCGGGTATTTAAGTGTTCTGGAGTCATTTCGTTGCAAGCGGGTTTTTAAGTGCTCTGGAGTCATTTCGTTGCAAGCGGGTTTTTAAGTACTCTGGAGTCATTTCGTTGCAAGCGGGTTTTTAAGTGCTCTGGAGTCATTTCGTTGCAAGCGGGTGTTTAAGTGCTCTGGAGTCATTTCGTTGCAAGCGGGTTTTTAAGTGCTCTGGAGTCATTTCGTTGCAAGCGGGTTTTTACATACTTCTCAGACATTTCACTGAGAGCAGATTTTTTAAGTGCTCTGGAGTCATTTCGTTGCAAGCGGGTGTTTAAGTGCTCTGGAGTCATTTCGTTGCAAGCGGGTTTTTAAGTGCTCTGGAGTCATTTCGTTGCAAGCGGGTTTTTAAGTGCTCTGGAGTCATTTTGTTGCAAGCGGGTTTTTACGTGTTCTGGAGTCATTTCGTTGCAAGCGGGTTTTTACATACTTCTCAGACATTTCACTGAAAGCGGGTTTTTTAAGTGCTCTGTAGGCATTTCGTTGCAAGCGGGTTTTTAAGTACTCTGGAGTCATTTCGTTGCAAGCGTTTTTTACATGCTCTGGAGTCATTTCGTTGCAAGCGGGTTTTTAAATACTTCTCTGACATTTAACAAGAAATGAGTTTTTTAAGTGCTCTGGAGTCATTTCGTTGCAAGCGGGTTTTTAAGTGCTCTGGAGTCATTTCGTTGCAAGCGGGTTTTTAAGTGCTCTGGAGTCATTTCGTTGCAAGCGGGTTTTTAAGTGCTCTGGAGTCATTTCGTTGCAAGCGGGTTTTTAAGTGCTCTGGAGTCATTTGGTTGCAAGCGGGTATTTAAGTGTTCTGGAGTCATTTCGTTGCAAGCGGGTTTTTAAGTGCTCTGGAGTCATTTCGTTGCAAGCGGGTTTTTAAGTACTCTGGAGTCATTTCGTTGCAAGCGGGTTTTTAAGTGCTCTGGAGTCATTTCGTTGCAAGCGGGTGTTTAAGTGCTCTGGAGTCATTTCGTTGCAAGCGGGTTTTTAAGTGCTCTGGAGTCATTTCTTTGCAAGCGGGTTTTTACATACTTCTCAGACATTTCACTGAGAGCGGGTTTTTTAAGTGCTCTGGAGTCATTTCGTTGCAAGCGGGTGTTTAAGTGCTCTGGAGTCATTTCGTTGCAAGCGGGTTTTTAAGTGCTCTGGAGTCATTTCGTTGCAAGCGGGTTTTTACATACTTCTCAGACATTTCACTGAGAGCGGGTTTTTTAAGTGCTCTGGAGTCATTTCTTTGCAAGCGGGCTTTTAAGTACTCTGGAGTCATTTCGTTGCAAGCGGGTTTTTAAGTGCTCTGGAGTCATTTCGTTGCAAGCGGGTTTTTAAGTACTCTGGAGTCATTTCGTTGCAAGCGGGTTTTTAAGTGTTCTGGAGTCATTTCGTTGCAAGTGAGTTTTTAAGTGCTCTGGAGTCATTTCGTTGCAAGCGGGTTTTTAAGTGCTCTGTAGTCATTTCGTTGCAAGCGGGTGTTTAAGTGCTCTGTAGTCATTTCGTTGCAAGCGGGTGTTTAAGTGCTCTGGAGTCATTTCGTTGCAAGCGGGTTTTTAAGTGCTCTGGAGTCATTTCGTTGCAAGCGGGTTTTTAAGTGCTCTGAAGGCATTTCGTTGTAAGCGGGTTTTTAAGTGCTCTGGAGTCATTTCGTTGCAAGCGGGTTTTTAAGTACTCTGGAGTAATTTCGTTGCAAGGGAGTTTTTAAGTGCTCTGGAGTCATTTCGTTGCAAGCGGGTTTTTAAGTGCTCTGGAGTCATTTCATTGCAAGCGGGTTTTTACGTGCTCTGAAGGCATTTCGTTGTAAGCGGGTTTTTAAGTGCTCTAAAGTCTTTTCGTTGCAAGCGGGTTTTTACGTGTTCTGGAGTCATTTCGTTGCAAGCGGGTTTTTACATACTTCTCAGACATTTCACTGGAAGCGGGTTTTTTAAGTGCTCTGTAGGCATTTCGTTGCAAGCGGGTTTTTAAGTACTCTGGAGTCATTTCGTTGCAAGCGGGTTTTTAAGTGCTCTGGAGTCATTTCGTTGCAAGGGGGTGTTTAAGTGCTCTGGAGTCATTTCGTTGCAAGCGGGTTTTTAAGTGCTCTGGAGTCATTTCGTTGCAAGCGGGTTTTTAAGTGCTCTGAAGGCATTTCGTTGTAAGCGGGTTTTTAAGTGCTCTGGAGTCATATCGTTGCAAGCAGGTTTTTACGTGTTCTGGAGTCATTTCGTTGCAAGCGGTTTTTTACATACTTCTCAGACATTTCACTGAGAGCGGGTTTTTTAAGTGCTCTGGAGTCATTTCGTTGTAAGCGGGTTTTTAAGTGCTCTGGAGACATTTCGTTGCAAGCGGGTTTTAAGTGCTCTGGAGTCATTTCGTTGCAAGCGGGTTTAAAGTGCTCTGGAGTCATTTCGTTGCATGCGGGTTTTTATGTGTTCTGGAGTAATTTCGTTGCAAGCGGGTTTTTAAGTGCTCTGGAGTCATTTCGTTGCAAGCAGGTTTTTAAGTACTGTGGAGTAATTTCGTTGCAAGCGGGTTTTTAAGTGCTCTGGAGTCATTTCGTTGCAAGCGGGTTTAAAGTGCTCTGGAGTCATTTCGTTGCATGCGGGTTTTTATGTGTTCTGGAGTCATTTCGTTGCAAGCGGGTTTTTAAGTGCTCTGGAGTCATTTCGCTGCAAGCGCGTTTTTAAGTACTCTGGAGTCATTTCGTTGTAAGCGGGTTTTTAAGTGCTCTGGAGTCATTTCGTTCAAGCGGGTTTTTAAGTGCTCTGGAGTCATTTTGTTGCAAGCGGGTTTTTACGTGTTCTGGAGTCATTTCGTTGCAAGCGGGTTTTTACATACTTCTCAGACATTTCACTGGAAGCGGGTTTTTTAAGTGCTCTGTAGGCATTTCGTTGCAAGCGGGTTTTTAAGTACTCTGGAGTCATTTCGTTGCAAGCGTTTTTTACATGCTCTGGAGTCATTTCGTTGCAAGCGGGTTTTTAAATACTTCTCTGACATTTAACTAGAAATGAGTTTTTTAAGTGCTATGGAGTCATTTCGTTGCAAGCGGGTTTTTAAGTGCTCTGGAGTCATTTCGTTGCAAGCGGGTTTTTAAGTGCTCTGGAGTCATTTAGTTGCAAGCGGGTTTTTAAGTGCTCTGGAGTCATTTCGTTGCAAGCGGGTTTTTAAGTGCTCTGGAGTCATTTGGTTGCAAGCGGGTATTTAAGTGTTCTGGAGTCATTTCGTTGCAAGCGGGTTTTTAAGTGCTCTGGAGTCATTTCGTTGCAAGCGGGTTTTTAAGTATTCTGGAGTCATTTCGTTGCAAGCGGGTTTTTAAGTGCTCTGGAGTCATTTCGTTGCAAGCGGGTGTTTAAGTGCTCTGGAGTCATTTCGTTGCAAGCGGGTTTTTAAGTGCTCTGGAGTCATTTCGTTGCAAGCGGGTTTTTACATACTTCTCAGACATTTCACTGAGAGCGGATTTTTTAAGTGCTCTGGAGTCATTTCGTTGCAAGCGGGTGTTTAAGTGCTCTGGAGTCATTTCGTTGCAAGCGGGTTTTTAAGTGCTCTGGAGTCATTTCGTTGCAAGCGGGTTTTTAAGTGCTCTGGAGTCATTTTGTTGCAAGCGGGTTTTTATGTGTTCTGGAGGCATTTCGTTGCAAGCGGGTTTTTACATACTTCTCAGACATTTCACTGGAAGCGGGTTTTTTAAGTGCTCTGTAGGCATTTCGTTGCAAGCGGGTTTTTAAGTACTCTGGAGTCATTTCGTTGCAAGCGGGTTTTTAAATACTTCTCTGACATTTAACTAGAAATGAGTTTTTTAAGTGCTCTGGAGTCATTTCGTTGCAAGCGGGTTTTTAAGTGCTCTGGAGTCATTTCGTTGCAAGCGGGTTTTTAAGTGCTCTGGAGTCATTTCGTTGCAAGCGGGTTTTTAAGTGCTCTGGAGTCATTTCGTTGCAAGCGGGTTTTTAAGTGCTCTGGAGTCATTTGGTTGCAAGCGGGTATTTAAGTGTTCTGGAGTCATTTCGTTGCAAGCGGGTTTTTAAGTGCTCTGGAGTCATTTCGTTGCAAGCGGGTTTTTAAGTACTCTGGAGTCATTTCGTTGCAAGCGGGTTTTTACATACTTCTCAGACATTTCACTGAGAGCGGGTTTTTTAAGTGCTCTGGAGTCATTTCGTTGCAAGCGGGTGTTTAAGTGCTCTGGAGTCATTTCGTTCCAAGCGGGTTTTTAAGTGCTCTGGAGTCATTTCGTTGCAAGCGGGTTTTTACATACTTCTCAGACATTTCACTGAGAGCGGGTTTTTTAAGTGCTCTGGAGTCATTTCTTTGCAAGCGGGCTTTTAAGTACTCTGGAGTCATTTCGTTGCAAGCGGGTTTTTAAGTGCTCTGGAGTCATTTCGTTGCAAGCGGGTTTTTAAGTACTCTGGAGTCATTTCGTTGCAAGCGGGTTTTTAAGTGTTCTGGAGTCATTTCGTTGCAAGTGAGTTTTTAAGTGCTCTGGAGTCATTTCGTTGCAAGCGGGTTTTTAAGTGCTCTGTAGTCATTTCGTTGCAAGCGGGTGTTTAAGTGCTCTGGAGTCATTTCGTTGCAAGCGGGTTTTTAAGTACTCTGGAGTAATTTCGTTGCAAGGGAGTTTTTAAGTGCTCTGGAGTCATTTCGTTGCAAGCGGGTTTTTAAGTGCTCTGGAGTCATTTCATTGCAAGCGGGTTTTTACGTGCTCTGAAGGCATTTCGTTGTAAGCGGGTTTTTAAGTGCTCTAAAGTCTTTTCGTTGCAAGCGGGTTTTTACGTGTTCTGGAGTCATTTCGTTGCAAGCGGGTTTTTACATACTTCTCAGACATTTCACTGGAAGCGGGTTTTTTAAGTGCTCTGTAGGCATTTCGTTGCAAGCGGGTTTTTAAGTACTCTGGAGTCATTTCGTTGCAAGCGGGTTTTTAAGTGCTCTGGAGTCATTTCGTTGCAAGGGGGTGTTTAAGTGCTCTGGAGTCATTTCGTTGCAAGCGGGTTTTTAAGTGCTCTGGAGTCATTTCGTTGCAAGCGGGTTTTTAAGTGCTCTGAAGGCATTTCGTTGTAAGCGGGTTTTTAAGTGCTCTGGAGTCATATCGTTGCAAGCAGGTTTTTACGTGTTCTGGAGTCATTTCGTTGCAAGCGGTTTTTTACATACTTCTCAGACATTTCACTGAGAGCGGGTTTTTTAAGTGCTCTGGAGTCATTTCGTTGTAAGCGGGTTTTTAAGTGCTCTGGAGACATTTCGTTGCAAGCGGGTTTTAAGTGCTCTGGAGTCATTTCGTTGCAAGCGGGTTTTTACGTGCTCTGAAGGCATTTCGTTGTAAGCGGGTTTTTAAGTGCTCTGGAGTCATTTCGTTGCAAGCGGGTTTTTAAGTGCTCTGGAGTCATTTCGTTGCAAGCGGGTTTAAAGTGCTCTGGAGTCATTTCGTTGCATGCGGGTTTTTATGTGTTCTGGAGTAATTTCGTTGCAAGCGGGTTTTTAAGTGCTCTGGAGTCATTTCGTTGCAAGCAGGTTTTTAAGTACTCTGGAGTAATTTCGTTGCAAGCGGGTTTTTAAGTGCTCTGGAGTCATTTCGTTGCAAGCGGGTTTAAAGTGCTCTGGAGTCATTTCGTTGCATGCGGGTTTTTATGTGTTCTGGAGTCATTTCGTTGCAAGCGGGTTTTTAAGTGCTCTGGAGTCATTTCGCTGCAAGCGCGTTTTTAAGTACTCTGGAGTCATTTCGTTGTAAGCGGGTTTTTAAGTGCTCTGGAGTCATTTCGTTCAAGCGGGTTTTTAAGTGCTCTGGAGTCATTTTGTTGCAAGCGGGTTTTTACGTGTTCTGGAGTCATTTCGTTGCAAGCGGGTTTTTACATACTTCTCAGACATTTCACTGGAAGCGGGTTTTTTAAGTGCTCTGTAGGCATTTCGTTGCAAGCGGGTTTTTAAGTACTCTGGAGTCATTTCGTTGCAAGCGTTTTTTACATGCTCTGGAGTCATTTCGTTGCAAGCGGGTTTTTAAATACTTCTCTGACATTTAACTAGAAATGAGTTTTTTAAGTGCTATGGAGTCATTTCGTTGCAAGTGGGTTTTTAAGTGCTCTGGAGTCATTTCGTTGCAAGCGGGTTTTTAAGTGCTCTGGAGTCATTTAGTTGCAAGCGGGTTTTTAAGTGCTCTGGAGTCATTTCGTTGCAAGCGGGTTTTTAAGTGCTCTGGAGTCATTTGGTTGCAAGCGGGTATTTAAGTGTTCTGGAGTCATTTCGTTGCAAGCGGGTTTTTAAGTGCTCTGGAGTCATTTCGTTGCAAGCGGGTTTTTAAGTATTCTGGAGTCATTTCGTTGCAAGCGGGTTTTTAAGTGCTCTGGAGTCATTTCGTTGCAAGCGGGTGTTTAAGTGCTCTGGAGTCATTTCGTTGCAAGCGGGTTTTTAAGTGCTCTGGAGTCATTTCGTTGCAAGCGGGTTTTTACATACTTCTCAGACATTTCACTGAGAGCGGATTTTTTAAGTGCTCTGGAGTCATTTCGTTGCAAGCGGGTGTTTAAGTGCTCTGGAGTCATTTCGTTGCAAGCGGGTTTTTAAGTGCTCTGGAGTCATTTCGTTGCAAGCGGGTTTTTAAGTGCTCTGGAGTCATTTTGTTGCAAGCGGGTTTTTATGTGTTCTGGAGGCATTTCGTTGCAAGCGGGTTTTTACATACTTCTCAGACATTTCACTGGAAGCGGGTTTTTTAAGTGCTCTGTAGGCATTTCCTTGCAAGCGGGTTTTTAAGTACTCTGGAGTCATTTCGTTGCAAGCGGGTTTTTAAATACTTCTCTGACATTTAACTAGAAATGAGTTTTTTAAGTGCTCTGGAGTCATTTCGTTGCAAGCGGGTTTTTAAGTGCTCTGGAGTCATTTCGTTGCAAGCGGGTTTTTAAGTGCTCTGGAGTCATTTCGTTGCAAGCGGGTTTTTAAGTGCTCTGGAGTCATTTCGTTGCAAGCGGGTTTTTAAGTGCTCTGGAGTCATTTGGTTGCAAGCGGGTATTTAAGTGTTCTGGAGTCATTTCGTTGCAAGCGGGTTTTTAAGTGCTCTGGAGTCATTTCGTTGCAAGCGGGTTTTTAAGTACTCTGGAGTCATTTCGTTGCAAGCGGGTTTTTAAGTGCTCTGGAGTCATTTCGTTGCAAGCGGGTGTTTAAGTGCTCTGGAGTCATTTTGTTGCAAGCGGGTTTTTAAGTGCTCTGGAGTCATTTCGTTGCAAGCGGGTTTTTACATACTTCTCAGACATTTCACTGAGAGCGGGTTTTTTAAGTGCTCTGGAGTCATTTCGTTGCAAGCGGGTGTTTAAGTGCTCTGGAGTCATTTCGTTGCAAGCGGGTTTTTAAGTGCTCTGGAGTCATTTCGTTGCAAGCGGGTTTTTACATACTTCTCAGACATTTCACTGAGAGCGGGTTTTTAAGTGCTCTGGAGTCATTTCGTTACAAGCTGGTTTTTAAGTGCTCTGAAGGCATTTCGTTGTAAGCGGGTTTTTAAGTGCTCTGGAGTCATTTTGTTGCAAGCGGGTTTTTAAGTACTCTGGAGTAATTTCGTTGCAAGCGGGTTTTTAAGTGCTCTGGAGTCATTTCGTTGCAAGCGGGTTTTTAAGTGCTCTGGAGTCATTTCATTGCAAGCGGGTTTTTACGTGCTCTGAAGGCATTTCGTTGTAAGCGGGTTTTTAAGTGCTCTAAAGTCTTTTCGTTGCAAGCGGGTTTTTACGTGTTCTGGAGTCATTTCGTTGCAAGCGGGTTTTTACATACTTCTCAGACATTTCACTGGAAGCGGGTTTTTTAAGTGCTCTGTAGGCATTTCGTTGCAAGCGGGTTTTTAAGTACTCTGGAGTCATTTCGTTGCAAGCGGGTTTTTAAGTTCTCTGGAGTCATTTCGTTGCAAGCGGGTGTTTAAGTGCTCTGGAGTCATTTCGTTGCAAGCGGGTTTTTAAGTGCTCTGGAGTCATTTCGTTGCAAGCGGGTTTTTAAGTGCTCTGAAGGCATTTCGTTGTAAGCGGGTTTTTAAGTGCTCTGGAGTCATATCGTTGCAAGCAGGTTTTTACGTGTTCTGGAGTCATTTCGTTGCAAGCGGTTTTTTACATACTTCTCAGACATTTCACTGAGAGCGGGTTTTTTAAGTGCTCTGGAGTCATTTCGTTGTAAGCGGGTTTTTAAGTGCTCTGGAGACATTTCGTTGCAAGCGGGTTTTAAGTGCTCTGGAGTCATTTCGTTGCAAGCGGGTTTTTACGTGCTCTGAAGGCATTTCGTTGTAAGCGGGTTTTTAAGTGCTCTGGAGTCATTTCGTTGCATGCGGGTTTTTATGTGTTCTGGAGTAATTTCGTTGCAAGCGGGTTTTTAAGTGCTCTGGAGTCATTTCGTTGCAAGCAGGTTTTTAAGTACTCTGGAGTAATTTCGTTGCAAGCGGGTTTTTAAGTGCTCTGGAGTCATTTCGTTGCAAGCGGGTTTAAAGTGCTCTGGAGTCATTTCGTTGCATGCGGGTTTTTATGTGTTCTGGAGTAATTTCGTTGCAAGCGGGTTTTTAAGTGCTCTGCAGTCATTTCGCTGCAAGCGCGTTTTTAAGTACTCTGGAGTCATTTCGTTGTAAGCGGGTTTTTAAGTGCTCTGGAGTCATTTCGTTGCAAGCGGGTTTTTAAGTGCTCTGGAGTCATTTTGTTGCAAGCGGGTTTTTACGTGTTCTGGAGTCATTTCGTTGCAAGCAGGTTTTTACATACTTCTCAGACATTTCACTGGAAGCGGGTTTTTTAAGTGCTCTGTAGGCATTTCGTTGCAAGCGGGTTTTTAAGTACTCTGGAGTCATTTCGTTGCAAGCGTTTTTTACATGCTCTGGAGTCATTTCGTTGCAAGCGGGTTTTTAAATACTTCTCTGACATTTAACTAGAAATGAGTTTTTTAAGTGCTCTGGAGTCATTTCGTTGCAAGCGGGTTTTTAAGTGCTCTGGAGTCATTTCGTTGCAAGCGGGTTTTTAAGTGCTCTGGAGTCATTTGGTTGCAAGCGGGTTTTTAAGTGTTCTGGAGTCATTTCGTTGCAAGCGGGTTTTTAAGTGCTCTGGAGTCATTTCGTTGCAAGCGGGTTTTTAAGTACTCTGGAGTCATTTCGTTGCAAGCGGGTTTTTAAGTGCTCTGGAGTCATTTCGTTGCAAGCGGGTGTTTAAGTGCTCTGGAGTCATTTCGTTGCAAGCGGGTTTTTAAGTGCTCTGGAGTCATTTCGTTGCAAGCGGGTTTTTACATACTTCTCAGACATTTCACTGAGTGCGGGTTTTTTAAGTGCTCTGGAGTCATTTCGTTGCAAGCGGGTGTTTAAGTGCTCTGGAGTCATTTCGTTGCAAGCGGGTTTTTAAGTGCTCTGGAGTCATTTCGTTGCAAGCGGGTTTTTACATACTTCTCAGACATTTCACTGAGAGCGGGTTTTTAAGTGCTCTGGAGTCATTTCGTTACAAGCTGGTTTTTAAGTGCTCTGGAGGCATTTCGTTGTAAGCGGGTTTTTAAGTGCTCTGGAGTCATTTTGTTGCAAGCGGGTTTTTAAGTACTCTGGAGTAATTTCGTTGCAAGCGGGTTTTTAAGTGCTCTGGAGTCATTTCGTTGCAAGCAGGTTTAAAGTGATCTGGAGTCATTTCGTTGAATGCGGGTTTTTATGTGTTCTGGAGTAATTTCGTTGCAAGCGAGTTTTAAGTGCTCTGGAGTCATCTCGTTGCAAGCAGGTTTTTAAGTACTCTGGAGTAATTTCGTTGCAAGCGGGTTTTTAAGTGCTCTGGAGTCATTTCGTTGCAAGCGGGTTTAAAGTGCTCTGGAGTCATTTCGTTGCATGCGGGTTTTTATGTGTTCTGGAGTAATTTCGTTGCAAGCGGGTTTTTAAGTGCTCTGGAGTCATTTCGCTGCAAGCGCGTTTTTAAGTACTCTGGAGTCATTTCGTTGTAAGCGGGTTTTTAAGTGCTCTGGAGTCATTTCGTTGCAAGCGGGTTTTTAAGTGCTCTGTAGTCATTTTGTTGCAAGCGGGTTTTTACGTGTTCTGGAGTCATTTCGTTGCAAGCGGGTTTTTACATACTTCTCAGACATTTCACTGGAAGCGGGTTTTTTAAGTGCTCTGTAGGCATTTCGTTGCAAGCGGGTTTTTAAGTACTCTGGAGTCATTTCGTTGCAAGCGTTTTTTACATGCTCTGGAGTCATTTCGTTGCAAGCGGGTTTTTAAATACTTCTCTGACATTTAACTAGAAATGAGTTTTTTAAGTGCTCTGGAGTCATTTCGTTGCAAGCGGGTTTTTAAGTGCTCTGGAGTCATTTCGTTGCAAGCGGGTTTTTAAGTGCTCTGGAGTCATTTCGTTGCAAGCGGGTTTTTAAGTGCTCTGGAGTCATTTGGTTGCAAGCGGGTATTTAAGTGTTCTGGAGTCATTTCGTTGCAAGCGGGTTTTTAAGTGCTCTGGAGTCATTTCGTTGCAAGCGGGTTTTTAAGTACTCTGGAGTCATTTCATTGCAAGCGGGTTTTTAAGTGCTCTGGAGTCATTTCGTTGCAAGCGGGTGTTTAAGTGCTCTGGAGTCATTTCGTTGCAAGCGGGTTTTTAAGTGCTCTGGAGTCATTTCGTTGCAAGCGGGTTTTTACATACTTCTCAGACATTTCACTGAGAGCGGGTTTTTTAAGTGCTCTGGAGTCATTTCGTTGCAAGCGGGTGTTTAAGTGCTCTGGAGTCATTTCGTTGCAAGCGGGTTTTTAAGTGCTCTGGAGTCATTTCGTTGCAAGCGGGTTTTTAAGTGCTCTGGAGTCATTTTGTTGCAAGCGGGTTTTTACGTGTTCTGGAGTCATTTCGTTGCAAGCGGGTTTTTACATACTTCTCAGACATTTCACTGGAAGCGGGTTTTTTAAGTGCTCTGTAGGCATTTCGTTGCAAGCGGGTTTTTAAGTACTCTGGAGTCATTTCGTTGCAAGCGTTTTTTACATGCTCTGGAGTCATTTCGTTGCAAGCGGGTTTTTAAATACTTCTCTGACATTTAACTAGAAATGAGTTTTTTAAGTGCTCTGGAGTCATTTCGTTGCAAGCGGGTTTTTAAGTGTTCTGGAGGCATTTCGTTGCAAGCCGTTTTTTAAGTGCTCTGGAGTCATTTCGTTGCAAGCGGGTTTTTAAGTGCTCTGGAGTCATTTCGTTGCAAGCGGGTTTTTAAGTGCTCTGGAGTCATTTGGTTGCAAGCGGGTATTTAAGTGTTCTGGAGTCATTTCGTTGCAAGCGGGTTTTTAAGTGCTCTGGAGTCATTTCGTTGCAAGCGGGTTTTTAAGTACTCTGGAGTCATTTCGTTGCAAGCGGGTTTTTAAGTGCTCTGGAGTCATTTCGTTGCAAGCGGGTGTTTAAGTGCTCTGGAGTCATTTCGTTGCAAGCGGGTTTTTAAGTGCTCTGGAGTCATTTCGTTGCAAGCGGGTTTTTACATACTTCTCAGACATTTCACTGAGAGCGGGTTTTTTAAGTGCTCTGGAGTCATTTCGTTGCAAGCGGGTTTTTAAGTGCTCTGGAGTCATTTCGTTGCAAGCGGGTTTTTACATACTTCTCAGACATTTCACTGAGAGCGGGTTTTGAAGTGCTCTGGAGTCATTTCGTTACAAGCTGGTTTTTAAGTGCTCTGAAGGCATTTCGTTGTAAGCGGGTTTTTAAGTGCTCTGGAGTCATTTTGTTGCAAGCGGGTTTTTAAGTACTCTGGAGTAATTTCGTTGCAAGCGCGTTTTTAAGTGCTCTGGAGTCATCTCGTTGCAAGCGGGTTTAAAGTGATCTGGAGTCATTTCGTTGAATGCGGGTTTTTATGTGTTCTGGAATAATTTCGTTGCAAGCGAGTTTTAAGTGCTCTGGAGTCATTTCGCTGCAAGCGGGTTTTTAAGTACTCTGGAGTCATTTCGTTGCAAGCGGGTTTTTAAGTGCTCTGAAGGCATTTCGTTGTACGCGAGTTTTTAAGTGCTCTGGAGTCATGTTGTTGCAAGCGGGTTTTTACGTGTTCTGGAGTCATTTCGTTGCAAGCGGGTTTTTACATACTTCTCAGACATTTCACTGGAAGCGGGTTTTTTAAGTGCTCTGTAGGCATTTCGTTGCAAGCGGGTTTTTAAGTACTCTGGAGTCATTTCCTTGCAAGCGTTTTTTACATGCTCTGGAGTCATTTCGTTGCAAGCGGGTTTTTAAGTACTCTGGAGTCATTTCGTTGCAAGCGGGTTTTTAAGTGCTCTGAAGGCATTTCGTTGTAAGCGGGTTTTTAAGTGCTCTGGAGTCATTTCGTTGCAAGCGGGTTTTTACGTGTTCTGGAGTCATTTCGTTGCAAGCGGGTTTTTACATACTTCTCAGACATTTCACTGAAAGCGAGTTTTTTAAGTGCTCTGTGGGCATTTCGTTGCAAGCGGGTTTTTAAGTACTCTGGAGTCATTTCGTTGCAAGCGTTTTTTACATGCTCTGGAGTCATTTCGTTGCAAGCGGGTTTTTACATACTTCTCTGACATTTAACTGGAAGCGAGTTTTTTAAGTGCTCTGGAGTCATTTCGTTGCAAGCGGGTTTTTACATACTTCTCAGACATTTCACTGGAAGCTTGTTTTTTAAGTGCTCTGGAGTCATTTCGTTGCAAGCGGGTTTTTAAGTACTCTGGAATCATTTCGTTGCAAGCGGGTCTTTAAGTGCTCTGAAGTCATTTCGTTGCAAGCGGGTTTTTAAGTGCTCTGGAGTCATTTCGTTGCAAGCGGGTTTTTAAGTGCTCTGGATTCATTTCGTTTCAAGCGGGTGTTTAAGTGCTCTGGAGTCATTTCGTTGCAAGCGGGTTTTTAAGTGCTCTGGAGTCATTTCGTTGCAAGCGGGTTTTTAAGTGCTCTGAAGGCATTTCGTTGTAAGCAGGTTATTAAGTGCTCGGGAGTCATTTCGTTGCAAGCAGGTTTTTACGTGTTCTGGAGTCATTTCGTTGCAAGCGGGTTTTTACATACTTCTCAGACATTTCACTGAGAGCGGGTTTTTTGAGTGCTCTGGAGTCATTTCGTTGCAAGCGGGTTTTTAAGTGCTCTGGAGTCATTTCGTTGCAAGCGGGTTTTTAAGTGCTCTGAAGGCATTTCGTTGTAAGCGGGTTTTTAAGTGTTCTGGAGTCATTTCGTTGCAAGCGGGTTTTTACGTGCTCTGGAGTCATTTCGTTCCAAGATGGTTTTTAAGTGCTCTGGAGTCATTTCTTTGCAAGCGGGTTTTTAAGTGCTCTGGAGTCATTTCGTTTCAAGCGGGTTTTTAAGTGCTCTGGAGTAATTTCGTTGCAAGCGGGTTTTTAAGTGCTCTGGAGTCATTTCGTTGCAAGCGGGTTTTTAAGTGCTCTGAAGGCATTTCGTTGTAAGAGGGTTTTTAAGTGCTCTGGAGTCATTTCGTTGCAAGCGGGTTTTTACGTGTTCTGGAGTCATTTCGTTGCAAGCGGGTTTTTACATACTTCTCAGACATTTCACTGGAAGCGGGTTTTTTAAGTGTTCTGTAGGCATTTCGTTGCAAGCGGGTTTTTAAGTACTCTGGAGTCATTTCGTTGCAAGCGGGTTTTACATGCTCTGGAGTCATTTCGTTGTAAGCGGGTTTTTACATACTTCTCTGACATTTAACTGGAAGCGAGTTTTTTAAGTGCTCTGGAGTCATTTCGTTGCAAGAGGGCTTTTACATACTTCTCAGACATTTCACTGGAAGCGGGTTTTTTAAGTGCTCTGTAGGCATTTCGTTGCAAGCGGGTTTTTAAGTACTCTGGAGTCATTTCGTTGCAAGCGTTTTTTACATGCTCTGGAGTCATTTCGTTGCAAGCGGGTTTTTAAATACTTCTCTGACATTTAACTAGAAATGAGTTTTTTAAGTGCTCTGGAGTCATTTCGTTGCAAGCGGGTTTTTAAGTGCTCTGGAGGCATTTCGTTGCAAGCCGTTTTTTAAGTGCTCTGGAGTCATTTCGTTGCAAGCGGGTTTTTAAGTGCTCTGGAGTCATTTCGTTGCAAGCGGGTTTTTAAGTGCTCTGGAGTCATTTGGTTGCAAGCGGGTATTTAAGTGTTCTGGAGTCATTTCGTTGCAAGCGGGTTTTTAAGTGCTCTGGAGTCATTTCGTTGCAAGCGGGTTTTTAAGTACTCTGGAGTCATTTCGTTGCAAGCGGGTTTTTAAGTGCTCTGGAGTCATTTCGTTGCAAGCGGGTGTTTAAGTGCTCTGGAGTCATTTCGTTGCAAGCGGGTTTTTAAGTGCTCTGGAGTCATTTCGTTGCAAGCGGGTTTTTACATACTTCTCAGACATTTCACTAGAGCGGGTTTTTTAAGTGCTCTGGAGTCATTTCGTTGCAAGCGGGTGTTTAAGTGCTCTGGAGTCATTTCGTTGCAAGCGGGTTTTTAAGTGCTCTGGAGTCATTTCGTTGCAAGCGGGTTTTTACATACTTCTCAGACATTTCACTGAGAGCGGGTTTTGAAGTGCTCTGGAGTCATTTCGTTACAAGCTGGTTTTTAAGTGCTCTGAAGGCATTTCGTTGTAAGCGGGTTTTTAAGTGCTCTGGAGTCATTTTGTTGCAAGCGGGTTTTTAAGTACTCTGGAGTAATTTCGTTGCAAGCGCGTTCTTAAGTGCTCTGGAGTCATTTCGTTGCAAGCGGGTTTAAAGTGATCTGGAGTCATTTCGTTGAATGCGGGTTTTTATGTGTTCTGGAATAATTTCGTTGCAAGCGAGTTTTAAGTGCTCTGGAGTCATTTCGCTGCAAGCGGGTTTTTAAGTACTCTGGAGTCATTTCGTTGCAAGCGGGTTTTTAAGTGCTCTGAAGGCATTTCGTTGTACGCGAGTTTTTAAGTGCTCTGGAGTCATTTTGTTGCAAGCGGGTTTTTACGTGTTCTGGAGTCATTTCGTTGCAAGCGGGTTTTTACATACTTCTCAGACATTTCACTGGAAGCGGGTTTTTTAAGCGCTCTGTAGGCATTTCGTTGCAAGCGGGTTTTTAAGTACTCTGGAGTCATTTCGTTGCAAGCGTTTTTTACATGCTCTGGAGTCATTTCGTTGCAAGCGGGTTTTTAAGTACTCTGGAGTCATTTCGTTGCAAGCGGGTTTTTAAGTGCTCTGAAGGCATTTCGTTGTAAGCTGGTTTTTAAGTGCTCTGGAGTCATTTCGTTGCAAGCGGGTTTTTACGTGTTCTGGAGTCATTTCGTTGCAAGCGGGTTTTTACATACTTCTCAGACATTTCACTGAATGCGAGTTTTTTAAGTGCTCTGTGGGCATTTCGTTGCAAGCGGGTTTTTAAGTACTCTGGAGTCATTTCGTTGCAAGCGTTTTTTACATGCTCTGGAGTCATTTCGTTGCAAGCGGGTTTTTACATACTTCTCTGACATTTAACTGGAAGCGAGTTTTTTAAGTGCTCTGGAGTCATTTCGTTGCAAGCGGGTTTTTACATACTTCTCAGACATTTCACTGGAAGCTTGTTTTTTAAGTGCTCTGGAGTCATTTCGTTGCAAGCGGGTTTTTAAGTGCTCTGGATTCATTTCCTTTCAAGCGGGTGTTTAAGTGCTCTGGAGTCATTTCGTTGCAAGCGGGTTTTTAAGTGCTCTGGAGTCATTTGGTTGCAAGCGGGTTTTTAAGTGCTCTGAAGGCATTTCGTTGTAAGCAGGTTATTAAGTGCTCGGGAGTCATTTCGTTGCAAGCAGGTTTTTACGTGTTCTGGAGTCATTTCGTTGCAAGCGGGTTTTTACATACTTCTCAGACATTTCACTGAGAGCGGGTTTTTTGAGTGCTCTGGAGTCATTTCGTTGCAAGCGGGTTTTTAAGTGCTCTGGAGTCATTTCGTTGCAAGCGGGTTTTTAAGTGCTCTGAAGGCATTTCGTTGTAAGCGGGTTTTTAAGTGTTCTGGAGTCATTTCGTTGCAAGCGGGTTTTTACGTGCTCTGGAGTCATTTCGTTCCAAGATGGTTTTTAAGTGCTCTGGAGTCATTTCTTTGCAAGCGGGTTTTTAAGTGCTCTGGAGTCATTTCGTTTCAAGCGGGTTTTTAAGTGCTCTGGAGTAATTTCGTTGCAAGCGGGTTTTTAAGTGCTCTGGAGTCATTTCGTTGCAAGCGGGTTTTTAAGTGCTCTGAAGGCATTTCGTTGTAAGAGGGTTTTTAAGTGCTCTGGAGTCATTTCGTTGCAAGCGGGTTTAAAGTGCTCTGGAGTCATTTCGTTGCATGCGGGTTTTTATGTGTTCTGGAGTAATTTCGTTGCAAGCGGGTTTTTAAGTGCTCTGGAGTCATTTCGCTGCAAGCGCGTTTTTAAGTACTCTGGAGTCATTTCGTTGTAAGCGGGTTTTTAAGTGCTCTGGAGTCATTTCGTTGCAAGCGGGTTTTTAAGTGCTCTGTAGTCATTTTGTTGCAAGCGGGTTTTTACGTGTTCTGGAGTCATTTCGTTGCAAGCGGGTTTTTACATACTTCTCAGACATTTCACTGGAAGCGGGTTTTTTAAGTGCTCTGTAGGCATTTCGTTGCAAGCGGGTTTTCAAGTACTCTGGAGTCATTTCGTTGCAAGCGTTTTTTACATGCTCTGGAGTCATTTCGTTGCAAGCGGGTTTTTAAATACTTCTCTGACATTTAACTAGAAATGAGTTTTTTAAGTGCTCTGGAGTCATTTCGTTGCAAGCGGGTTTTTAAGTGCTCTGGAGTCATTTCGTTGCAAGCGGGTTTTTAAGTGCTCTGGAGTCATTTCGTTGCAAGCGGGTTTTTAAGTGCTCTGGAGTCATTTGGTTGCAAGCGGGTATTTAAGTGTTCTGGAGTCATTTCGTTGCAAGCGGGTTTTTAAGTGCTCTGGAGTCATTTCGTTGCAAGCGGGTTTTTAAGTACTCTGGAGTCATTTCATTGCAAGCGGGTTTTTAAGTGCTCTGGAGTCATTTCGTTGCAAGCGGGTGTTTAAGTGCTCTGGAGTCATTTCGTTGCAAGCGGGTTTTTAAGTGCTCTGGAGTCATTTCGTTGCAAGCGGGTTTTTACATACTTCTCAGACATTTCACTGAGAGCGGGTTTTTTAAGTGCTCTGGAGTCATTTCGTTGCAAGCGGGTGTTTAAGTGCTCTGGAGTCATTTCGTTGCAAGCGGGTTTTTAAGTGCTCTGGAGTCATTTCGTTGCAAGCGGGTTTTTAAGTGCTCTGGAGTCATTTTGTTGCAAGCGGGTTTTTACGTGTTCTGGAGTCATTTCGTTGCAAGCGGGTTTTTACATACTTCTCAGACATTTCACTGGAAGCGGGTTTTTTAAGTGCTCTGTAGGCATTTCGTTGCAAGCGGGTTTTTAAGTACTCTGGAGTCATTTCGTTGCAAGCGTTTTTTACATGCTCTGGAGTCATTTCGTTGCAAGCGGGTTTTTAAATACTTCTCTGACATTTAACTAGAAATGAGTTTTTTAAGTGCTCTGGAGTCATTTCGTTGCAAGCGGGTTTTTAAGTGTTCTGGAGGCATTTCGTTGCAAGCCGTTTTTTAAGTGCTCTGGAGTCATTTCGTTGCAAGCGGGTTTTTAAGTGCTCTGGAGTCATTTCGTTGCAAGCGGGTTTTTAAGTGCTCTGGAGTCATTTGGTTGCAAGCGGGTATTTAAGTGTTCTGGAGTCATTTCGTTGCAAGCGGGTTTTTAAGTGCTCTGGAGTCATTTCGTTGCAAGCGGGTTTTTAAGTACTCTGGAGTCATTTCGTTGCAAGCGGGTTTTTAAGTGCTCTGGAGTCATTTCGTTGCAAGCGGGTGTTTAAGTGCTCTGGAGTCATTTCGTTGCAAGCGGGTTTTTAAGTGCTCTGGAGTCATTTCGTTGCAAGCGGGTTTTTACATACTTCTCAGACATTTCACTGAGAGCGGGTTTTTTAAGTGCTCTGGAGTCATTTCGTTGCAAGCGGGTGTTTAAGTGCTCTGGAGTCATTTCGTTGCAAGCGGGTTTTTAAGTGCTCTGGAGTCATTTCGTTGCAAGCGGGTTTTTACATACTTCTCAGACATTTCACTGAGAGCGGGTTTTGAAGTGCTCTGGAGTCATTTCGTTACAAGCTGGTTTTTAAGTGCTCTGAAGGCATTTCGTTGTAAGCGGGTTTTTAAGTGCTCTGGAGTCATTTTGTTGCAAGCGGGTTTTTAAGTACTCTGGAGTAATTTCGTTGCAAGCGCGTTTTTAAGTGCTCTGGAGTCATTTCGTTGCAAGCGGGTTTAAAGTGATCTGGAGTCATTTCGTTGAATGCGGGTTTTTATGTGTTCTGGAATAATTTCGTTGCAAGCGAGTTTAAGTGCTCTGGAGTCATTTCGCTGCAAGCGGGTTTTTAAGTACTCTGGAGTCATTTCGTTGCAAGCGGGTTTTTAAGTGCTCTGAAGGCATTTCGTTGTACGCGAGTTTTTAAGTGCTCTGGAGTCATGTTGTTGCAAGCGGGTTTTTACGTGTTCTGGAGTCATTTCGTTGCAAGCGGGTTTTTACATACTTCTCAGACATTTCACTGGAAGCGGGTTTTTTAAGTGCTCTGTAGGCATTTCGTTGCAAGCGGGTTTTTAAGTACTCTGGAGTCATTTCCTTGCAAGCGTTTTTTACATGCTCTGGAGTCATTTCGTTGCAAGCGGGTTTTTAAGTACTCTGGAGTCATTTCGTTGCAAGCGGGTTTTTAAGTGCTCTGAAGGCATTTCGTTGTAAGCGGGTTTTTAAGTGCTCTGGAGTCATTTCGTTGCAAGCGGGTTTTTACGTGTTCTGGAGTCATTTCGTTGCAAGCGGGTTTTTACATACTTCTCAGACATTTCACTGAAAGCGAGTTTTTTAAGTGCTCTGTGGGCATTTCGTTGCAAGCGGGTTTTTAAGTACTCTGGAGTCATTTCGTTGCAAGCGTTTTTTACATGCTCTGGAGTCATTTCGTTGCAAGCGGGTTTTTACATACTTCTCTGACATTTAACTGGAAGCGAGTTTTTTAAGTGCTCTGGAGTCATTTCGTTGCAAGCGGGTTTTTACATACTTCTCAGACATTTCACTGGAAGCTTGTTTTTTAAGTGCTCTGGAGTCATTTCGTTGCAAGCGGGTTTTTAAGTACTCTGGAATCATTTCGTTGCAAGCGGGTCTTTAAGTGCTCTGAAGTCATTTCGTTGCAAGCGGGTTTTTAAGTGCTCTGGAGTCATTTCGTTGCAAGCGGGTTTTTAAGTGCTCTGGATTCATTTCGTTTCAAGCGGGTGTTTAAGTGCTCTGGAGTCATTTCGTTGCAAGCGGGTTTTTAAGTGCTCTGGAGTCATTTCGTTGCAAGCGGGTTTTTAAGTGCTCTGAAGGCATTTCGTTGTAAGCAGGTTATTAAGTGCTCGGGAGTCATTTCGTTGCAAGCAGGTTTTTACGTGTTCTGGAGTCATTTCGTTGCAAGCGGGTTTTTACATACTTCTCAGACATTTCACTGAGAGCGGGTTTTTTGAGTGCTCTGGAGTCATTTCGTTGCAAGCGGGTTTTTAAGTGCTCTGGAGTCATTTCGTTGCAAGCGGGTTTTTAAGTGCTCTGAAGGCATTTCGTTGTAAGCGGGTTTTTAAGTGTTCTGGAGTCATTTCGTTGCAAGCGGGTTTTTACATGCTCTGGAGTCATTTCGTTCCAAGATGGTTTTTAAGTGCTCTGGAGTCATTTCTTTGCAAGCGGGTTTTTAAGTGCTCTGGAGTCATTTCGTTTCAAGCGGGTTTTTAAGTGCTCTGGAGTAATTTCGTTGCAAGCGGGTTTTTAAGTGCTCTGGAGTCATTTCGTTGAAAGCGGGTTTTTAAGTGCTCTGAAGGCATTTCGTTGTAAGAGGGTTTTTAAGTGCTCTGGAGTCATTTCGTTGCAAGCGCGTTTTTACGTGTTCTGGAGTCATTTCGTTGCAAGCGGGTTTTTACATACTTCTCAGACATTTCACTGGAAGCGGGTTTTTTAAGTGTTCTGTAGGCATTTCGTTGCAAGCGGGTTTTTAAGTACTCTGGAGTCATTTCGTTGCAAGCGGGTTTTACATGCTCTGGAGTCATTTCGTTGTAAGCGGGTTTTTACATACTTCTCTGACATTTAACTGGAAGCGAGTTTTTTAAGTGCTCTGGAGTCATTTCGTTGCAAGAGGGCTTTTACATACTTCTCAGACATTTCACTGGAAGCGGGTTTTTTAAGTGCTCTGTAGGCATTTCGTTGCAAGCGGGTTTTTAAGTACTCTGGAGTCATTTCGTTGCAAGCGTTTTTTACATGCTCTGGAGTCATTTCGTTGCAAGCGGGTTTTTAAATACTTCTCTGACATTTAACTAGAAATGAGTTTTTTAAGTGCTCTGGAGTCATTTCGTTGCAAGCGGGTTTTTAAGTGCTCTGGAGGCATTTCGTTGCAAGCCGTTTTTTAAGTGCTCTGGAGTCATTTCGTTGCAAGCGGGTTTTTAAGTGCTCTGGAGTCATTTCGTTGCAAGCGGGTTTTTAAGTGCTCTGGAGTCATTTGGTTGCAAGCGGGTATTTAAGTGTTCTGGAGTCATTTCGTTGCAAGCGGGTTTTTAAGTGCTCTGGAGTCATTTCGTTGCAAGCGGGTTTTTAAGTACTCTGGAGTCATTTCGTTGCAAGCGGGTTTTTAAGTGCTCTGGAGTCATTTCGTTGCAAGCGGGTGTTTAAGTGCTCTGGAGTCATTTCGTTGCAAGCGGGTTTTTAAGTGCTCTGGAGTCATTTCGTTGCAAGCGGGTTTTTACATACTTCTCAGACATTTCACTGAGAGCGGGTTTTTTAAGTGCTCTGGAGTCATTTCGTTGCAAGCGGGTGTTTAAGTGCTCTGGAGTCATTTCGTTGCAAGCGGGTTTTTAAGTGCTCTGGAGTCATTTCGTTGCAAGCGGGTTTTTACATACTTCTCAGACATTTCACTGAGAGCGGGTTTTGAAGTGCTCTGGAGTCATTTCGTTACAAGCTGGTTTTTAAGTGCTCTGAAGGCATTTCGTTGTAAGCGGGTTTTTAAGTGCTCTGGAGTCATTTTGTTGCAAGCGGGTTTTTAAGTACTCTGGAGTAATTTCGTTGCAAGCGCGTTCTTAAGTGCTCTGGAGTCATTTCGTTGCAAGCGGGTTTAAAGTGATCTGGAGTCATTTCGTTGAATGCGGGTTTTTATGTGTTCTGGAATAATTTCGTTGCAAGCGAGTTTTAAGTGCTCTGGAGTCATTTCGCTGCAAGCGGGTTTTTAAGTACTCTGGAGTCATTTCGTTGCAAGCGGGTTTTTAAGTGCTCTGAAGGCATTTCGTTGTACGCGAGTTTTTAAGTGCTCTGGAGTCATTTTGTTGCAAGCGGGTTTTTACGTGTTCTGGAGTCATTTCGTTGCAAGCGGGTTTTTACATACTTCTCAGACATTTCACTGGAAGCGGGTTTTTTAAGTGCTCTGTAGGCATTTCGTTGCAAGCGGGTTTTTAAGTACTCTGGAGTCATTTCGTTGCAAGCGTTTTTTACATGCTCTGGAGTCATTTCGTTGCAAGCGGGTTTTTAAGTACTCTGGAGTCATTTCGTTGCAAGCGGGTGTTTAAGTGCTCTGAAGGCATTTCGTTGTAAGCGGGTTTTTAAGTGCTCTGGAGTCATTTCGTTGCAAGCGGGTTTTTACGTGTTCTGGAGTCATTTCGTTGCAAGCGGGTTTTTACATACTTCTCAGACATTTCACTGAATGCGAGTTTTTTAAGTGCTCTGTGGGCATTTCGTTGCAAGCGGGTTTTTAAGTACTCTGGAGTCATTTCGTTGCAAGCGTTTTTTACATGCTCTGGAGTCATTTCGTTGCAAGCGGGTTTTTACATACTTCTCTGACATTTAACTGGAAGCGAGTTTTTTAAGTGCTCTGGAGTCATTTCGTTGCAAGCGGGTTTTTACATACTTCTCAGACATTTCACTGGAAGCTTGTTTTTTAAGTGCTCTGGAGTCATTTCGTTGCAAGCGGGTTTTTAAGTGCTCTGGATTCATTTCCTTTCAAGCGGGTGTTTAAGTGCTCTGGAGTCATTTCGTTGCAAGCGGGTTTTTAAGTGCTCTGGAGTCATTTGGTTGCAAGCGGGTTTTTAAGTGCTCTGAAGGCATTTCGTTGTAAGCAGGTTATTAAGTGCTCGGGAGTCATTTCGTTGCAAGCAGGTTTTTACGTGTTCTGGAGTCATTTCGTGCAAGCGGGTTTTTACATACTTCTCAGACATTTCACTGAGAGCGGGTTTTTTGAGTGCTCTGGAGTCATTTCGTTGCAAGCGGGTTTTTAAGTGCTCTGGAGTCATTTCGTTGCAAGCGGGTTTTTAAGTGCTCTGAAGGCATTTCGTTGTAAGCGGGTTTTTAAGTGTTCTGGAGTCATTTCGTTGCAAGCGGGTTTTTACGTGCTCTGGAGTCATTTCGTTCCAAGATGGTTTTTAAGTGCTCTGGAGTCATTTCTTTGCAAGCGGGTTTTTAAGTGCTCTGGAGTCATTTCGTTTCAAGCGGGTTTTTAAGTGCTCTGGAGTAATTTCGTTGCAAGCGGGTTTTTAAGTGCTCTGGAGTCATTTCGTTGCAAGCGGGTTTTTAAGTGCTCTGAAGGCATTTCGTTGTAAGAGGGTTTTTAAGTGCTCTGGAGTCATTTCGTTGCAAGCGGGTTTTTACGTGTTCTGGAGTCATTTCGTTGCAAGCGGGTTTTTACATACTTCTCAGACATTTCACTGGAAGCGGGTTTTTTAAGTGTTCTGTAGGCATTTCGTTGCAAGCGGGTTTTTAAGTACTCTGGAGTCATTTCGTTGCAAGCGGGTTTTACATGCTCTGGAGTCATTTCGTTGTAAGCGGGTTTTTACATACTTCTCTGACATTTAACTGGAAGCGAGTTTTTTAAGTGCTCTGGAGTCATTTCGTTGCAAGAGGGCTTTTACATACTTCTCAGACATTTCACTGGAAGCCGGTTTTTTAAGTGCTCTGGAGTCATTTCTTTGCAAGCGAGTTTTTAAGTACTCTGGAGTCATTTCGTTGCAAGCGGGTTTTTAAGTACTCTGGAGTCATTTCGTTGCAAGCGGGTTTTTAAGTGTTCTGGAGTCATTTCGTTGCAAGCGGGTTTTTAAGTGCTCTGGAGTCATTTCGTTGCAAGCGGGTTTTTAAGTGCTCTGTAGTCATTTCGTTGCAAGCGGGTGTTTAAGTGCTCTGTAGTCATTTCGTTGCAAGCGGGTGTTTAAGTGCTCTGGATTCATTTCGTTGCAAGCGGGTTTTTAAGTGCTCTGGAGTCATTTCGTTGCAAGCGGGTTTTTAAGTGCTCTGAAGGCATTTCGTTGTAAGCGGGTTTTTAAGTGCTCTGGAGTCATTTCGTTGCAAGCGGGTTTTTAAGTACTCTGGAGTAATTTCGTTGCAAGCGGGTTTTTACGTGTTCTGGAGTCATTTCGTTGCAAGCGGGTTTTTACATACTTCTCAGACATTTCACTGGAAGCGGGTTTTTTAAGTGCTCTGTAGGCATTTCGTTGCAAGCGGGTTTTTAAGTACTCTGGAGTCATTTCGTTGCAAGCGTTTTTTACATGCTCTGGAGTCATTTCGTTGCAAGCGGGTTTTTAAGTACTCTGGAGTCATTTCGTTGCAAGCGGGTTTTTAAGTGCTCTGAAGGCATTTCGTTGTAAGCGGGTTTTTAAGTGCTCTGGAGTCATTTCGTTGCAAGCGGGTTTTTACGTGTTCTGGAGTCATTTCGTTGCAAGCGGGTATTTACATACTTCTCAGACATTTCACTGAAAGCGAGTTTTTTAAGTGCTCTGTGGGCATTTCGTTGCAAGCGGGTTTTTAAGTACTCTGGAGTCATTTCGTTGCAAGCATTTTTTACATGCTCTGGAGTCATTTCGTTGCAAGCGGGTTTTTACATACTTCTCTGACATTTAACTGGAAGCGAGTTTTTTAAGTGCTCTGGAGTCATTTCGTTGCAAGCGGGTTTTTACATACTTCTCAGACATTTCACTGGAAGCTTGTTTTTTAAGTGCTCTGGAGTCATTTCGTTGCAAGCGGGTTTTTAAGTACTCTGGAATCATTTCGTTGCAAGCGGGTCTTTAAGTGCTCTGAAGTCATTTCGTTGCAAGCGGGTTTTTAAGTGCTCTGGAGTCATTTCGTTGCAAGCGGGTTTTTAAGTGCTCTGGAGTCATTTCGTTGCAAGCGGGTTTTTAAGTGCTCTGGAGTCATTTCGTTGCAAGCGGGTATTTAAGTGTTCTGGAGTCATTTCGTTGCAAGCGGGTTTTTAAGTGCTCTGGAGTCATTGCGTTGCAAGCGGGTTTTTAAGTACTCTGGAGTCATTTCGTTGCAAGCGGGTTTTTAAGTGCTCTGGATTCACTTCGTTTCAAGCGGGTGTTTAAGTGCTCTGGAGTCATTTCGTTGCAAGCGGGTTTTTAAGTGCTCTGGAGTCATTTCGTTGCAAGCGGGTTTTTACATACTTCTCAGACATTTCACTGAGAGCGGGTTTTTTGAGTGCTCTGGAGTCATTTCGTTGCAAGCGGGTTTTTAAGTGCTCTGGAGTCATTTCGTTGCAAGCGGGTTTTTAAGTGCTCTGAAGGCATTTCGTTGTAAGCGGGTTTTTAAGTGTTCTGGAGTCATTTCGTTGCAAGCGGGTTTTTACGTGCTCTGGAGTCATTTCGTTCCAAGATGGTTTTTAAGTGCTCTGGAGTCATTTCTTTGCAAGCGGGTTTTTAAGTGCTCTGGAGTCATTTCGTTTCAAGCAGGTTTTTAAGTGCTCTGGAGTAATTTCGTTGCAAGCGGGTTTTTAAGTGCTCTGGAGTCATTTCGTTGCAAGCGGGTTTTTAAGTGCTCTGAAGGCATTTCGTTGTAAGAGGGTTTTTAAGTGCTCTGGAGTCATTTCGTTGCAAGCGGGTTTTTACGTGTTCTGGAGTCATTTCGTTGCAAGCGGGTTTTTACATACTTCTCAGACATTTCACTGGAAGCGGGTTTTTTAAGTGTTCTGTAGGCATTTCGTTGCAAGCGGGTTTTTAAGTACTCTGGAGTCATTTCGTTGCAAGCGGGTTTTACATGCTCTGGAGTCATTTCGTTGTAAGCGGGTTTTTACATACTTCTCTGACATTTAACTGGAAGCGAGTTTTTTAAGTGCTCTGGAGTCATTTCGTTGCAAGAGGGCTTTTACATACTTCTCAGACATTTCACTGGAAGCGGGTTTTTTAAGTGCTCTGGAGTCATTTCTTTGCAAGCGGGTTTTTAAGTACTCTGGAGTCATTTCGTTGCAAGCGGGTTTTTAAGTACTCTGGAGTCATTTCGTTGCAAGCGGGTTTTTAAGTGCTCTGTAGTCATTTCGTTGCAAGCGGGTTTTTAAGTGCTCTGTAGTCATTTCGTTGCAAGCGGGTGTTTAAGTGCTCTGGAGTCATTTCGTTGCAAGCGGGTTTTTAAGTGCTCTGGAGTCATTTCGTTGCAAGCGGGTTTTTAAGTGCTCTGAAGGCATTTCGTTGCAAGCGGGTTTTTAAGTGCTCTGGAGTCATTTCGTTGCAAGCGGGTTTTTAAGTACTCTGGAGTAATTTCGTTGCAAGCGGGTTTTTACGTGTTCTGGAGTCATTTCGTTGCAAGCGGGTTTTTACATACTTCTCAGACATTTCACTGGAAGCGGGTTTTTTAAGTGCTCTGTAGGCATTTCGTTGCAAGCGGGTTTTTAAGTGCTCTAAAGTCTTTTCGTTGCAAGCGGGTTTTTACGTGTTCTGGAGTCATTTCGTTGCAAGCGGGTTTTTACATACTTCTCAGACATTTCACTGGAAGCGGGTTTTTTAAGTGCTCTGTAGGCATTTCGTTGCAAGCGGGTTTTTAAGTACTCTGGAGTCATTTCGTTGCAAGCGGGTTTTTAAGTGCTCTGGAGTCATTTCGTTGCAAGCGGGTGTTTAAGTGCTCTGGAGTCATTTCGTTGCAAGCGGGTTTAAAGTGCTCTGGAGTCATTTCGTTGCATGCGGGTTTTTATGTGTTCTGGAGTCATTTCCTTGCAAGCGGGTTTTTAAGTGCTCTGGAGTCATTTTGTTGCAAGCGGGTTTTTACGTGTTCTGGAGTCATTTCGTTGCAAGCGGGTTTTTACATACTTCTCAGACATTTCACTGGAAGCGGGTTTTTTAAGTGCTCTGTAGCATTTCGTTGCAAGCGGGTTTTTAAGTACTCTGGAGTCATTTCGTTGCAAGCGTTTTTTACATGCTCTGGAGTCATTTCGTTGCAAGCGGGTTTTTAAATACTTCTCTGACATTTAACTAGAAATGAGTTTTTTAAGTGCTCTGGAGTCATTTCGTTGCAAGTGGGTTTTTAAGTGCTCTGGAGTCATTTCGTTGCAAGCGGGTTTTTAAGTGCTCTGGAGTCATTTCGTTGCAAGCGGGTTTTTAAGTACTCTGGAGTCATTTCGTTGCAAGCGGGTGTTTAAGTGCTCTGGAGTCATTTCGTTGCAAGCGGGTTTTTAAGTGCTCTGGAGTCATTTCGTTGCAAGCGGGTTTTTACATACTTCTCAGACATTTCACTGAGAGCGGGTTTTTTAAGTGCTCTGGAGTCATTTCGTTGCAAGCGGGTGTTTAAGTGCTCTGGAGTCATTTCGTTGCAAGCGGGTTTTTAAGTGCTCTGGAGTCATTTTGTTGCAAGCGGGTTTTTACATACTTCTCAGACATTTCACTGAGAGCGGGTTTTTAAGTGCTCTGGAGTCATTTCGTTACAAGCTGGTTTTTAAGTGCTCTGAAGGCATTTCGTTGTAAGCGGGTTTTTAAGTGCTCTGGAGTCATTTTGTTGCAAGCGGGTTTTTAAATACTCTGGAGTAATTTCGTTGCAAGCGGGTTTTTAAGTGCTCTGGAGTCATTTCGTTGCAAGCGGGTTTAAAGTGATCTGGAGTCATTTCGTTGAATGCGGGTTTTTAAGTATTCTGGAGTAATTTCGTTGCAAGCGAGTTTTAAGTGCTCTGGAGTCATTTCGCTGCAAGCGGGTTTTTAAGTACTCTGGAGTCATTTCGTTGCAAACGGGTTTTTAAGTGCTCTGGAGTCATTTTGTTGCAAGCGGGTTTTTACGTGTTCTGGAGTCATTTCGTTGCAAGCGGGTTTTTACATACTTCTCAGACATTTCACTGGAAGCGGGTTTTTTAAGTGCCCTGTAGGCATTTCGTTGCAAGCGGGTTTTTAAGTACTCTGGAGTAATTTCGTTGCAAGCGGGTTTTTAAGTGCTCTGGAGTCATTTCGTTGCAGGCGGGTTTTTAAGTGCTCTGGAGTCATTTCGTTGCAAGCGGGTATTTAAGTGCTCTGGAGTCATTTCGTTGCAAGCGGGTTTTTAAGTGCTCTGGAGTCATTTCGTTGCAAGCGGGTTTTTAAGTACTCTGGAGTCATTTCGTTGCAAGCGGGTTCTTAAGTGCTCTGGAGTCATTTCGTTGCAAGCGGGTATTTAAGTGCTCTGGAGTCATTTCGTTGCAAGCGGTTTTTTAAGTGCTCTGGAGTCATTTCGTTGCAAGCGGGTTTTTAAGTACTCTGGAGTCATTTCATTGCAAGCGTTTTTTACATGCTCTGGAGTCATTTCGTTGCAAGCGGGTTTTTAATTTCTCTGGAGTCATTTCGTTGCAAGCGGGTTTTTAAGTGCTCTGGAGTCATTTCGTTGCAAGCGGGTTTTTAAGTGCTCTGGAGTCATTTCGTTGCAAGCGGGTATTTAAGTGTTCTGGAGTCATTTCGTTGCAAGCGGGTTTTTAAGTGCTCTGGAGTCATTTCGTTGCAAGCGGGTTTTTAAGTACTCTGGAGTCATTTCGTTGCAAGCGGGTTTTTAAGTGCTCTGGAGTCATTTCGTTGCAAGCGGGTGTTTAAGTGCTCTGGAGTCATTTCGTTGCAAGCGGGTTTTTAAGTGCTCTGGAGTCATTTCGTTGCAAGCGGGTTTTTACATACTTCTCAGACATTTCACTGAGAGCGGGTTTTTTAAGTGCTCTGGAGTCATTTCGTTGCAAGCGGGTGTTTAAGTGCTCTGGAGTCATTTCGTTGCAAGCGGGTTTTTAAGTGCTCTGGAGTCATTTCGTTGCAAGCGGGTTTTTACATACTTCTCAGACATTTCACTGAGAGCGGGTTTTTAAGTGCTCTGGAGTCATTTCGTTGCAAGCTGGTTTTTAAGTGCTCTGAAGGCATTTCGTTGTAAGCGGGTTTTTAAGTGCTCTGAAGTCATTTTGTTGAAAGCGGGTTTTTAAGTACTCTGGAGTAATTTCGTTGCAAGCGGGTTTTTAAGTGCTCTGGAGTCATTTCGTTGCAAGCGGGTTTAAAGTGATCTGGAGTCATTTCGTTGAATGCGGGTTTTTATGTGTTCTGGAGTAATTTCGTTGCAAGCGAGTTTTAAGTGCTCTGGAGTCATTTCGCTGCAAGCGGGTTTTTAAGTACTCTGGAGTCATTTCGTTGCAAGCGGGTTTTTAAGTGCTCTGAAGGCATTTCGTTGTACGCGGGTTTTTAAGTGCTCTGGAGTCATTTTGTTGCAAGCGGGTTTTTACATACTTCTCTGACATTTAACTGGAAGCGAGTTTTTTAAGTGCTCTGGAGTCATTTCGTTGCAAGCGGGTTTTTACATACTTCTCAGACATTTCACTGGAAGCTTGTTTTTTAAGTGCTCTGGAGTCATTTCGTTGCAAGGGGGTTTTTAAGTACTCTGGAGTCATTTCGTTGCAAGCGGGTTTTTAAGTGCTCTGGAGTCATTTCGTTGCAAGCGGGTTTTTAAGTGCTCTGGAATCATTTCGTTGCAAGCGGGTTTTTAAGTGGTCTGGAGTCATTTCGTTGCAAGCGGGTTTTTAAGTGCTCTGGAGTCATTTCGTTGCAAGCGGGTATTTAAGTGTTCTGGAGTCATTTCATTGCAAGCGGGTTTTTAAGTGCTCTGGAGTCATTTCGTTGCAAGCGGGTTTTTAAGTACTCTGGATTCATTTTGTTGCAAGCGGGTTTTTAAGTGCTCTAGAGTCATTTCGTTTCAAGCGTCTGTTTAAGTGCTCTGGAGTCATTTCGTTGCAAGCGGGTTTTTAAGTGCTCTGGAGTCATTTCGTTGCAAGCGGGTTTTTAAGTGCTCTGAAGGCATTTCGTTGTAAGCGGGTTATTAAGTGCTCGGGAGTCATTTCGTTGCAAGCAGGTTTTTACGTGTTCTGGAGTCATTTCGTTGCAAGCGGGTTTTTACATACTTCACAGACATTTCACTGAGAGCGGGTTTTTTAAGTGCTCTGGAGTCATTTCGTTGCAAGCGGGTTTTTAAGTGCTCTGGAGTCATTTCGTTGCAAGCGGGTTTTTAAGTGCTCTGAAGGCATTTCGTTGTAAGCGGGTTTTTAAGTGTTCTGGAGTCATTTCGTTGCAAGCGGGTTTTTACGTGCTCTGGAGTCATTTCGTTGCAAGCTGGTTTTTAAGTGCTCTGGAGTCATTTCTTTGCAAGCGGGTTTTTAAGTGCTCTGGAGTCATTTCGTTGCAAGCGGGTTTTTAAGTGTTCTGGAGTAATTTCGTTGCAAGTGGGTTTTTAAGTGCTCTGGAGTCATTTCGTTGCAAGCGGGTTTTTAAGTGCTCTGAAGGCATTTCGTTATAAGCGGGTTTTGAAGTGCTCTGGAGTCATTTCGTTGCAAGCGGGTTTTTACGTGTTCTGGAGTCATTTCGTTGCAAGCGGGTTTTTACATACTTCTCAGACATTTCACTGGAAGCGGGTTTTTTAAGTGTTCTGTAGGCATTTCGTTGCAAGCGGGTTTTTAAGTACTCTGGAGTCATTTCGTTGCAAGCGGGTTTTACATGCTCTGGAGTCATTTCGTTGTAAGCGGGTTTTTACATACTTCTCTGACATTTAACTGGAAGCGAGTTTTTTAAGTGCTCTGGAGTCATTTCGTTGCAAGCGGGTTTTTGCATACTTCTCAGACATTTCACTGGAAGCGGGTTTTTTAAGTGCTCTGGAGTCATTTCGTTGCAAGCGGGTTTTTAAGTACTCTGGAGTCATTTCGTTGCAAGCGGGTTTTTAAGTGCTCTGGAGTCATTTCGTTGCAGGCGGGTTTTTAAGTGCTCTGGAGTCATTTCGTTGCAAGCGGGTTTTTACATACTTCTCAGACATTTCACTGAGAGCGGGTTTTTTAAGTGCTATGGAGTCATTTCGTTGCAAGCGGGTGTTTAAGTGCTCTGGAGTCATTTCATTGCAAGCGGGTTTTTAAGTGCTCTGGAGTCATTTCGTTGCAAGCGGGTTTTTACATACTTCTCAGACATTTCACTGAGAGCGGGTTTTTAAGTGCTCTGGAGTCATTTCGTTGCAAGCGGGTATTTAAGTGCTCTGGAGTCATTTCGTTGCAAGCGGGTTTTTAAGTACTCTGGAGTCATTTCGTTGCAAGCGGGTTTTTAAGTGCTCTGAAGGCATTTCGTTGTAAGCGGGTTTTTAAGTGCTCTGGAGTCATTTCGTTGCAAGCGGGTTTTTACGTGTTCTGGAGTCATTTCGTTGCAAGCGGGTTTTTACATACTTCTCAGACATTTCACTGGAAGCGAGTTTTTTAAGTGCTCTGTAGGCATTTCGTTGTAAGCGGGTTTTTAAGTACTCTGGAGTCATTTCGTTGCAAGCGTTTTTTACATGCTCTGGAGTCATTTCGTTGCAAGCGGGTTTTTACATACTTCTCTGACATTTAACTGGATGCGAGTTTTTTAAGTGCTCTGGAGTCATTTCGTTGCAAGCGGGTTTTTACATACTTCTCAGACATTTCACTGGAAGCTTGTTTTTTAAGTGCTCTGGAGTCATTTCGTTGCAAGCGGGTTTTTAAGTACTCTGGAATCATTTCGTTGCAAGCGGGTTTTTAAGTGCTCTGAAGTCATTTCGTTGCAAGCGGGTTTTTAAGTGCTCTGGAGTCATTTCGTTGCAAGCGGGTTTTTAAGTGCTCTGGAGTCATTTCGTTGCAAGCGGGTTTTTAAGTGCTCTGAAGGCATTTCGTTGTAAGCGGGTTTTTAAGTGCTCTGGAGTCATTTCGTTGCAAGCGGGTTTTTAAGTGCTCTGAAGGCATTTCGTTATAAGCGGGTTTTGAAGTGCTCTGGAGTCATTTCGTTGCAAGCGGGTTTTTACGTGTTCTGGAGTCATTTCGTTGCAAGCGGGTTTTTACATACTTCTCAGACATTTCACTGGAAGCGGGTTTTTTAAGTGTTCTGTAGGCATTTCGTTGCAAGCGGGTTTTTAAGTACTCTGGAGTCATTTCGTTGCAAGCGGGTTTTACATGCTCTGGAGTCATTTCGTTGTAAGCGGGTTTTTACATACTTCTCTGACATTTAACTGGAAGCGAGTTTTTTAAGTGCTCTGGAGTCATTTCGTTGCAAGCGGGTTTTTGCATACTTCTCAGACATTTCACTGGAAGCGGGTTTTTTAAGTGCTCTGGAGTCATTTCGTTGCAAGCGGGTTTTTAAGTACTCTGGAGTCATTTCGTTGCAAGCGGGTTTTTAAGTGCTCTGGAGTCATTTCGTTGCAGGCGGTTTTTTAAGTGCTCTGGAGTCATTTCGTTGCAAGCGGGTTTTTACATACTTCTCAGACATTTCACTGAGAGCGGGTTTTTTAAGTGCTATGGAGTCATTTCGTTGCAAGCGGGTGTTTAAGTGCTCTGGAGTCATTTCATTGCAAGCGGGTTTTTAAGTGCTCTGGAGTCATTTCGTTGCAAGCGGGTTTTTACATACTTCTCAGACATTTCACTGAGAGCGGGTTTTTAAGTGCTCTGGAGTCATTTCGTTGCAAGCGGGTATTTAAGTGCTCTGGAGTCATTTCGTTGCAAGCGGGTTTTTAAGTACTCTGGAGTCATTTCGTTGCAAGCGGGTTTTTAAGTGCTCTGAAGGCATTTCGTTGTAAGCGGGTTTTTAAGTGCTCTGGAGTCATTTCGTTGCAAGCGGGTTTTTACGTGTTCTGGAGTCATTTCGTTGCAAGCGGGTTTTTACATACTTCTCAGACATTTCACTGGAAGCGAGTTTTTTAAGTGCTCTGTAGGCATTTCGTTGTAAGCGGGTTTTTAAGTACTCTGGAGTCATTTCGTTGCAAGCGTTTTTTACATGCTCTGGAGTCATTTCGTTGCAAGCGGGTTTTTACATACTTCTCTGACATTTAACTGGATGCGAGTTTTTTAAGTGCTCTGGAGTCATTTCGTTGCAAGCGGGTTTTTACATACTTCTCAGACATTTCACTGGAAGCTTGTTTTTTAAGTGCTCTGGAGTCATTTCGTTGCAAGCGGGTTTTTAAGTACTCTGGAATCATTTCGTTGCAAGCGGGTTTTTAAGTGCTCTGAAGTCATTTCGTTGCAAGCGGGTTTTTAAGTGCTCTGGAGTCATTTCGTTGCAAGCGGGTTTTTAAGTGCTCTGGAGTCATTTCGTTGCAAGCGGGTTTTTAAGTGCTCTGAAGGCATTTCGTTGTAAGCGGGTTTTTAAGTGTTCTGGAGTCATTTCGTTGCAAGCGGGTTTTTACGTGCTCTGGAGTCATTTCGTTGCAAGCTGGTTTTTAAGTGCTCTGGAGTCATTTCTTTGCAAGCGGGTTTTTAAGTGCTCTGGAGTCATTTCGTTTCAAGCGGGTTTTTAAGTGCTCTGGAGTCATTTCGTTGCAAGCGGGTTTTTAAGTGCTCTGGAGTCATTTCGTTGCAAGCGGGTTTTTAAGTGCTCTGAAGGCATTTCGTTGCAAGCGGGTTTTTACGTGTTCTGGAGTCATTTCGTTGCAAGCGTTTTTTTTACATACTTCTCAGACATTTCACTGGAAGCGGGTTTTTTAAGTGTTCTGTAGGCATTTCGTTGCAAGCGGGTTTTTAAGTACTCTGGAGTCATTTCGTTGCAAGCGGGTTTTACATGCTCTGGAGTCATTTCGTTGTAAGCGGGTTTTTACATACTTCTCTGACATTTCACTGGAAGCGGATTTTTTAAGTGCTCTGGAGTCATTTCTTTGCAAGCGGGTTTTTAAGTACTCTGCAGTCATTTCGTTGCAAGCGGGTTTTTAAGTGCTCTGGAGTCATTTCGTTGCAGGCGGGTTTTTAAGTGTTCTGGAGTCATTTCGTTGCAAGCGGGTTTTTAAGTGCTCTGGAGTCATTTCGTTGCAAGCGGGTTTTTAAGTACTCTGGAGTCATTTCGTTGCAAGCGGGTTTTTAAGTGCTCTGGAGTCATTTCGTTTCAAGCGGGTGTTTAAGTACTCTGGAGTCATTTCGTTGCAAGCGGGTTTTACATGCTCTGGAGTCATTTCGTTGCAAGCGGGTTTTTAAGTGCTCTGAAGGCATTTCGTTGTAAGCGGGTTATTAAGTGCTCGGGAGTCATTTCGTTGCAAGCAGGTTTTTACGTGTTCTGGAGTCATTTCGTTGCAAGCGGGTTTTTACATACTTCTCAGACATTTCACTGAGAGCGGGTTTTTTAAGTGCTCTGGAGTCATTTCGTTGCAAGCGGGTTTTTAAGTGCTCTGGAGTCATTTCGTTGCAAGCGGGTTTTTAAGTGATCTGAAGGCATTTCGTTGTAAGCGGGTTTTTAAGTGTTCTGGAGTCATTTCGTTGCAAGCGGGTTTTTACGTTCTCTGGAGTCATTTCGTTGCAAGATGGTTTTTAAGTGCTCTGGAGTCATTTCTTTGCAAGCGGGTTTTTAAGTGCTCTGGAGTCATTTCGTTTCAAGCGGGTTTTTAAGTGCTCTGGAGTAATTTCGTTGCAAGCGGGTTTTTAAGTGCTCTGGAGTCATTTCGTTGCAAGCGGGTGTTTAAGTGCTCTGGAGTCATTTCGTTGCAAGCGGGTTTTTAAGTGCTCTGGAGTCATTTCGTTGCAAGCGGGTTTTTAAGTGCTCTGAAGGCATTTCGTTGTAAGCGGGTTTTTAAGTGCTCTGGAGTCATATCGTTGCAAGCAGGTTTTTACGTGTTCTGGAGTCATTTCGTTGCAAGCGGTTTTTTACATACTTCTCAGACATTTCACTGAGAGCGGGTTTTTTAAGTGCTCTGGAGTCATTTCGTTGTAAGCGGGTTTTTAAGTGCTCTGGAGACATTTCGTTGCAAGCGGGTTTTTAAGTACTCTGCAGTCATTTCGTTGCAAGCGGGTTTTTAAGTGCTCTGGAGTCATTTCGTTGCAGGCGGGTTTTTAAGTGCTCTGGAGTCATTTCGTTACAAGCGGGTTTTTACGTGCTCTGAAAGCATTTCATTGTAAGCAGGTTCTAAAGTGCTCTGGAGTCATTTCGTTGCAAGCGGGTTCTTAAGTGCTCTGGAGTCATTTCGTTGCAAGCGGGTATTTAAGTGTTCTGGAGTCATTTCGTTGCAAGCGGGTTTTTAAGTGCTCTGGCGTCATTTCGTTGCAAGCGGGTTTTTAAGTACTCTGGAGTCATTTCGTTGCAAGCGAGTTTTTAAGTGCTCTGGAGTCATTTCGTTTCAAGCGGGTGTTTAAGTGCTCTGGAGTCATTTCGTTGCAAGCGGGTTTTTAAGTGCTCTGGAGTCATTTCGTTGCAAGCGGGTTTTTAAGTGCTCTGAAGGCATTTCGTTGTAAGCGGGTTATTAAGTGCTCGGGAGTCATTTCGTTGCAAGCAGGTTTTTACGTGTTCTGGAGTCATTTCGTTGCAAGCAGGTTTTTACATACTTCTCAGACATTTCACTGAGAGCGGTTTTTTAAGTGCTCTGGAGTCATTTCGTTGCAAGCGGGTTTTTAAGTGCTCTGGAGTCATTTCGTTGCAAGCGGGTTTTTAAGTGCTCTGAAGGCATTTCGTTGTAAGCGGGTTTTTAAGTGTTCTGGAGTCATTTCGTTGCAAGCGTGTTTTTACGTGCTCTGGAGTCATTTCGTTGCAAGATGGTTTTTAAGTGCTCTGGAGTCATTTCTTTGCAAGCGGGTTTGTAAGCGCTCTGGAGTCATTTCGTTTCAAGCGGGTTTTTAAGTGCTCTGGAGTAATTTCGTTGCAAGCAGGTTTTTAAGTGCTCTGGAGTCATTTCGTTGCAAGCGGGTTTTTAAGTGCTCTGAAGGCATTTCGTTGTAAGAGGGTTTTTAAGTACTCTGGAGTCATTTCGTTGCAAGCGGGTTTTTACGTGTTCTGGAGTCATTTCGTTGCAAGCGGGTTTTTACATAATTCTCAGACATTTCACTGGAAGCGGGTTTTTTAAGTGTTCTGTAGGCATTTCGTTGCAAGCGGGTTTTTAAGTACTCTGGAGTCATTTCGTTGCAAGCGGGTTTTACATGCTCTGGAGTCATTTCGTTGTAAGCGGGTTTTTACATACTTCTCTGACATTTAACTGGAACCGAGTTTTTTAAGTGCTCTGGAGTCATTTCGTTGCAAGAGGGCTTTTACATACTTCTCAGACATTTCACTGGAAGCGGGTTTTTTAAGTGCTCTGGAGTCATTTCTTTGCAAGCGGGTTTTTAAGTACTCTGGAGTCATTTCGTTGCAAGCGGGTTTTTAAGTGCTCTGGAGTCATTTCGTTGCAAGCGGGTTTTTAAGTACTCTGGAGTCATTTCGTTGCAAGCGGGTTTTTAAGTGTTCTGGAGTCATTTCGTTGCAAGCGGGTTTTTAAGTGCTCTGGAGTCATTTCGTTGCAAGCGTGTTTTTAAGTGCTCTGGAGTCATTTCGTTGCAAGCGGGTTTTTAAGTGCTCTGTAGTCATTTCGTTGCAAGCGGGTGTTTAAGTGCTCTGTAGTCATTTCGTTGCAAGCGGGTGTTTAAGTGCTCTGGAGTCATTTCGTTGCAAGCGGGTTTTTAAGTGCTCTGGAGTCATTTCGTTGCAAGCGGGTTTTTAAGTGCTCTGAAGGCATTTCGTTGTAAGCGGGTTTTTAAGTGCTCTGGAGTCATTTCGTTGCAAGCGGGTTTTTAAGTGCTCTGGAGTAATTTCGTTGCAAGCGGGTTTTTAAGTTCTCTGGAGTCATTTCATTGCAAGCGGGTTTTTAAGTGCTCTGGAGTCATTTCATTGCAAGCGGGTTTTTACGTGCTCTGAAGGCATTTCGTTGTAAGCGGGTTTTTAAGTGCTCTAAAGTCTTTTCGTTGCAAGCGGGTTTTTACGTGTTCTGGAGTCATTTCATTGCAAGCGGGTTTTTACATACTTCTCAGACATTTCACTGGAAGCGGGTTTTTTAAGTGCTCTGTAGGCATTTCGTTGCAAGCGGGTTTTTAAGTACTCTGGAGTCATTTCGTTGCAAGCGGGTTTTTAAGTGCTCTGGAGTCATTTCGTTGCAAGCGGGTGTTTAAGTACTCTGGAGTAATTTCGTTGCAAGCGGGTTTTTAAGTGCTCTGGAGTCATTTTGTTGCAAGCGGGTTTAAAGTGCTCTGGAGTCATTTCGTTGCATGCGGGTTTAAAGTGCTCTGGAGTAATTTCGTTGCAAGCGGGTTTTTAAGTGCTCTGGAGTCATTTCGTTGCAAGCGGGTTTTTAAGTGCTCTGGAGTCATTTCGTTGCAAGCGGGTTTTTAAGTGCTCTGGAGTCATTTCATTGCAAGCGGGTTTTTAAGTGCTCTGGAGTCATTTCGCTGCAAGCGGGTTTTTAAGTACTCTGGAGTCATTTTGTTGCAAGCGGGTTTTTAAGTGCTCTGAAGGCATTTCGTTGTACGCGGGTTTTTAAGTGCTCTGGTTTCATTTTGTTGCAAGCGGGTTTTTACGTGTTCTGGAGTCATTTCGTTGCAAGCGGGTTTTTACATACTTCTCAGACATTTCACTGGAAGCGGGTTTTTTAAGTGCTCTGTAGGCATTTCGTTGCAAGCGGGTTTTTAAGTACTCTGGAGTAATTTCGTTGCAAGCGGGTTTTTAAGTGCTCTGGAGTCATTTCGTTGCAGGCGGGTTTTTAAGTGCTCTGGAGTCATTTCGTTGCAAGCGGGTTTTTACGTGCTCTGAAGGCATTTCATTGTAAGCAGGTTCTAAAGTGCTCTGGAGTCATTTCGTTGCAAGCGGGTTCTTAAGTGCTCTGGAGTCATTTCGTTGCAAGCGGGTATTTAAGTGCTCTGGAGTCATTTCGTTGCAAGCGGGTTTTTAAGTGCTCTGGAGTCATTTCGTTGCAAGCGGGTTTTTAAGTACTCTGGAGTCATTTCGTTGCAAGCGGGTTTTTAAGTGCTCTGGAGTCATTTCGTTGCAAGCGGGTTTTTACGTGCTCTGAAGGCATTTCATTGTAAGCAGGTTCTAAAGTGCTCTGGAGTCATTTCGTTGCAAGCGGGTTCTTAAGTGCTCTGGAGTCATTTCGTTGCAAGCGGGTATTTAAGTACTCTGGAGTAATTTCGTTGCAAGCGGGTTTTTAAGTGCTCTAAAGTCTTTTCGTTGCAAGCGGGTTTTTAAGTATTCTAGAGTCATTTCGTTGCAAGCGTTTTTTTCATGCTCTGGAGTCATTTCGTTGCAAGTGGGTTTTTACATACTTCTCTGACATTTAACTGGAAGCGAGTTTTTTAAGTGCTCTGGAGTCATTTCGTTGCAAGCGGGTTTTTACATACTTCTCAGACATTTCACTGGAAGCTTGTTTTTTAAGTGCTCTGGAGTCATTTCGTTGCAAGCGGGTTTTTAAGTACTCTGGAGTCATTTCGTTGCAAGCGGGTTTTTAAGTGCTCTGGAGTCATTTCGTTGCAAGCGGGTTTTTAAGTGCTCTGGAATCATTTCGTTGCAAGCGGGTTTTTAAGTGGTCTGGAGTCATTTCGTTGCAAGCGGGTTTTTAAGTGCTCTGGAGTCATTTCGTTCCAAGCGGGTATTTAAGTGTTCTGGAGTCATTTCGTTGCAAGCGGGTTTTTAAGTACTCTGGATTCATTTTGTTGCAAGCGGGATTTTAAGTGCTCTAGAGTCATTTCGTTTCAAGCGGCTGTTTAAGTGGTCTGGAGTCATTTCGTTGCGAGCGGGTTTTTAAGTGCTCTGGAGTCATTTCGTTGCAAGCGGGTTTTTAAGTGCTCTGAAGGCATTTCGTTGTAAGCGGGTTATTAAGTGCTCGGGAGTCATTTCGTTGCAAGCAGGTTTTTACGTGTTCTGGAGTCATTTCGTTGCAAGCGGGTTTTTACATACTTCTCAGACATTTCACTGAGAGTGGGTTTTTTAAGTGCTCTGGAGTCATTTCGTTGCAAGCGGGTTTTTAAGTGCTCTGGAGTCATTTCGTTGCAAGCGGGATTTTAAGTGCTCTGAAGGCATTTCGTTGTAAGCGGGTTTTTAAGTGTTCTGGAGTCATTTCGTTGCAAGCGGGTTTTTACGTGCTCTGGAGTCATTTCGTTGCAAGCTGGTTTTTAAGTGCTCTGGAGTCATTTCTTTGCAAGCGGGTTTTTAAGTGCTCTGGAGTCATTTCGTTGCAAGCGGGTTTTTAAGTGTTCTGGAGTAATTTCGTTGCAAGCGGGTTTTTAAGTGCTCTGGAGTCATTTCGTTGCAAGCGGGTTTTTAAGTGCTCTGAAGGCATTTCGTTGTAAGCGGGTTTTGAAGTGCTCTGGAGTCATTTCGTTGCAAGCGGGTTTTTACGTGTTCTGGAGTCATTTCGTTGCAAGCGGGTTTTTACATACTTCTCAGACATTTCACTGGAAGCGGGTTTTTTAAGTGTTCTGTAGGCATTTCGTTGCAAGCGGGTTTTTAAGTACTCTGGAGTCATTTCGTTGCAAGCGGGTTTTTAAGTGCTCTGGAGTCATTTCGTTGCATGCGGGTTTAAAGTGCTCTGGAGTCATTTCGTTGCATGCGGGTTTTTATGTGTTCTGGAGTAATTTCGTTGCAAGCGGGTTTTTAAGTGCTCTGGAGTCATTTCGTTGCAAGCAGGTTTTTAAGTACTCTGGAGTAATTTCGTTGCAAGCAAGTGTTTAAGTGCTCTGGAGTCATTTCGATGCAAGCGGGTTTTTAAGTGCTCTGGAGTCATTTCGTTGCAAGCGGGTTTTTAAGTGCTCTGAAGGCATTTCGTTGTAAGCGGGTTTTTAAGTGCTCTGGAGTCATTTCGTTGCAAGCGGGTTTTTAAGTGCTCTGGAGTAATTTCGTTGCAAGCGGGTTTTTAAGTGCTCTGGAGTCATTTCGTTGCAAGTGGGTTTTTAAGTGCTCTGGAGTCATTTCATTGCAAGCGGGTTTTTACGTGCTCTGAAGGCATTTCGTTGTAAGCGGGTTTTTAAGTGCTCTAAAGTCTTTTCGTTGCAAGCGGGTTTTTACGTGTTCTGGAGTCATTTCGTTGCAAGCGGTTTTTTACATACTTCTCAGACATTTCACTGAGTGCGGGTTTTTTAAGTGCTCTGGAGTCATTTCGTTGTAAGCGGGTTTTTAAGTGCTCTGGAGACATTTCGTTGCAAGCGGGTTTTAAGTGCTCTGGAGTCATTTCGTTGCAAGCGGGTTTTTACGTGCTCTGAAGGCATTTCGTTGTAAGCGGGTTTTTAAGTGCTCTGGAGTCATTTCGTTGCATGCGGGTTTTTATGTGTTCTGGAGTAATTTCTTTGCAAGCGGGTTTTTAAGTGCTCTGGAGTCATTTCGTTGCAAGCAGGTTTTTAAATACTCTGGAGTAATTTCGTTGCAAGCGGGTTTTTAAGTGCTCTGGAGTCATTTCGTTGCAAGCGGGTTTAAAGTGCTCTGGTGTCATTTCATTGCATGCGGGTTTTTATGTGTTCTTGAGTAATTTCGTTGCAAGCGGGTTTTTAAGTGCTCTGGAGTCATTTCGTTGCAAGCAGGTTTTTAAGTACTCTGGAGTAATTTCGTTGCAAGCGGGTTTTTAAGTGCTCTGGAGTCATTTCGTTGCAAGCGGGTTTAAAGTGCTCTGGAGTCATTTCGTTGCAAGCGGGTTTTTAAGTACTCTGGAGTCATTTCGTTGCAAGCGGGTTTTTAAGTGCTCTGGAGTCATTTCGTTGCAAGCGGGTTTTTAAGTGCTCTGGAGTCATTTTGTTGCAAGCAGGTTTTTAAGTGCTCTGGAGTCATTTCGTTGCAAGCGGGTTTTTAAGTGCTCTGTAGTCATTTCGTTGCAAGCGGGTGTTTAAGTGCTCTGGAGTCATTTCGTTGCAAGCGGGTGTTTAAGTGCTCTGGAGTCATTTCGTTGCAAGCGGGTTTTTAAGTGCTCTGGAGTCATTTCGTTGCAAGCGGGTTTTTAAGTGCTCTGAAGGCATTTCGTTGTAAGCAGGTTTTTAAGTGCTCTGGAGTCATTTCGTTGCAAGCGGGTTTTTAAGTACTCTAGAGTAATTTCGTTGCAAGCGGGTTTTTAAGTGCTCTAAAGTCTTTTTGTTGCAAGCGGGTTTTTAAGTATTCTAGAGTCATTTCGTTGCAAGCGTTTTTTACATGCTCTGGAGTCATTTCGTTGCAAGCGGGTTTTTACATACTTCTCTGACATTTAACTGGAAGCGAGTTTTTTAAGTGCTCTGGAGTCATTTCGTTGCAAGCGGGTTTTTACATACTTCTCAGACATTTCACTGGAAGCTTGTTTTTTAAGTGCTCTGGAGTCATTTCGTTGCAAGCGGGTTTTTAAGTGCTCTGGAATCATTTCGTTGCAAGCGGGTTTTTAAGTGGTCTGGAGTCATTTCGTTGCAAGCGGGTTTTTAAGTGCTCTGGAGTCATTTCGTTGCAAGCGGGTATTTATGTGTTCTGGAGTCATTTCGTTGCAAGCGGGTTTTTAAGTGCTCTGGATTCATTTTGTTGCAAGCGGGTTTTTAAGTGCTCTAGAGTCATTTCGTTTCAAGCGGCTGTTTAAGTGCTCTGGAGTCATTTCGTTGCAAGCGGGTTTTTAAGTGCTCTGGAGTCATTTCGTTGCAAGCGGGTTTTTAAGTGCTCTGAAGGCATTTCGTTGTAAGCGGGTTATTAAGTGCTCGGGAGTCATTTCGTTGCAAGCAGGTTTTTACGTGTTTTGGAGTCATTTCGTTGCAAGCGGGTTTTTACATACTTCTCAGACATTTCACTGAGAGCTGGTTTTTTAAGTGCTCTGGAGTCATTTCGTTGCAAGCGGGTTTTTAAGTGCTCTGGAGTCATTTCGTTGCAAGCGGGTTTTTAAGTGCTCTGAAGGCATTTCGTTGTAAGCGGGTTTTTAAGTGTTCTGGAGTCATTTCGTTGCAAGCGGGTTTTTACGTGCTCTGGAGTCATTTCGTTGCAAGCTGGTTTTTAAGTGCTCTGGAGTCATTTCTTTGCAAGCGGGTTTTTAAGTGCTCTGGAGTCATTTCATTGCAAGCGGGTTTTTAAGTGTTCTGGAGTAATTTCGTTGCAAGCGGGTTTTTAAGTGCTCTGGAGTCATTTCGTTGCAAGCGGGTTTTTAAGTGCTCTGAAGGCATTTCGTTGTAAGCGGGTTTTGAAGTGCTCTGGAGTCATTTCGTTGCAAGCGGGTTTTTACGTGTTCTGGAGTCATTTCGTTGCAAGCGGGTTTTTACATACTTCTCAGACATTTCACTGGAAGCGGGTTTTTTAAGTGTTCTGTAGGCATTTCGTTGCAAGCGGGTTTTTAAGTACTCTGGAGTCATTTCGTTGCAAGCGGGTTTTTAAGTGCTCTGGAGTCATTTCGTTGCATGCGGGTTTAAAGTGCTCTGGAGTCATTTCGTTGCATGCGGCTTTTTATGTGTTCTGGAGTAATTTCGTTGCAAGCGGGTTTTTAAGTGCTCTGGAGTCATTTCGTTGCAAGCAGGTTTTTAAGTACTCTGGAGTAATTTCTTTGCAAGCGGGTGTTTAAGTGCTCTGGAGTCATTTCGTTGCAAGCGGGTTTTTAAGTGCTCTGGAGTCATTTCGTTGCAAGCGGGTTTTTAAGTGCTCTGAAGGCATTTCGTTGTAAGCGGGTTTTTAAGTGCTCTGGAGTCATTTCGTTGCAAGCGGGTTTTTAAGTGCTCTGGAGTTATTTCGTTGCAAGCGGGTTTTTAAGTGCTCTGGAGTCATTTCGTTGCAAGCGGGTTTTTAAGTGCTCTGGAGTCATTTCATTGCAAGCGGGTTTTTACGTGCTCTGAAGGCATTTCGTTGTAAGCGGGTTTTTAAGTGCTCTAAAGTCTTTTCGTTGCAAGCGGGTTTTTACGTGTTCTGGAGTCATTTCGTTGCAAGCGGGTTTTTACATACTTCTCAGACATTTCACTGGAAGCGGGTTTTTTAAGTGCTCTGTAGGCATTTCGTTGCAAGCGGGTTTTTAAGTACTCTGGAGTCATTTCGTTGCAAGCGGGTTTTTAAGTGCTCTGGAGTCATTTCGTTGCAAGCGGGTGTTTAAGTGCTCTGGAGTCATTTCGTTGCAAGCGGGTGTTTAAGTGCTCTGGAGTCATTTCGTTGCAAGCGGGTTTTTAAGTGCTCTGAAGGCATTTCGTTGTAAGCGGGTTTTTAAGTGCTCTGGAGTCATATCGTTGCAAGCAGGTTTTTACGTGTTCTGGAGTCATTTCGTTGCAAGCGGTTTTTTACATACTTCTCAGACATTTCACTGAGAGCGGGTTTTTTAAGTGCTCTGGAGTCATTTCGTTGTAAGCGGGTTTTTAAGTGCTCTGGAGACATTTCGTTGCAAGCGGGTTTTTAAGTGCTCTGGAGTCATTTCGTTGCAAGCGGGTTTTTAAATGTTCTGGAGTCATTTCGTTGCAAGCGGGTTTTTAATTGCTCTGGTGTCATTTCGTTGCAAGCGGGTTTTTACGTGTTCTGGGGTCATTTCGTTGCAAGCGGGTTTTTACATACTTCTCAGACATTTCACTGGAAGCGAGTTTTTTAAGTGCACTTTAGGCATTTCGTTGCGAGCGGGTTTTTCAGTACTCTGGAGTCATTTCGTTGCAAGCGGGTTTTTACGTGTTCTGGGGTCATTTCGTTGCAAGCGGGTTTTTACATACTTCTCAGACATTTCACTGGAAGCGAGTTTTTTAAGTGCACTTTAGGCATTTCGTTGCGAGCGGGTATTTAAGTGCTCTGGAGTCATTTCGTTGCAAGCGGGTTTTTAAGTGCTCTGGAGTCATTTCGTTGCAAGCGGGTTTTTAAGTGCTCTGGAGTCATTTCGTTGCAAGGGGGTTTTTAAGTGCTCTGAAGGCATTTCGTTGTAAGCGGGTTTTTAAGTGCTCTGGAGTCATTTCGTTGCAAGTGGGTTTTTACGTGCTCTGGAGTCATTTCGTTGCAAGCGGGTTTTTAAGTGCTCTGGAGTCATTTCGTTGCAAGCGTTTTTTACATGCTCTCGAGTCATTTCGTTGCAAGCGGGTTTTTACATACTTCTCAAACATTTCACTGGAAGCGGGTTTTTTAAGTGCTCTGTAGGCATTTCGTTGCAAGCGGGTTTTTAAGTACTCTGGAGTCATTTCGTTGCATCGTTTTTTACATGCTCTCGAGTCATTTCGTTGCAAGCGGGTTTTTACATACTTCTCAGACATTTCACTGGAAGCGGGTTTTTTAAGTGCTCTGGAGTCATTTCGTTGCAAGCGGGTTTTTAAGTACTCTGGAGTCATTTCGTTGCAAGCGGGTATTTAAGTGCTCTGGAGTCATTTCGTTGCAAGCGGGTTTTTAAGTGCTCTGGAGTCATTTCGTTGCAAGCGGGTTTTTACATACTTCTCAGACATTTCACTGGAAGCGGGTTTTTTAAGTGCTCTGGAGTCATTTCGTTGCAAGCAGGTTTTTAAGTGCTCTGGAGTCATTTTGTTGCAAGCGGGTTTTTAAGTACTCTGGAGTCATTTCGTTGCAAGCGGGTATTTAAGTGCTCTGGAGTCATTTCGTTGCAAGCGGGTTTTTAAGTGCTCTGGAGTCATTTCGTTGCAAGCGGGTTTTTACATACTTCTCAGACATTTCAATGAGAGCAGGTTTTTTAAGTGCTCTGGAGTCATTTCGTTGCAAGCGGGTTTTTAAGTGCTCTGGAGTCATTTCGTTGCAAGTGGGTTTTTAAGTGCTCTGGAGTAATTTCGTTGCCAGCGGGTTTTTAAGTGCTCTGGAGTCATTTCGTTGCACGCGGGTTTTTTAGTGCTCTGGAGTCATTTCGTTGCAAGCGGGTTTTTAAGTGTTCTGGAGTCATTTCGTTGCAAGCGGGTTTTTAAGTGCTCTGGAGTCATTTCGTTGCAAGCGGGTTTTTAAGTACTCTGGAGTCATTTCGTTGCAAGCGGGTTTTTAAGTGCTCTGGAGTCATTTCGTTGCAAGCGGGTTTTTAAGTGCTCTGGAGTCATTTCGTTGCAAGCGGGTTTTTAAGTGCTCTGGAGTCATTTCGTTGCAAGCGAGTTTTTAAGTGCTCTGGAGTCATTTCGTTGCAAGCGGGTTTTTAAGTGCTCTGGAGTCATTTCGTTGCAAGCGGGTGTTTAAGTGCTCTGGAGTCATTTCGTTGCAAGCGGGTTTTTAAGTGCTCTGGAGTCATTTCGTTGCAAGCGGGTTTTTACATACTTCTCAGACATTTCACTGAGAGCAGGTTTTTTAAGTGCTCTGGAGTCATTTCTTTGCAAGCGGGTTTTTAAGTGCTCTGGAGTCATTTCGTTGCAAGCGGGTTTTTAAGTGCTCTGGAGTCATTTCGTTGCAAGCGGGTTTTTAAGTGCTCTGGAGTCATTTCGTTGCAAGCGGGTTTTTAAGTGCTCTGGAGTCATTTCTTTGCAAGCGGGTTTTTAAGTGCTCTGGAGTCATTTCGTTGCAAGTGGGTTTTTAAGTGCTCTGAAGGCATTTCGTTCTAAGCGGGTTTTTAAGTGCTCTGGAGTCATTTCGTTGCAAGCGGGTTTTTAAGTGTTCTGGAGTCATTTCGTTGCAAGCGGGTTTTTAAGTGCTCTGGAGTCATTTCGTGGCAAACGGGTTTTTAAGTGCTCTGGAGTCATTTCGTTGCAAGCGGGTTTTTAAGTGCTCTGAAGTCATTTCGTTGTAAGCGGGTTTTGAAGTGCTCTGGAGTCATTTCGTTGCAAGCGGGTTTTTACGTGTTCTGGAGTCATTTCGTTGCAAGCGGGTTTTTACATACTTCTCAGACATTTCACTGAAAGCGGGTTTTTTAAGTGCTCTGGAGGCATTTCGTATCAAGCGGGTTTTTAAGTACTCTGGAGTCATTTCGTTGCAAGCGGGTTTTTACGTGCTCTGGAGTCATTTCGTTGCAAGCGGGTTTTTACATACTTCATTGACATTTAACTGGAAGCAGGTTTTTTAAGTGCTCTGGAGTCATTTCGTTGCAAGCGGGTTTTTAAGTGCTCTGGAGTCATGTCGTTGCAAGCGGGTTTTTTAGTGCTCTGGAGTCTTTTCGTTGCAAGCGGGTTTTTATGTGTTCTGGAGTCATTTCGTTGCTAGCGGGTTTTTACATACTTCTCAGACATTTCACTGGAAGCGGGTTTTTTAAGTGCTCTGTAGGCACTTTGTTGCAAGCGGGTTTTTAAGGACTCTGAAGTCATTTCTTTGCAAGCAGGTTTTTAAGTGCTCTGGAGTCATTTCGTTGCAAGCGGGTTTTTACGTGTTCTGGAGTCATTTCGTTGCAAGCGGGTTTTTACATATTTCTCTGACATTTAACTGGAAGCGAGTATTTTAAGTGCTCTGGATTCATTTCATTGCAAGCGGGTTTTTATGTGCTCTGGAGTCATTTCATTACAAGCGGGTTTTTACATGCTTCTCAGACATTTCACTGGAAGCGGGTTTTTTAAGTGCTCTGGAGTCATTTCGTTGCAAACTGGTTTTTAAGTACTCTGGAGTCATTTCGTTCCAAGCAGGTTTTTAACTGCTCTGGAGTCCTTTCGTTGCAAGCGGGTGTTTAAGTGCTCTGGAGTCATTTCGTTGCAAGCGGGTTTTTAAGTGCTCTGGAGTCATTTGGTTGCAAGCGGGTTTTTAAGTGCTCTGGAGTCATTTCGTTGCAAGCGGGTTTTTAAGTGCTCTGAAGGCATTTCGTTGTAAGCGGGTTTTGAAGTTCTCTGGAGTCATTTCGTTGCAAGCGGGTTTTTACGTGTTCTGGAGTCATTTCGTTGCAAGCGGGTTTTTACATACTTCTCAGACATTTCACTGGAAGCAGGTTTTTTAAGTGCTCTGGAGTCATTTCGTTGCAAGAGGGTTTTTAAGTGCTCTGAAAGCATTTCGTTGTAAGCGGGTTTTTAAGTGCTCTGGATTCATTTCGTTGCAAGCGGTTTTTTAAGTGCTCTGGAGTCATTTCTTTGCAAGCGGGTTTTTAAGTGCTCTGGAGTCATTTCGTTGCAAGCGGGTTTTTAAGTGCTCTGGAGTCATTTCGTTGCAAGCGGATTTTTTAAGTGTTCTGGAGTCATTTCGTTGCAAGCGGGTTTTTAAGTGCTCTGGAGTCATTTCTTTGCAAGCGGGTTTTTACATACTTCTCAGACATTTCACTGGAAGCGGGTTTTTTAAGTGCTCTGTAGGCATTTCGTTGCAAGCGGGTTTGTAAGTACTCTGGAGTCATTTCGTTGCAAGCGGGTTTTTAAGTGCTCTGAAGGCATTTCGTTGCAAGCGGGTTTTTAAGTGCTCTGAAGGCATTTCGTTGTAAGCGGGTTTTGAAGTTCTCTGGAGTCATTTCGTTGCAAGCTGGTTTTTACGTGTTCTGGAGTCATTTCGTTGCAAGCGGGTTTTTACATACTTCTCAGACATTTCACTGGAAGCAGGTTTTTTAAGTGCTCTGGAGTCATTTCGTTGCAAGAGGGTTTTTAAGTGCTCTGAAAGCATTTCGTTGTAAGCGGGTTTTTAAGTGCTCTGGAGTCATTTCGTTGCAAGCGGGTTTTTAATTGCTCTGGAGTAATTTCGTTGCAAGTGGGTTTTTAAGTGCTCTGGAGTCATTTCGTTGCAAGCGGGTTTTTAAGTGCTCTGGAGTCATTTCGTTGCAAGCGGGTTTTTAAGTGCTCTGGAGTCATTTCGTTGCAAGCGGGTTTTTAAGTGCTCTGGAGTCATTTCGTTGCAAGCGGGTTTTTAAGTGTTCTGGAGTCATTTCGTTGCAAGCGGGTTTTTAAGTGTTCTGGAGTCATTTCGTTGCAAGCGGGTTTTTACATACTTCTCAGACATTTCACTATAAGCGGGTTTTTTAAGTGCTCTGTAGGCATTTCGTTGCAAGCGGGTTTGTAAGTACTCTGGAGTCATTTCGTTGCAAGTGTGTTTTTACGTGCTCTGGAGTCATTTCGTTGCAAGTGGGTTTTTACATATTTCTCTGACATTTAACTGGAAGCGAGTATTTTAAGTGCTCTGGATTCATTTCGTTGCAAGCGGGTTTTTATGTGCTCTGGAGTCATTTCATTGCAAGCGGGTTTTTACATGCTTCTCAGACATTTCACTGGAAGCGGGTTTTTTAAGTACTCTGGAGTCATTTCGTTGCAAGCGGGTTTTTAAGTACTCTGGAGTCATTTCGTTCCAAGCGGGTTTTTAAGTGCTCTGGAGTCAATTCGTTTCAAGCGGGTGTTTAAGTGCTCTGGAGTCATTTCCTTGCAAGCGGGTGTTTAAGTGCTCTGGAGTCATTTCGTTGCAAGCGGGTTTTTAAGTGCTCTGGAGTCATTTCGTTGCAAGCGGGTGTTTAAGTGCTCTGGAGTCATTTCGTTGCAAGCGGGTTTTTAAGTGCTCTGGAGTCATTTCGTTGCAAGCAGGTTTTTAAGTGCTCTGAAGGCATTTCGTTGTAAGCGGGTTTGGAAGTTCTTTGGAGTCATTTCGTTACAAGCGGGTTTTTACCTGTTCTGGAGTCTTTTCGTTGCAAGCGGGTTTTTCAGTGCTCTGGAGTCATTTCGTTGCAAGCGGGTTTTTAAGTGCTCTGGAGTCATTTCGTTGCAAGCCGGTGTTTAAGTGCTCTGGAGTCATTTCGTTTCAAGCGGGTTTTTAAGTGATCTGGAGTAATTTCGTTGCAAGCGGGTGTTTAAGTGCTCAGGAGTCATTTCGTTGCAAGCGGGTTTTTAAGTGCTCTGGAGTCATTTCGTTGCATGCGGGTTTTTATGTGTTCTGGATTCATTTCGTTGCAAGCGGTTTTTAAGTGCTCTGGAGTCATTTCGTTGCAAGCGGGTTTTTAAGTACTCTGGAGTCATTTCATTGCAAGCGGGTTTTTAAGTGCTCTGAAGGCATTTCATTGTAAGCGGGTTTTTAAGTGCTCTGGAGTCTTTTCGTTGCAAGCGGGTTTTTACGTATTCTGGAGTCATTTCGTTGCAAGCGGGTTTTTACATACTTCTCTGACATTTCACTGGAAGCGGATTTTTAAGTGCTCTGGAGTCATTTCGTTGCATGCGGGTTTTTATGTGTTCTGGATTCATTTCGTTGCAAGCGGGTTTTTAAGTGCTCTGGAGTCATTTCGTTGCAAGCGGGTTTTTAAGTACTCTGGAGTCATTTCGTTGCACGCGGGTTTTTAAGTGCTCTGAAGGCATTTCGTTGTAAGCGTGTTTTTAAGTGCTCTGGAGTCATTTCGTTGCAAGCGGGTTTTTACGTGTTCTGGAGTCATTTCGTTGCAAGCGGGTTTTTACATACTTCTCATACATTTCACTGGAAGCGGGTTTTTTAAGTGCTCTGTAGGCATTTCGTTGCAAGCGGGTTTTTAAATCCTCTGGAGTCATTTCGTTGCAAGCGTTTTTTACATGCTCTGGAGTCATTTCGTTGCAAGCGGGTTTTTACATACTTCTCAGACATTTCACTGGAAGCTTGTTTTTTAAGTGCTCTGGAGTCATTTCGTTGCAAGCGGGTTTTTAAGTGCTCTGGAGTCATTTCGTTGCAAGCCGGTGTTTAAGTGCTCTGGAGTCATTTCGTTTCAAGCGGGTTTTTAAGTGCTCTGGAGTAATTTCGTTGCAAGCGGGTGTTTAAGTGCTCAGGAGTCATTTCGTTGCAAGCGGGTTTTTAAGTGCTCTGGAGTCATTTCGTTGCATGCGGGTTTTTATGTGTTCTGGATTCATTTCTTTGCAAGCGGGTTTTTAAGTGCTCTGGAGTCATTTCGTTGCAAGCGGGTTTTTAAGTACTCTGGAGTCATTTCGTTGCAAGCGGGTTTTTAAGTGCTCTGAAGGCATTTTGTTGTAAGCGGGTTTTTAAGTGCTCTGGAGTCTTTTCGTTGCAAGCGGGTTTTTACGTATTCTGGAGTCATTTCGTTGCAAGCGGGTTTTTACATACTTCTCAGACATTTCACTGGAAGCGGGTTTTTTAAGTGCTCTGTAGGCATTTCGTTGCAAGTGGGTTTTTAAGTACTCTGGAGTCATTTCGTTGCATCGTTTTTTACATGCTCTCGAGTCATTTCGTTGCAAGCGGGTTTTTACATACTTCTCTGACATTTAACTGGAAACGAGTTTTTTAAGTGCTCTGGAGTCATTTCGTTGCAAGCGGGTTTTTACATACTTCTCAGACATTTCACTGGAAGCGGGTTTTTTAAGTGCTCTGGAGTCATTTCGTTGCAAGCGGGTTTTTAAGTACTCTGGAGTCATTTCGTTGCAAGCTGGTTTTTAAGTGCTCTGGAGTCATTTCGTTCCAAGCGAGTGTTTAAGTGCTCTGGAGTCATTTCGTTGCAAGCGGGTTTTTAAGTGCTCTGGAGTCATTTCGTTGCAAGGGGGTTTTTAAGTGCTCTGAAGGCATTTCGTTGTAAGCGGGTTTTTAAGTGCTCTGGAGTCATTTCGTTGCAAGTGGGTTTTTACGTGCTCTGGAGTCATTTCGTTGCAAGCGGGTTTTTAAGTGCTCTGGAGTCATTTCGTTGCAAGCGTTTTTTACATGCTCTCGAGTCATTTCGTTGAAAGCGGGTTTTTACATACTTCTCAGACATTTCACTGGAAGCGGGTTTTTTAAGTGCTCTGTAGGCATTTCGTTGCAAGCGGGTTTTTAAGTACTCTGGAGTCATTTCGTTGCATCGTTTTTTATATGCTCTCGAGTCATTTCGTTGCAAGCGGGTTTTTACATACTTCTCAGACATTTCACTGGAAGCGGGTTTTTTAAGTGCTCTGGAGTCATTTCGTTGCAAGCGGGTTTTTAAGTACTCTGGAGTCATTTCGTTGCAAGCGGGTATTTAAGTGCTCTGGAGTCATTTCGTTGCAAGCGGGTTTTTAAGTGCTCTGGAGTCATTTCGTTGCAAGCGGGTTTTTACATACTTCTCAGACATTTCACTGGAAGCGGGTTTTTTAAGTGCTCTGGAGTCATTTCGTTGCAAGCAGGTTTTTAAGTGTTCTGGAGTCATTTTGTTGCAAGCGGGTTTTTAAGTACTCTGGAGTCATTTCGTTGCAAGCGGGTATTTAAGTGCTCTGGAGTCATTTCGTTGCAAGCGGGTTTTTAAGTGCTCTGGAGTCATTTCGTTGCAAGCGGGTTTTTACATACTTCTCAGACATTTCAATGAGAGCAGGTTTTTTAAGTGCTCTGGAGTCATTTCGTTGCAAGCGGGTTTTTAAGTGCTCTGGAGTCATTTCGTTGCAAGCGGGTTTTTAAGTGCTCTGGAGTAATTTCGTTGCCAGCGGATTTTTAAGTGCTCTGGAGTCATTTCGTTGCAAGCGGGTTTTTTAGTGCTCTGGAGTCATTTCGTTGCAAGCGGGTTTTTAAGTGTTCTGGAGTCATTTCGTTGCAAGCGGGTTTTTAAGTGCTCTGGAGTCATTTCGTTGCAAGCGGGTTTTTAAGTACTCTGGAGTCATTTCGTTGCAAGCGGGTTTTTAAGTGCTCTGGAGTCATTTCGTTGCAAGCGGGTTTTTAAGTGCTCTGGAGTCATTTCGTTGCAAGCGGGTTTTTAAGTGCTCTGGAGTCATTTCGTTGCAAGCGGGTTTTTAAGTGCTCTGGAGTCATTTCGTTGCAAGCGGGTTTTTAAGTGCTCTGGAGTCATTTCGTTCCAAGCGGGTGTTTAAGTGCTCTGGAGTCATTTCGTTGCAAGCGGGTTTTTAAGTGCTCTGGAGTCATTTTGTTGCAAGCGGGTTTTTACGTGTTCTGGAGTCATTTCGTTGCAAGCGGGTTTTTACATACTTCTCAGACATTTCACTGGAAGCGGGTTTTTTAAGTGCTCTGTAGGCATTTCGTTGCAAGCGGGTTTTTAAGTCCTCTGGAGTCATTTCGTTGCAAGCGTTTTTTACATGCTCTGGAGTCATTTCGTTGCAAGCGGGTTTTTACATACTTCTCAGACATTTCACTGGAAGCTTGTTTTTTAAGTGCTCTGGAGTCATTTCGTTGCAAGCGGGTTTTTAAGTGCTCTGGAGTCATTTCGTTGCAAGCCGGTGTTTAAGTGCTCTGGAGTCATTTCGTTTCAAGCGGGTTTTTAAGTGATCTGGAGTAATTTCGTTGCAAGCGGGTGTTTAAGTGCTCAGGAGTCATTTCGTTGCAAGCGGGTTTTTAAGTGCTCTGGAGTCATTTCGTTGCATGCGGGTTTTTATGTGTTCTGGATTCATTTCGTTGCAAGCGGTTTTTAAGTGCTCTGGAGTCATTTCGTTGCAAGCGGGTTTTTAAGTACTCTGGAGTCATTTCGTTGCAAGCGGGTTTTTAAGTGCTCTGAAGGCATTTCATTGTAAGCGGGTTTTTAAGTGCTCTGGAGTCTTTTCGTTGCAAGCGGGTTTTTACGTATTCTGGAGTCATTTCGTTGCAAGCGGGTTTTTACATACTTCTCTGACATTTCACTGGAAGCGGATTTTTAAGTGCTCTGGAGTCATTTCGTTGCATGCGGGTTTTTATGTGTTCTGGATTCATTTCGTTGCAAGCGGGTTTTTAAGTGCTCTGGAGTCATTTCGTTGCAAGCGGGTTTTTAAGTACTCTGGAGTCATTTCGTTGCACGCGGGTTTTTAAGTGCTCTGAAGGCATTTCGTTGTAAGCGTGTTTTTAAGTGCTCTGGAGTCATTTCGTTGCAAGCGGGTTTTTACGTGTTCTGGAGTCATTTCGTTGCAAGCGGGTTTTTACATACTTCTCATACATTTCACTGGAAGCGGGTTTTTTAAGTGCTCTGTAGGCATTTCGTTGCAAGCGGGTTTTTAAGTCCTCTGGAGTCATTTCGTTGCAAGCGTTTTTTACATGCTCTGGAGTCATTTCGTTGCAAGCGGGTTTTTACATACTTCTCAGACATTTCACTGGAAGCTTGTTTTTTAAGTGCTCTGGAGTCATTTCGTTGCAAGCGGGTTTTTAAGTGCTCTGGAGTCATTTCGTTGCAAGCCGGTGTTTAAGTGCTCTGGAGTCATTTCGTTTCAAGCGGGTTTTTAAGTGCTCTGGAGTAATTTCGTTGCAAGCGGGTGTTTAAGTGCTCAGGAGTCATTTCGTTGCAAGCGGGTTTTTAAGTGCTCTGGAGTCATTTCGTTGCATGCGGGTTTTTATGTGTTCTGGATTCATTTCTTTGCAAGCGGGTTTTTAAGTGCTCTGGAGTCATTTCGTTGCAAGCGGGTTTTTAAGTACTCTGGAGTCATTTCGTTGCAAGCGGGTTTTTAAGTGCTCTGAAGGCATTTCGTTGTAAGCGGGTTTTTAAGTGCTCTGGAGTCTTTTCGTTGCAAGCGGGTTTTTACGTATTCTGGAGTCATTTCGTTGCAAGCGGGTTTTTACATACTTCTCAGACATTTCACTGGAAGCGGGTTTTTTAAGTGCTCTGTGGGCATTTCGTTGCAAGCGGGTTTTTAAGTACTCTGGAGTCATTTCGTTGCATCGTTTTTTACATGCTCTCGAGTCATTTCGTTGCAAGCGGGTTTTTACATACTTCTCTGACATTTAACTGGAAACGAGTTTTTTAAGTGCTCTGGAGTCATTTCGTTGCAAGCGGGTTTTTACATACTTCTCAGACATTTCACTGGAAGCGGGTTTTTTAAGTGCTCTGGAGTCATTTCGTTGCAAGCGGGTTTTTAAGTACTCTGGAGTCATTTCGTTGCAAGCTGGTTTTTAAGTGCTCTGGAGTCATTTCGTTCCAAGCGGGTGTTTAAGTGCTCTGGAGTCATTTCGTTGCAAGCGGGTTTTTAAGTGCTCTGGAGTCATTTCGTTGCAAGGGGGTTTTTAAGTGCTCTGAAGGCATTTCGTTGTAAGCGGGTTTTTAAGTGCTCTGGAGTCATTTCGTTGCAAGTGGGTTTTTACGTGCTCTGGAGTCATTTCGTTGCAAGCGGGTTTTTAAGTACTCTGGAGTCATTTCGTTGCAAGCGTTTTTTACATGCTCTCGAGTCATTTCGTTGCAAGCGGGTTTTTACATACTTCTCAGACATTTCACTGGAAGCGGGTTTTTTAAGTGCTCTGTAGGCATTTCGTTGCAAGCGGGTTTTTAAGTACTCTGGAGTCATTTCGTTGCATCGTTTTTTATATGCTCTCGAGTCATTTCGTTGCAAGCGGGTTTTTACATACTTCTCAGACATTTCACTGGAAGCGGGTTTTTTAAGTGCTCTGGAGTCATTTCGTTGCAAGCGGGTTTTTAAGTACTCTGGAGTCATTTCGTTGCAAGCGGGTATTTAAGTGCTCTGGAGTCATTTCGTTGCAAGCGGGTTTTTAAGTGCTCTGGAGTCATTTCGTTGCAAGCGGGTTTTTACATACTTCTCAGACATTTCACTGGAAGCGGGTTTTTTAAGTGCTATGGAGTCATTTCGTTGCAAGCAGGTTTTTAAGTGTTCTTGAGTCATTTTGTTGCAAGCGGGTTTTTAAGTACTCTGGAGTCATTTCGTTGCAAGCGGGTATTTAAGTGCTCTGGAGTCATTTCGTTGCAAGCGGGTTTTTAAGTGCTCTGGAGTCATTTCGTTGCAAGCGGGTTTTTACATACTTCTCAGACATTTCAATGAGAGCAGGTTTTTTAAGTGCTCTGGAGTCATTTCATTGCAAGCGGGTTTTTAAGTGCTCTGGAGTCATTTCGTTGCAAGCGGGTTTTTAAGTGCTCTGGAGTAATTTCGTTGCCAGCGGATTTTTAAGTGCTCTGGAGTCATTTCGTTGCAAGCGGGTTTTTTAGTGCTCTGGAGTCATTTCGTTGCAAGCGGGTTTTTAAGTGTTCTGGAGTCATTTCGTTGCAAGCGGGTTTTTAAGTGCTCTGGAGTCATTTCGTTGCAAGCGGGTTTTTAAGTACTCTGGAGTCATTTCGTTGCAAGCGGGTTTTTAAGTGCTCTGGAGTCATTTCGTTGCAAGCGGGTTTTTAAGTGCTCTGGAGTCATTTCGTTGCAAGCGGGTTTTTAAGTGCTCTGGAGTCATTTCGTTGCAAGCGGGTTTTTAAGTGCTCTGGAGTCATTTCGTTGCAAGCGGGTTTTTAAGTGCTCTGGAGTCATTTCGTTGCAAGCGGGTGTTTAAGTGCTCTGGAGTCATTTCGTTGCAAGCGGGTTTTTAAGTGCTCTGGAGTCATTTTGTTGCAAGCGGGTTTTTACGTGTTCTGGAGTCATTTCGTTGCAAGCGGGTTTTTACATACTTCTCAGACATTTCACTGGAAGCGGGTTTTTTAAGTGCTCTGTAGGCATTTCGTTGCAAGCGGGTTTTTAAGTCCTCTGGAGTCATTTCGTTGCAAGCGTTTTTTACATGCTCTGGAGTCATTTCGTTGCAAGCGGGTTTTTACATACTTCTCAGACATTTCACTGGAAGCTTGTTTTTTAAGTGCTCTGGAGTCATTTCGTTGCAAGCGGGTTTTTAAGTGCTCTGGAGTCATTTCGTTGCAAGCCGGTGTTTAAGTGCTCTGGAGTCATTTCGTTTCAAGCGGGTTTTTAAGTGATCTGGAGTAATTTCGTTGCAAGCGGGTGTTTAAGTGCTCAGGAGTCATTTCGTTGCAAGCGGGTTTTTAAGTGCTCTGGAGTCATTTCGTTGCATGCGGGTTTTTATGTGTTCTGGATTCATTTCGTTGCAAGCGGTTTTTAAGTGCTCTGGAGTCATTTCGTTGCAAGCGGGTTTTTAAGTACTCTGGAGTCATTTCGTTGCAAGCGGGTTTTTAAGTGCTCTGAAGGCATTTCATTGTAAGCGGGTTTTTAAGTGCTCTGGAGTCTTTTCGTTGCAAGCGGGTTTTTACGTATTCTGGAGTCATTTCGTTGCAAGCGGGTTTTTACATACTTCTCAGACATTTCACTGGAAGCGGGTTTTTTAAGTGCTCTGGAGTCATTTCGTTGCAAGCGGGTTTTTAAGTACTCTGGAGTCATTTCGTTGCAAGCTGGTTTTTAAGTGCTCTGGAGTCATTTCGTTCCAAGCGGGTGTTTAAGTGCTCTGGAGTCATTTCGTTGCAAGCGGGTTTTTAAGTGCTCTGGAGTCATTTCGTTGCAAGGGGGTTTTTAAGTGCTCTGAAGGCATTTCGTTGTAAGCGGGTTTTTAAGTGCTCTGGAGTCATTTCGTTGCAAGTGGGTTTTTACGTGCTCTGGAGTCATTTCGTTGCAAGCGGGTTTTTAAGTGCTCTGGAGTCATTTCGTTGCAAGCGTTTTTTACATGCTCTCGAGTCATTTCGTTGCAAGCGGGTTTTTACATACTTCTCAGACATTTCACTGGAAGCGGGTTTTTTAAGAGCTCTGTAGGCATTTCGTTGCAAGCGGGTTTTTAAGTACTCTGGAGTCATTTCGTTGCATCGTTTTTTACATGCTCTCGAGTCATTTCGTTGCAAGCGGGTTTTTACATACTTCTCAGACATTTCACTGGAAGCGGGTTTTTTAAGTGCTCTGGAGTCATTTCGTTGCAAGCGGGTTTTTAAGTACTCTGGAGTCATTTCGTTGCAAGCGGGTATTTAAGTGCTCTGGAGTCATTTCGTTGCAAGCGGGTTTTTAAGTGCTCTGGAGTCATTTCGTTGCAAGCGGGTTTTTACATACTTCTCAGACATTTCACTGGAAGCGGGTTTTTTAAGTGCTCTGGAGTCATTTCGTTGCAAGCAGGTTTTTAAGTGCTCTGGAGTCATTTTGTTGCAAGCGGGTTTTTAAGTACTCTGGAGTCATTTCGTTGCAAGCGGGTATTTAAGTGCTCTGGAGTCATTTCGTTGCAAGCGGGTTTTTAAGTGCTCTGGAGTCATTTCGTTGCAAGCGGGTTTTTACATACTTCTCAGACATTTCAATGAGAGCAGGTTTTTTAAGTGCTCTGGAGTCATTTCGTTGCAAGCGGGTTTTTAAGTGCTCTGGAGTCATTTCGTTGCAAGCGGGTTTTTAAGTGCTCTGGAGTAATTTCGTTGCCAGCGGGTTTTTAAGTGCTCTGGAGTCATTTCGTTGCAAGCGGGTTTTTTAGTGCTCTGGAGTCATTTCGTTGCAAGCGGGTTTTTAAGTGTTCTGGAGTCATTTCGTTGCAAGCGGGTTTTTAAGTGCTCTGGAGTCATTTCGTTGCAAGCGGGTTTTTAAGTACTCTGGAGTCATTTCGTTGCAAGCGGGTTTTTAAGTGCTCTGGAGTCATTTCGTTGCAAGCGGGTTTTTAAGTGCTCTGGAGTCATTTCGTTGCAAGCGGGTTTTTAAGTGCTCTGGAGTCATTTCGTTGCAAGCGAGTTTTTAAGTGCTCTGGAGTCATTTCGTTGCAAGCGGGTTTTTAAGTGCTCTGGAGTCATTTCGTTGCAAGCGGGTGTTTAAGTGCTCTGGAGTCATTTCGTTGCAAGCGGGTTTTTAAGTGCTCTGGAGTCATTTCGTTGCAAGCGGGTTTTTACATACTTCTCAGACATTTCACTGAGAGCAGGTTTTTTAAGTGCTCTGGAGTCATTTCTTTGCAAGCGGGTTTTTAAGTGCTCTGGAGTCATTTCGTTGCAAGCGGGTTTTTAAGTGCTCTGGAGTCATTTCGTTGCAAGCTGGTTTTTAAGTGCTCTGGAGTCATTTCGTTGCAAGCGGGTTTTTAAGTGCTCTGGAGTCATTTCTTTGCAAGCGGGTTTTTAAGTGCTCTGGAGTCATTTCGTTGCAAGTGGGTTTTTAAGTGCTCTGAAGGCATTTCTTTCTAAGCGGGTTTTTAAGTGCTCTGGAGTCATTTCGTTGCAAGCGGGTTTTTAAGTGTTCTGGAGTCATTTCGTTGCAAGCGGGTTTTTAAGTGCTCTGGAGTCATTTCGTGGCAAACGGGTTTTTAAGTGCTCTGGAGTCATTTCGTTGCAAGCGGGTTTTTAAGTGCTCTGAAGGCATTTCGTTGTAAGCGGGTTTTGAAGTGCTCTGGAGTCATTTCGTTGCAAGCGGGTTTTTACGTGTTCTGGAGTCATTTCGTTGCAAGCGGGTTTTTACATACTTCTCAGACATTTCACTGAAAGCGGGTTTTTTAAGTGCTCTGGAGGCATTTCGTATCAAGCGGGTTTTTAAGTACTCTGGAGTCATTTCGTTGCAAGCGGGTTTTTACGTGCTCTGGAGTCATTTCGTTGCAAGCGGGTTTTTACATACTTCTCTGACATTTAACTGGAAGCAGGTTTTTTAAGTGCTCTGGAGTCATTTCGTTGCAAGCGGGTTTTTAAGTGCTCTGGAGTCATTTCGTTGCAAACGGGTTTTTTAGTGCTCTGGAGTCTTTTCGTTGCAAGCGGGTTTTTATGTGTTCTGGAGTCATTTCATTGCAAGCGGGTTTTTACATACTTCTCAGACATTTCACTGGAAGCGGGTTTTTTAAGTGCTCTGTAGGCACTTTGTTGCAAGCGGGTTTTTAAGTACTCTGAAGTCATTTCTTTGCAAGCAGGTTTTTAAGTGCTCTGGAGTCATTTCGTTGCAAGCGGGTTTTTACGTGTTCTGGAGTCATTTCGTTGCAAGCGGGTTTTTACATATTTCTCTGACATTTAACTGGAAGCGAGTATTTTAAGTGCTCTGGATTCATTTCATTGCAAGCGGGTTTTTATATGCTCTGGAGTCATTTCATTACAAGCGGGTTTTTACATGCTTCTCAGACATTTCACTGGAAGCGGGTTTTTTAAGTGCTCTGGAGTCATTTCGTTGCAAACTGGTTTTTAAGTACTCTGGAGTCATTTCGTTCCAAGCAGGTTTTTAACTGCTCTGGAGTCCTTTCGTTGCAAGCGGGTGTTTAAGTGCTCTGGAGTCATTTCGTTGCAAGCGGGTTTTTAAGTGCTCTGGAGTCATTTGGTTGCAAGCGGGTTTTTAAGTGCTCTGGAGTCATTTCGTTGCAAGCGGGTTTTTAAGTGCTCTGAAGGCATTTCGTTGTAAGCGGGTTTTGAAGTTCTCTGGAGTCATTTCGTTGCAAGCGGGTTTTTACGTGTTCTGGAGTCATTTCGTTGCAAGCGGGTTTTTACATACTTCTCAGACATTTCACTGGAAGCAGGTTTTTTAAGTGCTCTGGAGTCATTTCGTTGCAAGAGGGTTTTTAAGTGCTCTGAAAGCATTTCGTTGTAAGCGGGTTTTTAAGTGCTCTGGAGTCATTTCGTTGCAAGCGCGTTTTTAAGTGCTCTGGAGTCATTTCGTTGCAAGCGGGTTTTTAAGTGCTCTGGATTCATTTCGTTGCAAGCGGTTTTTTAAGTGCTCTGGAGTCATTTCGTTGCAAGCGGGTTTTTAAGTGCTCTGGAGTCATTTCGTTGCAAGCGGGTTTTTAAGTGCTCTGGAGTCATTTCGTTGCAAGCGGATTTTTTAAGTGTTCTGGAGTCATTTCGTTGCAAGCGGGTTTTTAAGTGCTCTGGAGTCATTTCTTTGCAAGCGGGTTTTTACATACTTCTCAGACATTTCACTGGAAGCGGGTTTTTTAAGTGCTCTGTAGGCATTTCGTTGCAAGCGGGTTTGTAAGTACTCTGGAGTCATTTCGTTGCAAGCGGGTTTTTAAGTGCTCTGAAGGCATTTCGTTGCAAGCGGGTTTTTAAGTGCTCTGAAGGCATTTCGTTGTAAGCGGGTTTTGAAGTTCTCTGGAGTCATTTCGTTGCAAGCGGGTTTTTACGTGTTCTGGAGTTATTTCGTTGCAAGCGGGTTTTTACATACTTCTCAGACATTTCACTGGAAGCAGGTTTTTTAAGTGCTCTGGAGTCATTTCGTTGCAAGAGGGTTTTTCAGTGCTCTGAAAGCATTTCGTTGTAAGCGGGTTTTTAAGTGCTCTGGAGTCATTTCGTTGCAAGCGGGTTTTTAATTGCTCTGGAGTCATTTCGTTGCAAGCGGGTTTTTAAGTGCTCTGGAGTCATTTCGTTGCAAGCGGGTTTTTAAGTGCTCTGGAGTCATTTCGTTGCAAGCGGGTTTTTAAGTGCTCTGGAGTCATTTCGTTGCAAGCGGGTTTTTAAGTGCTCTGGAGTCATTTCGTTGCAAGCGGGTTTTTAAGTGTTCTGGAGTCATTTCGTTGCAAGCGGGTTTTTAAGTGTTCTGGAGTCATTTCGTTGCAAACGGGTTTTTACATACTTCTAGGACATTTCACTGGAAGCGGGTTTTTTAAGTGCTCTGTAGGCATTTCGTTGCAAGCGGGTTTGTAAGTACTCTGGAGTCATTTCGTTGCAAGTGTGTTTTTACGTGCTCTGGAGTCATTTCGTTGCAAGCGGGTTTTTACATATTTCTCTGACATTTAACTGGAAGCGAGTATTTTAAGTGCTCTGGATTCATTTCGTTGCAAGCGGGTTTTTATGTGCTCTGGAGTCATTTCATTGCAAGCGGGTTTTTACATGCTTCTCAGACATTTCACTGGAAGCGGGTTTTTTAAGTACTCTGGAGTCATTTCGTTGCAAGCGGGTTTTTAAGTACTCTGGAGTCATTTCGTTCCAAGCGGGTTTTTAAGTGCTCTGGAGTCAATTCGTTTCAAGCGGGTGTTTAAGTGCTCTGGAGTCATTTCCTTGCAAGCGGGTGTTTAAGTGCTCTGGAGTCATTTCTTTGCAAGCGGGTTTTTAAGTGCTCTGGAGTCATTTCGTTGCAAGCGGGTGTTTAAGTGCTCTGGAGTCATTTCGTTGCAAGCGGGTTTTTAAGTGCTCTGGAGTCATTTCGTTGCAAGCAGGTTTTTAAGTGCTCTGAAGGCATTTCGTTGTAAGCGGGTTTGGAAGTTCTTTGGAGTCATTTCGTTGCAAGCGGGTTTTTACCTGTTCTGGAGTCATTTCGTTGCAAGCGGGTTTTTCAGTGCTCTGGAGTCATTTCGTTGCAAGCGGGTTTTTAAGTGCTCTGGAGTCATTTCGTTGCAAGCGGGTTTTTAAGTCTTCTGGAGTCACTTCGTTGCAAGCGGGTTTTTAAGTGCTCTGGAGTCATTTCGTTGCAAGCGGGTATTTAAGTGTTCTGGATTCATTTCGTTGCAAGCTGGTTTTTAAGTGCTCTGGAGTCATTTCGTTGCAAGCGGGTTTTTAAGTGCTCTGGAGTCATTTCGTTGCAAGCGGGTTTTTAAGTGCTCTGGAGTCATTTCGTTGCAAGCGGGTTTTTAAGTGCTCTGGAGTCATTTCGTTGCAAGCGGGTTTTTACGTGCTCTGGAGTCATTTCGTTGCAAGCGGGTGTTTAAGTGCTCTGGAGTCATTTCGTTGCAAGCGGGTTTTTAAGTGTTCTGGAGTCATTTCGTTGCAAGCGGGTTTTTAAGTGCTCTGGAGTCATTTCGTGGCAAACGGGTTTTTAAGTGCTCTGGAGTCATTTCGTTGCAAGCGGGTTTTTAAGTGCTCTGAAGGCATTTCGTTGTAAGCGGGTTTTGAAGTGCTCTGGAGTCATTTCGTTGCAAGCGGGTTTTTACGTGTTCTGGAGTCATTTCGTTGCAAGCGGGTTTTTACATACTTCTCAGACATTTCACTGAAAGCGGGTTTTTTAAGTGCTCTGGAGGCATTTCGTATCAAGCGGGTTTTTAAGTACTCTGGAGTCATTTCGTTGCAAGCGGGTTTTTACGTGCTCTGGAGTCATTTCGTTGCAAGCGGGTTTTTACATACTTCTCTGACATTTAACTGGAAGCAGGTTTTTTAAGTGCTCTGGAGTCATTTCGTTGCAAGCGGGTTTTTAAGTGCTCTGGAGTCATTTTGTTGCAAACGGGTTTTTTAGTGCTCTGGAGTCTTTTCGTTGCAAGCGGGTTTTTATGTGTTCTGGAGTCATTTCATTGCAAGCGGGTTTTTACATACTTCTCAGACATTTCACTGGAAGCGGGTTTTTTAAGTGCTCTGTAGGCACTTTGTTGCAAGCGGGTTTTTAAGTACTCTGAAGTCATTTCTTTGCAAGCAGGTTTTTAAGTGCTCTGGAGTCATTTCGTTGCAAGCGGGTTTTTACGTGTTCTGGAGTCATTTCGTTGCAAGCGGGTTTTTACATATTTCTCTGACATTTAACTGGAAGCGAGTATTTTAAGTGCTCTGGATTCATTTCATTGCAAGCGGGTTTTTATGTGCTCTGGAGTCATTTCATTACAAGCGGGTTTTTACATGCTTCTCAGACATTTCACTGGAAGCGGGTTTTTTAAGTGCTCTGGAGTCATTTCGTTGCAAACTGGTTTTTAAGTACTCTGGAGTCATTTCGTTCCAAGCAGGTTTTTAACTGCTCTGGAGTCCTTTCGTTGCAAGCGGGTGTTTAAGTGCTCTGGAGTCATTTCGTTGCAAGCGGGTTTTTAAGTGCTCTGGAGTCATTTGGTTGCAAGCGGGTTTTTAAGTGCTCTGGAGTCATTTCGTTGCAAGCGGGTTTTTAAGTGCTCTGAAGGCATTTCGTTGTAAGCGGGTTTTGAAGTTCTCTGGAGTCATTTCGTTGCAAGCGGGTTTTTACGTGTTCTGGAGTCATTTCGTTGCAAGCGGGTTTTTACATACTTCTCAGACATTTCACTGGAAGCAGGTTTTTTAAGTGCTCTGGAGTCATTTCGTTGCAAGAGGGTTTTTAAGTGCTCTGAAAGCATTTCGTTGTAAGCGGGTTTTTAAGTGCTCTGGAGTCATTTCGTTGCAAGCGCGTTTTTAAGTGCTCTGGAGTCATTTCGTTGCAAGCGGGTTTTTAAGTGCTCTGGATTCATTTCGTTGCAAGCGGTTTTTTAAGTGCTCTGGAGTCATTTCGTTGCAAGCGGGTTTTTAAGTGCTCTGGAGTCATTTCGTTGCAAGCGGGTTTTTAAGTGCTCTGGAGTCATTTCGTTGCAAGCGGATTTTTTAAGTGTTCTGGAGTCATTTCGTTGCAAGCGGGTTTTTAAGTGCTCTGGAGTCATTTCTTTGCAAGCGGGTTTTTACATACTTCTCAGACATTTCACTGGAAGCGGGTTTTTTAAGTGCTCTGTAGGCATTTCGTTGCAAGCGGGTTTGTAAGTACTCTGGAGTCATTTCGTTGCAAGCGGGTTTTTAAGTGCTCTGAAGGCATTTCGTTGCAAGCGGGTTTTTAAGTGCTCTGAAGGCATTTCGTTGTAAGCGGGTTTTGAAGTTCTCTGGAGTCATTTCGTTGCAAGCGGGTTTTTACGTGTTCTGGAGTCATTTCGTTGCAAGCGGGTTTTTACATACTTCTCAGACATTTCACTGGAAGCAGGTTTTTTAAGTGCTCTGGAGTCATTTCGTTGCAAGAGGGTTTTTCAGTGCTCTGAAAGCATTTCGTTGTAAGCGGGTTTTTAAGTGCTCTGGAGTCATTTCGTTGCAAGCGGGTTTTTAATTGCTCTGGAGTCATTTCGTTGCAAGTGGGTTTTTAAGTGCTCTGGAGTCATTTCGTTGCAAGCGGGTTTTTAAGTGCTCTGGAGTCATTTCGTTGCAAGCGGGTTTTTAAGTGCTCTGGAGTCATTTCGTTGCAAGCGGGTTTTTAAGTGCTCTGGAGTCATTTCGTTGCAAGCGGGTTTTTAAGTGTTCTGGAGTCATTTCGTTGCAAGCGGGTTTTTGAGTGTTCTGGAGTCATTTCGTTGCAAGCGGGTTTTTACATACTTCTCAGACATTTCACTGGAAGCGGGTTTTTTAAGTGCTCTGTAGGCATTTCGTTGCAAGCGGGTTTGTAAGTACTCTGGAGTCATTTCGTTGCAAGTGTGTTTTTACGTGCTCTGGAGTCATTTCGTTGCAAGCGGGTTTTTACATATTTCTCTGACATTTAACTGGAAGCGAGTATTTTAAGTGCTCTGGATTCATTTCGTTGCAAGCGGGTTTTTATGTGCTCTGGAGTCATTTCATTGCAAGCGGGTTTTTACATGCTTCTCAGACATTTCACTGGAAGCGGGTTTTTTAAGTACTCTGGAGTCATTTCGTTGCAAGCGGGTTTTTAAGTACTCTGGAGTCATTTCGTTCCAAGCGGGTTTTTAAGTGCTCTGGAGTCAATTCGTTTCAAGCGGGTGTTTAAGTGCTCTGGAGTCATTTCCTTGCAAGCGGGTGTTTAAGTGCTCTGGAGTCATTTCGTTGCAAGCTGGTTTTTAAGTGCTCTGGAGTCATTTCGTTCCAAGCGGGTGTTTAAGTGCTCTGGAGTCATTTCGTTGCAAGCGGGTTTTTAAGTGCTCTGGAGTCATTTCGTTGCAAGGGGGTTTTTAAGTGCTCTGAAGGCATTTCGTTGTAAGCGGGTTTTTAAGTGCTCTGGAGTCATTTCGTTGCAAGTGGGTTTTTACGTGCTCTGGAGTCATTTCGTTGCAAGCGGGTTTTTAAGTGCTCTGGAGTCATTTCGTTGCAAGCGTTTTTTACATGCTCTCGAGTCATTTCGTTGCAAGCGGGTTTTTACATACTTCTCAGACATTTCACTGGAAGCGGGTTTTTTAAGAGCTCTGTAGGCATTTCGTTGCAAGCGGGTTTTTACATATTTCTCTGACATTTAACTGGAAGCGAGTATTTTAAGTGCTCTGGATTCATTTCGTTGCAAGCGGGTTTTTATGTGCTCTGGAGTCATTTCATTGCAAGCGGGTTTTTACATGCTTCTCAGACATTTCACTGGAAGCGGGTTTTTTAAGTACTCTGGAGTCATTTCGTTGCAAGCGGGTTTTTAAGTACTCTGGAGTCATTTCGTTCCAAGCGGGTTTTTAAGTGCTCTGGAGTCAATTCGTTTCAAGCGGGTGTTTAAGTGCTCTGGAGTCATTTCCTTGCAAGCGGGTGTTTAAGTGCTCTGGAGTCATTTCGTTGCAAGCGGGTTTTTAAGTGCTCTGGAGTCATTTCGTTGCAAGCGGGTGTTTAAGTGCTCTGGAGTCATTTCGTTGCAAGCGGGTTTTTAAGTGCTCTGGAGTCATTTCGTTGCAAGCGGGTTTTTAAGTGCTCTGAAGGCATTTCGTTGTAAGCGGGTTTGGAAGTTCTTTGGAGTCATTTCGTTGCAAGCGGGTTTTTACCTGTTCTGGAGTCATTTCGTTGCAAGCGGGTTTTTCAGTGCTCTGGAGTCATTTCGTTGCAAGCGGGTTTTTAAGTGCTCTGGAGTCATTTCGTTGCAAGCGTGTTTTTAAGTCTTCTGGAGTCACTTCGTTGCAAGCGGGTTTTTAAGTGCTCTGGAGTCATTTCGTTGCAAGCGGGTATTTAAGTGTTCTGGATTCATTTCGTTGCAAGCTGGTTTTTAAGTGCTCTGGAGTCATTTCGTTGCAAGCGGGTTTTTAAGTGCTCTGGAGTCATTTCGTTGCAAGCGGGTTTTTAAGTGCTCTGGAGTCATTTCGTTGCAAGCGGGTTTTTAAGTGCTCTGGAGCCATTTCGTTGCAAGCGGGTTTTTAAGTGCTCTGGAGTCATTTCGTTGCAAGCGGGTGTTTAAGTGCTCTGGAGTCATTTCGTTGCAAGCGGGTTTTTAAGTGCTTTGGAGTCATTTTGTTGCAAGCGGGTTTTTACGTGTTCTGGAGTCATTTCGTTGCAAGCGGGTTTTTACATACTTCTCAGACATTTCACTGGAAGCGGGTTTTTTAAGTGCTCTGTAGGCATTTCGTTGCAAGCGGGTTTTTAAGTCCTCTGGAGTCATTTCGTTGCAAGCGTTTTTTACATGCTCTGGAGTCATTTCGTTGCAAGCGGGTTTTTACATACTTCTCAGACATTTCACTGGAAGCTTGTTTTTTAAGTGCTCTGGAGTCATTTCGTTGCAAGCGGGTTTTTAAGTGCTCTGGAGTCATTTCGTTGCAAGCCGGTGTTTAAGTGCTCTGGAGTCATTTCGTTTCAAGCGGGTTTTTAAGTGATCTGGAGTAATTTCGTTGCAAGCGGGTGTTTAAGTGCTCAGGAGTCATTTCGTTGCAAGCGGGTTTTTAAGTGCTCTGGAGTCATTTCGTTGCATGCGGGTTTTTATGTGTTCTGGATTCATTTCGTTGCAAGCGGTTTTTAAGTGCTCTGGAGTCATTTCGTTGCAAGCGGGTTTTTAAGTACTCTGGAGTCATTTCGTTGCAAGCGGGTTTTTAAGTGCTCTGAAGGCATTTCGTTGTAAGCGGGTTTTTAAGTGCTCTGGAGTCTTTTCGTTGCAAGCGGGTTTTTACGTATTCTGGAGTCATTTCGTTGCAAGCGGGTTTTTACATACTTCTCAGACATTTCACTGGAAGCGGGTTTTTTAAGTGCTCTGTAGGCATTTCGTTGCAAGCGGGTTTTTAAGTACTCTGGAGTCATTTCGTTGCATCGTTTTTTACATGCTCTCGAGTCATTTCGTTGCAAGCGGGTTTTTACATACTTCTCTGACATTTAACTGGAAACGAGTTTTTTAAGTGCTCTGGAGTCATTTCGTTGCAAGCGGGTTTTTACATACTTCTCAGACATTTCACTGGAAGCGGGTTTTTTAAGTGCTCTGGAGTCATTTCGTTGCAAGCGGGTTTTTAAGTACTCTGGAGTCATTTCGTTGCAAGCTGGTTTTTAAGTGCTCTGGAGTCATTTCGTTCCAAGCGGGTGTTTAAGTGCTCTGGAGTCATTTCGTTGCAAGCGGGTTTTTAAGTGCTCTGGAGTCATTTCGTTGCAAGGGGGTTTTTAAGTGCTCTGAAGGCATTTCGTTGTAAGCGGGTTTTTAAGTGCTCTGGAGTCATTTCGTTGCAAGTGGGTTTTTACGTGCTCTGGAGTCATTTCGTTGCAAGCGGGTTTTTAAGTGCTCTGGAGTCATTTCGTTGCAAGCGTTTTTTACATGCTCTCGAGTCATTTCGTTGCAAGCGGGTTTTTACATACTTCTCAAACATTTCACTGGAAGCGGGTTTTTTAAGTGCTCTGTAGGCATTTCGTTGCAAGCGGGTTTTTAAGTACTCTGGAGTCATTTCGTTGCATCGTTTTTTACATGCTCTCGAGTCATTTCGTTGCAAGCGGGTTTTTACATACTTCTCAGACATTTCACTGGAAGCGGGTTTTTTAAGTGCTCTGGAGTCATTTCGTTGCAAGCGGGTTTTTAAGTACTCTGGAGTCATTTCGTTGCAAGCGGGTATTTAAGTGCTCTGGAGTCATTTCGTTGCAAGCGGGTTTTTAAGTGCTCTGGAGTCATTTCGTTGCAAGCGGGTTTTTACATACTTCTCAGACATTTCACTGGAAGCGGGTTTTTTAAGTGCTCTGGAGTCATTTCGTTGCAAGCAGGTTTTTAAGTGCTCTGGAGTCATTTTGTTGCAAGCGGGTTTTTAAGTACTCTGGAGTCATTTCGTTGCAAGCGGGTATTTAAGTGCTCTGGAGTCATTTCGTTGCAAGCGGGTTTTTAAGTGCTCTGGAGTCATTTCGTTGCAAGCGGGTTTTTACATACTTCTCAGACATTTCAATGAGAGCAGGTTTTTTAAGTGCTCTGGAGTCATTTCGTTGCAAGCGGGTTTTTAAGTGCTCTGGAGTCATTTCGTTGCAAGTAGGTTTTTAAGTGCTCTGGAGTAATTTCGTTGCCAGCGGGTTTTTAAGTGCTCTGGAGTCATTTCGTTGCAAGCGGGTTTTTTAGTGCTCTGGAGTCATTTCGTTGCAAGCGGGTTTTTAAGTGTTCTGGAGTCATTTCGTTGCAAGCGGGTTTTTAAGTGCTCTGGAGTCATTTCGTTGCAAGCGGGTTTTTAAGTACTCTGGAGTCATTTCGTTGCAAGCGGGTTTTTAAGTGCTCTGGAGTCATTTCGTTGCAAGCGGGTTTTTAAGTGCTCTGGAGTCATTTCGTTGCAAGCGGGTTTTTAAGTGCTCTGGAGTCATTTCGTTGCAAGCGAGTTTTTAAGTGCTCTGGAGTCATTTCGTTGCAAGCGGGTTTTTAAGTGCTCTGGAGTCATTTCGTTGCAAGCGGGTGTTTAAGTGCTCTGGAGTCATTTCGTTGCAAGCGGGTTTTTAAGTGCTCTGGAGTCATTTCGTTGCAAGCGGGTTTTTACATACTTCTCAGACATTTCACTGAGAGCAGGTTTTTTAAGTGCTCTGGAGTCATTTCTTTGCAAGCGGGTTTTTAAGTGCTCTGGAGTCATTTCGTTGCAAGCGGGTTTTTAAGTGCTCTGGAGTCATTTCGTTGCAAGCGGGTTTTTAAGTGCTCTGGAGTCATTTCGTTGCAAGCGGGTTTTTAAGTGCTCTGGAGTCATTTCTTTGCAAGCGGGTTTTTAAGTGCTCTGGAGTCATTTCGTTGCAAGTGGGTTTTTAAGTGCTCTGAAGGCATTTCGTTCTAAGCGGGTTTTTAAGTGCTCTGGAGTCATTTCGTTGCAAGCGGGTTTTTAAGTGTTCTGGAGTCATTTCGTTGCAAGCGGGTTTTTAAGTGCTCTGGAGTCATTTCGTGGCAAACGGGTTTTTAAGTGCTCTGGAGTCATTTCGTTGCAAGCGGGTTTTTAAGTGCTCTGAAGTCATTTCGTTGTAAGCGGGTTTTGAAGTGCTCTGGAGTCATTTCGTTGCAAGCGGGTTTTTACGTGTTCTGGAGTCATTTCGTTGCAAGCGGGTTTTTACATACTTCTCAGACATTTCACTGAAAGCGGGTTTTTTAAGTGCTCTGGAGGCATTTCGTATCAAGCGGGTTTTTAAGTACTCTGGAGTCATTTCGTTGCAAGCGGGTTTTTACGTGCTCTGGAGTCATTTCGTTGCAAGCGGGTTTTTACATACTTCTTTGACATTTAACTGGAAGCAGGTTTTTTAAGTGCTCTGGAGTCATTTCGTTGCAAGCGGGTTTTTAAGTGCTCTGGAGTCATGTCGTTGCAAGCGGGTTTTTTAGTGCTCTGGAGTCTTTTCGTTGCAAGCGGGTTTTTATGTGTTCTGGAGTCATTTCGTTGCAAGCGGGTTTTTACATACTTCTCAGACATTTCACTGGAAGCGGGTTTTTTAAGTGCTCTGTAGGCACTTTGTTGCAAGCGGGTTTTTAAGGACTCTGAAGTCATTTCTTTGCAAGCAGGTTTTTAAGTGCTCTGGAGTCATTTCGTTGCAAGCGGGTTTTTACGTGTTCTGGAGTCATTTCGTTGCAAGCGGGTTTTTACATATTTCTCTGACATTTAACTGGAAGCGAGTATTTTAAGTGCTCTGGATTCATTTCATTGCAAGCGGGTTTTTATGTGCTCTGGAGTCATTTCATTACAAGCGGGTTTTTACATGCTTCTCAGACATTTCACTGGAAGCGGGTTTTTTAAGTGCTCTGGAGTCATTTCGTTGCAAACTGGTTTTTAAGTACTCTGGAGTCATTTCGTTCCAAGCAGGTTTTTAACTGCTCTGGAGTCCTTTCGTTGCAAGCGGGTGTTTAAGTGCTCTGGAGTCATTTCGTTGCAAGCGGGTTTTTAAGTGCTCTGGAGTCATTTGGTTGCAAGCGGGTTTTTAAGTGCTCTGGAGTCATTTCGTTGCAAGCGGGTTTTTAAGTGCTCTGAAGGCATTTCGTTGTAAGCGGGTTTTGAAGTTCTCTGGAGTCATTTCGTTGCAAGCGGGTTTTTACGTGTTCTGGAGTCATTTCGTTGCAAGCGGGTTTTTACATACTTCTCAGACATTTCACTGGAAGCAGGTTTTTTAAGTGCTCTGGAGTCATTTCGTTGCAAGAGGGTTTTTAAGTGCTCTGAAAGCATTTCGTTGTAAGCGGGTTTTTAAGTGCTCTGGATTCATTTCGTTGCAAGCGGTTTTTTAAGTGCTCTGGAGTCATTTCTTTGCAAGCGGGTTTTTAAGTGCTCTGGAGTCATTTCGTTGCAAGCGGGTTTTTAAGTGCTCTGGAGTCATTTCGTTGCAAGCGGATTTTTTAAGTGTTCTGGAGTCATTTCGTTGCAAGCGGGTTTTTAAGTGCTCTGGAGTCATTTCTTTGCAAGCGGGTTTTTACATACTTCTCAGACATTTCACTGGAAGCGGGTTTTTTAAGTGCTCTGTAGGCATTTCGTTGCAAGCGGGTTTGTAAGTACTCTGGAGTCATTTCGTTGCAAGCGGGTTTTTAAGTGCTCTGAAGGCATTTCGTTGCAAGCGGGTTTTTAAGTGCTCTGAAGGCATTTCGTTGTAAGCGGGTTTTGAAGTTCTCTGGAGTCATTTCGTTGCAAGCGGGTTTTTACGTGTTCTGGAGTCATTTCGTTGCAAGCGGGTTTTTACATACTTCTCAGACATTTCACTGGAAGCAGGTTTTTTAAGTGCTCTGGAGTCATTTCGTTGCAAGAGGGTTTTTAAGTGCTCTGAAAGCATTTCGTTGTAAGCGGGTTTTTAAGTGCTCTGGAGTCATTTCGTTGCAAGCGGGTTTTTAATTGCTCTGGAGTCATTTCGTTGCAAGTGGGTTTTTAAGTGCTCTGGAGTCATTTCGTTGCAAGCGGGTTTTTAAGTGCTCTGGAGTCATTTCGTTGCAAGCGGGTTTTTAAGTGCTCTGGAGTCATTTCGTTGCAAGCGGGTTTTTAAGTGCTCTGGAGTCATTTCGTTGCAAGCGGGTTTTTAAGTGTTCTGGAGTCATTTCGTTGCAAGCGGGTTTTTAAGTGTTCTGGAGTCATTTCGTTGCAAGCGGGTTTTTACATACTTCTCAGACATTTCACTGGAAGCGGGTTTTTTAAGTGCTCTGTAGGCATTTCGTTGCAAGCGGGTTTGTAAGTACTCTGGAGTCATTTCGTTGCAAGTGTGTTTTTACGTGCTCTGGAGTCATTTCGTTGCAAGCGGGTTTTTACATATTTCTCTGACATTTAACTGGAAGCGAGTATTTTAAGTGCTCTGGATTCATTTCGTTGCAAGCGGGTTTTTATGTGCTCTGGAGTCATTTCATTGCAAGCGGGTTTTTACATGCTTCTCAGACATTTCACTGGAAGCGGGTTTTTTAAGTACTCTGGAGTCATTTCGTTGCAAGCGGGTTTTTAAGTACTCTGGAGTCATTTCGTTCCAAGCGGGTTTTTAAGTGCTCTGGAGTCAATTCGTTTCAAGCGGGTGTTTAAGTGCTCTGGAGTCATTTCCTTGCAAGCGGGTGTTTAAGTGCTCTGGAGTCATTTCGTTGCAAGCGGGTTTTTAAGTGCTCTGGAGTCATTTCGTTGCAAGCGGGTGTTTAAGTGCTCTGGAGTCATTTCGTTGCAAGCGGGTTTTTAAGTGCTCTGGAGTCATTTCGTTGCAAGCAGGTTTTTAAGTGCTCTGAAGGCATTTCGTTGTAAGCGGGTTTGGAAGTTCTTTGGAGTCATTTCGTTGCAAGCGGGTTTTTACCTGTTCTGGAGTCTTTTCGTTGCAAGCGGGTTTTTCAGTGCTCTGGAGTCATTTCGTTGCAAGCGGGTTTTTAAGTGCTCTGGAGTCATTTCGTTGCAAGCGGGTTTTTAAGTCTTCTGGAGTCACTTCGTTGCAAGCGGGTTTTTAAGTGCTCTGGAGTTATTTCGTTGCAAGCGGGTATTTAAGTGTTCTGGATTCATTTCGTTGCAAGCTGGTTTTTAAGTGCTCTGGAGTCATTTCGTTGCAAGCGGATTTTTAAGTGCTCTGGAGTCATTTCGTTGCAAGGGGGTTTTTAAGTGCTCTGAAGGCATTTAGTTGTAAGCGGGTTTTTAAGTGCTCTGGAGTCATTTCTTTGCAAGTGGTTTTTTACGTGCTCTGGAGTCATTTCGTTGTAAGCGGGTTTTTAAGTGCTCTGGAGTCATTTCGTTGCAGCGTTTTTTACATGCTCTCGAGTCATTTCGTTGCAAGCGGGTTTTTACATACTTCTCTGACATTTAAGTGGAAACGAATTTTTTAAGTGCTCTGGAGTCATTTCGTTGCAAGCGGGTTTTTACATACTTCTCAGACATTTCACTGGAAGCGGGTTTTTTAAGTGCTCTGGAGTCATTTCGTTGCAAGCGGTTTTTTAAGTACTCTGCAGTCATTTCGTTGCAAGCGGGTTTTTAAGTGCTCTGGAGTAATTTCGTTGCAAGCGGGTTTTTAAGTGCTCTGGAGTCATTTCGTTGCAAGCGGGTTTTTAAGTGCTCTGGAGTCATTTCGTTGCAAGCGGGTGTTTAAGTGCTCTGGAGTCATTTCGTTGCAAGCGGGTATTAAGTGTTCTGGAGTCATTTCGTTGAAAGCAGGTTTTTAAGTGCTCTGGAGTCATTTTGTTGCAAGCGGGTTTTTAAGTACTCTGGAGTCATTTCGTTGCAAGCGGGTTTTTAAGTGCTCTGGAGTCATTTCGTTGCAAGCTGGTTTTTACGTGCTCTGGAGTCATTTCGTTGCAAGCGGGTTTTTACATACTTCTCAGACATTTCACTGGAAGCGGGTTTTTTAAGTGCTCTGGTTGTCATTTCGTTGCAAGCGGGTTTTTAAGTACTCTGGAGTCATTTCGTTGCAAGCGGGTTTTTAAGTGCTCTGGAGTCATTTCGTTGCAAGCGGGTTTTTAAGTACTCTGGAGTCATTTCGTTGCAAGCGGGTTTTTAAGTGCTCTGGAGTCATTTCGTTGCAAGCTGGTTTTTACGTGCTCTGGAGTCATTTCGTTGCAAGCGGGTTTTTAAGTGCTCTGGAGTCATTTCGTTGCAAGCGGGTTTTTAAGTGCTCTGGAGTCATTTCGTTGCAAGCGGGTTTTTAAGTCTTCTGGAGTCACTTCGTTGCAAGCGGGTTTTTAAGTGCTCTGGAGTCATTTCGTTGCAAGCGGGTATTTAAGTGTTCTGGATTCATTTCGTTGCAAGCTGGTTTTTAAGTGCTCTGGAGTCATTTCGTTGCAAGCGGGTTTTTAAGTACTCTGGAGTCATTTCGTTGCAAGCGGGTTTTTAAGTGCTCTGGAGTCATTTCGTTTCAAGCGGGTGTTTAAGTGCTCTGGAGTCATTTCGTTGCAAGCGGGATTTTAAGTGCTCTGGAGTCATTTCGTTGCAAGCGGGTTTTTACATACTTCTCAGACATTTCACTGAGAGCAGGTTTTTTAAGTGCTCTGGAGTCATTTCGTTGCAAGCAGGTTTTTAAGTGCTCTGGAGTCATTTCGTTGCAAGCCTGTTTTTAAGTGCTCTGGAATCATTTCGTTGCAAGCGGGTTTTTAAGTGCTCTGGAGTCATTTCGTTGCAAGCGGGTTTTTAAGTGCTCTGGAGTCATTTCGTTGCAAGCGGGTTTTTAAGTGTTCTGGAGTCATTTCGTTGCAAGCGGGTTTTTAAGTGCTCTGGAGTCATTTCGTTACAAGCGGGTTTTTAAGTGCTCTGGAGTCATTTTGTTGCAAGCGGGTTTTTATGTGTTCTGGATTCATTTCGTTGCAAGCGGGTTTTTAAGTGCTCTGGAGTCATTTCGTTGCAAGCGGGTTTTTAAGTGCTCTGAAGGCATTTCGTTGTAAGCGGGGTTTTAAGTGCTCTGGAGTCATTTCGTTGCAAGCGGGTTTTTACATGCTCTGGAGTCATTTCGTTGCAAGCGGGTTTTTACATACTTCTCTGACATTTCACTGGAAGCGGATTTTTAAGTGCTCTGGAGTCATTTCGTTGCATGCGGGTTTTTATGTGTTCTGGATTCATTTCGTTGCAAGCGGGTTTTTAAGTGCTCTGGAGTCATTTCGTTGCAAGCGGGTTTTTAAGTACTCTGGAGTCATTTCGTTGCACGCGGGTTTTTAAGTGCTCTGAAGGCATTTCGTTGTAAGCGTGTTTTTAAGTGCTCTGGAGTCATTTCGTTGCAAGCGGGTTTTTACGTGTTCTGGAGTCATTTCGTTGCAAGCGGGTTTTTACATACTTCTCAGACATTTCACTGGAAGCGGGTTTTTTAAGTGCTCTGTAGGCATTTCGTTGCAAGCGGGTTTTTAAGTCCTCTGAGGTCATTTCGTTGCAAGCGTTTTTTACATGCTCTGGAGTCATTTCGTTGCAAGCGGGTTTTTACATACTTCTCAGACATTTCACTGGAAGCTTGTTTTTTAAGTGCTCTGGAGTCATTTCGTTGCAAGCGGGTTTTTAAGTGCTCTGGAGTCATTTCGTTGCAAGCCGGTGTTTAAGTGCTCTGGAGTCATTTCGTTTCAAGCGGGTTTTTAAGTGCTCTGGAGTAATTTCGTTGCAAGCGGGTGTTTAAGTGCTCAGGAGTCATTTCGTTGCAAGCGGATTTTTAAGTGCTCTGGAGTCATTTCGTTGCATGCGGGTTTTTATGTGTTCTGGATTCATTTCGTTGCAAGCGGGTTTTTAAGTGCTCTGGAGTCATTTCGTTGCAAGCGGGTTTTTAAGTACTCTGGAGTCATTTCATTGCAAGCGGGTTTTTAAGTGCTCTGAAGGCATTTCGTTGTAAGCGGGTTTTTAAGTGCTCTGGAGTCTTTTCGTTGCAAGCGGTTTTTTACGTATTCTGGAGTCATTTCGTTGCAAGCGGGTTTTTACATACTTCTCAGACATTTCACTGGAAGCGGGTTTTTTAAGTGCTCTGTAGGCATTTCGTTGCAAGCGGGTTTTTAAGTACTCTGGAGTCATTTCGTTGCATTGTTTTTTACATGCTCTCGAGTCATTTCGTTGCAAGCGGGTTTTTACATACTTCTCTGACATTTAACTGGAAACGAGTTTTTTAAGTACTCTGGAGTCATTTCATTGCAAGCGGGTTTTTAAGTGCTCTGAAAGCATTTCGTTGTAAGCGGGTTTTTAAGTGCTCTGGAGTCATTTCGTTGCAAGCGGGTTTTTAATTGCTCTGGAGTCATTTCGTTGCAAGTGGGTTTTTAAGTGCTCTGGAGTCATTTCGTTGCAAGCGGGTTTTTAAGTGCTCTGGAGTCATTTCGTTGCAAGCGGGTTTTTAAGTGCTCTGGAGTCATTTCGTTGCAAGCGGGTTTTTAAGTGCTCTGGAGTCATTTCGTTGCAAGCGGGTTTTTAAGTGTTCTGGAGTCATTTCGTTGCAAGCGGGTTTTTAAGTGTTCTGGAGTCATTTCGTTGCAAGCGGGTTTTTACATACTTCTCAGACATTTCACTGGAAGCGGGTTTTTTAAGTGCTCTGGAGTCATTTCGTTCCAAGCGGGTTTTTAAGTGCTCTGGAGTCATTTCGTTGCAAGCGGGTTTTTAAGTGCTCTGAAGGCATTTCGTTGTAAGCGGGTTTTTAAGTGCTCTGTAGGCATTTCGTTGCAAGCGGGTTTGTAAGTACTCTGGAGTCATTTCGTTGCAAGTGGGTTTTTACGTGCTCTGGAGTCATTTCGTTGCAAGCGGGTTTTTACATATTTCTCTGACATTTAACTGGAAGCGAGTATTTTAAGTGCTCTGTATTCATTTCGTTGCAAGCGGGTTTTTATGTGCTCTGGAGTCATTTCATTGCAAGCGGGTTTTTACATGCTTCTCAGACATTTCACTGGAAGTGGGTTTTTTAAGTACTCTGGAGTCATTTCGTTGCAAGCGGGTTTTTAAGTACTCTGGAGTCATTTCGTTCCAAGCGGGTTTTTAAGTGCTCTGGAGTCAATTCGTTTCAAGCGGGTGTTTAAGTGCTCTGGAGTCATTTCCTTGCAAGCGGGTGTTTAAGTGCTCTGGAGTCATTTCGTTGCAAGCGGGTTTTTAATTGCTCTGGAGTCATTTCGTTGCAAGTGGGTTTTTAAGTGCTCTGGAGTCATTTCGTTGCAAGCGGGTTTTTAAGTGCTCTGGAGTCATTTCGTTGCAAGCGGGTTTTTAAGTGCTCTGGAGTCATTTCGTTGCAAGCGGGTTTTTAAGTGCTCTGGAGTCATTTCGTTGCAAGCGGGTTTTTAAGTGCTCTGGAGTCATTTCGTTGCAAGCGGGTTTTTAAGTGCTCTGGAGTCATTTCGTTGCAAGCGGGTTTTTAAGTGCTCTGGAGTCATTTCGTTGCAAGCGGGTTTTTAAGTGCTCTGGAGTCATTTCGTTGCAAGCGGGTTTTTAAGTGCTCTGGAGTCATTTCGTTGCAAGCGGGTTTTTAAGTGTTCTGGAGTCATTTCGTTGCAAGCGGGTTTTTAAGTGTTCTGGAGTCATTTCGTTGCAAGCGGGTTTTTACATACTTCTCAGACATTTCACTGGAAGCGGGTTTTTTAAGTGCTCTGGAGTCATTTCGTTCCAAGCGGGTTTTTAAGTGCTCTGGAGTCATTTCGTTGCAAGCGGGTTTTTAAGTGCTCTGAAGGCATTTCGTTGTAAGCGGGTTTTTAAGTGCTCTGTAGGCATTTCGTTGCAAGCGGGTTTGTAAGTACTCTGGAGTCATTTCGTTGCAAGTGGGTTTTTACGTGCTCTGGAGTCATTTCGTTGCAAGCGGGTTTTTACATATTTCTCTGACATTTAACTGGAAGCGAGTATTTTAAGTGCTCTGTATTCATTTCGTTGCAAGCGGGTTTTTATGTGCTCTGGAGTCATTTCATTGCAAGCGGGTTTTTACATGCTTCTCAGACATTTCACTGGAAGTGGGTTTTTTAAGTACTCTGGAGTCATTTCGTTGCAAGCGGGTTTTTAAGTACTCTGGAGTCATTTCGTTCCAAGCGGGTTTTTAAGTGCTCTGGAGTCAATTCGTTTCAAGCGGGTGTTTAAGTGCTCTGGAGTCATTTCCTTGCAAGCGGGTGTTTAAGTGCTCTGGAGTCATTTCGTTGCAAGCGGGTTTTTAATTGCTCTGGAGTCATTTCGTTGCAAGTGGGTTTTTAAGTGCTCTGGAGTCATTTCGTTGCAAGCGGGTTTTTAAGTGCTCTGGAGTCATTTCGTTGCAAGCGGGTTTTTAAGTGCTCTGGAGTCATTTCGTTGCAAGCGGGTTTTTAAGTGCTCTGGAGTCATTTCGTTGCAAGCGGGTTTTTAAGTGTTCTGGAGTCATTTCGTTGCAAGCGGGTTTTTAAGTGCTCTGGAGTCATTTCGTTGCAAGCGGGTTTTTAAGTGCTCTGGAGTCATTTCGTTGCAAGCGGGTTTTTAAGTGCTCTGGAGTCATTTCGTTGCAAGCGGGTTTTTAAGTGCTCTGGAGTCTTTTCGTTGCAATCGGGTTTTTAAGTGCTCTGGAGTCATTTCGTTGCAAGCGGGTTTTTAAGTGCTCTGGAGTCATTTCGGTGCAAGCGGGTTTTGAAGTGCTCTGGAGTCATTTCGTTGCAAGCGGGTTTTTACACACTTCTCAGACATTTCACTGAAAGCGGGTTTTTTAAGTGCTCTGGAGGCATTTCGTATCAAGCGGGTTTTTAAGTACTCTGGAGTCATTTCATTGCAAGCGGGTTTTTACATACTTCTCTGACATTTAACTGGAAGCAGGTTTTTTAAGTGCTCTAGAGTCTTTTCGTTGCAAGCGGGTTTTTACGTGCTCGGGAGTCATTTCGTTGCAAGTGGGTTTTTACATACTTCTCTGACATTTAACTGGAAGCGGGTTTTTTAAGTGCTCTGGAGTCATTTCGTTGCAAGCGGGTTTTTAAGTGCTCTGGAGTCATTTCTTTGCAAGCGGGTTTTTAAGTGCTCTGGAGTCATTTCGTTGCAAGCGGGTTTTTAAGTGTTCTGGATTCATTTCGTTGCAAGCGGGTTTTTAAGTGCTCTGGAGTCATTTCGTTGCAAGCGGGTTTTTAAGTGCTCTGGAGTAATTTCGTTGCCAGCGGGTTTTTAAGTGCTCTGGAGTCATTTCGTTGCAAGCGGGTTTTTTAGTGCTCTGGAGTCATTTCGTTGCAAGCGGGTTTTTAAGTGTTCTGGAGTCATTTCGTTGCAAGCGGGTTTTTAAGTGCTCTGGAGTCATTTCGTTGCAAGCGGGTTTTTAAGTACTCTGGAGTCATTTCGTTGCAAGCGGGTTTTTAAGTGCTCTGGAGTCATTTCGTTGCAAGCGGGTTTTTAAGTGCTCTGGAGTCATTTCGTTGCAAGCGGGTTTTTAAGTGCTCTGGAGTCATTTCGTTGCAAGCGGGTTTTTAAGTGCTCTGGAGTCATTTCGTTGCAAGCGGGTTTTTAAGTGCTCTGGAGTCATTTCGTTGCAAGCGGGTGTTTAAGTGCTCTGGAGTCACTTCGTTGCAAGCGGGTTTTTAAGTGCTCTGGAGTCATTTCGTTGCAAGCGGGTTTTTACATACTTCTCAGACATTTCACTGAGAGCAGGTTTTTTAAGTGCTCTGGAGTCATTTCTTTGCAAGCGGGTTTTTAAGTGTTCTGGAGTCATTTCGTTGCAAGCGGGTTTTTAAGTGCTCTGGAGTCATTTCGTTGCAAGCGGGTTTTTAAGTACTCTGGAGTCATTTCGTTGCAAGCGGGTTTTTAAGTGCTCTGGAGTCATTTCGTTGCAAGCGGGTTTTTAAGTGCTCTGGAGTCATTTCGTTGCAAGCGGGTTTTTAAGTGCTCTGGAGTCATTTCGTTGCAAGCGGGTTTTTAAGTGCTCTGGAGTCATTTCGTTGCAAGCGGGTTTTTAAGTGCTCTGGAGTCATTTCGTTGCAAGCGGGTGTTTAAGTGCTCTGGAGTCACTTCGTTGCAAGCGGGTTTTTAAGTGCTCTGGAGTCATTTCGTTGCAAGCGGGTTTTTAAGTACTCTGGAGTCATTTCGTTGCAAGCGGGTTTTTAAGTGCTCTGGAGTCATTTCGTTGCAAGCGGGTTTTTAAGTGCTCTGGAGTCATTTCGTTGCAAGCGGGTTTTTAAGTGCTCTGGAGTCATTTCGTTGCAAGCGGGTTTTTAAGTGCTCTGGAGTCATTTCGTTGCAAGCGGGTTTTTAAGTGCTCTGGAGTCATTTCGTTGCAAGCGGGTGTTTAAGTGCTCTGGAGTCACTTCGTTGCAAGCGGGTTTTTAAGTGCTCTGGAGTCATTTCGTTGCAAGCGGGTTTTTACATACTTCTCAGACATTTCACTGAGAGCAGGTTTTTTAAGTGCTCTGGAGTCATTTCTTTGCAAGCGGGTTTTTAAGTGTTCTGGAGTCATTTCGTTGCAAGCGGGTTTTTAAGTGCTCTGGAGTCATTTCGTTGCAAGCGGGTTTTTAAGTACTCTGGAGTCATTTCGTTGCAAGCGGGTTTTTAAGTGCTCTGGAGTCATTTCGTTGCAAGCGGGTTTTTAAGTGCTCTGGAGTCATTTCGTTGCAAGCGGGTTTTTAAGTGCTCTGGAGTCATTTCGTTGCAAGCGGGTTTTTAAGTGCTCTGGAGTCATTTCGTTGCAAGCGGGTTTTTAAGTGCTCTGGAGTCATTTCGTTGCAAGCGGGTGTTTAAGTGCTCTGGAGTCACTTCGTTGCAAGCGGGTTTTTAAGTGCTCTGGAGTCATTTCGTTGCAAGCGGGTTTTTACATACTTCTCAGACATTTCACTGAGAGCAGGTTTTTTAAGTGCTCTGGAGTCATTTCTTTGCAAGCGGGTTTTTAAGTGCTCTGGAGTCATTTCGTTGCAAGCGGGTTTTTAAGTGCTCTGGAGTCATTTCGTTGCAAGCGGGTTTTTAAGTGCTCTGGAGTCATTTCGTTGCAAGCGGGTTTTTAAGTGCTCTGGAGTCATTTCTTTGCAAGCGGGTTTTTAAGTGCTCTGGAGTCATTTCGTTGCAAGTGGGTTTTTAAGTGCTCTGCAGGCATTTCGTTCTAAGCGGGTTTTTAAGTGCTCTGGAGTCATTTCGTTGCAAGCGGGTTTTTAAGTGTTCTGGAGTCATTTCGTTGCAAGCGGGTTTTTAAGTGCTCTGGAGTCATTTCGTGGCAAACGGGTTTTTAAGTGCTCTGGAGTCATTTCGTTGCAAGCGGGTTTTTAAGTGCTCTGAAGGCATTTCGTTGTAAGCGGGTTTTGAAGTGCTCTGGAGTCATTTCGTTGCAAGCGGGTTTTTACGTGTTCTCGAGTCATTTCGTTGCAAGCGGGTTTTTACATACTTCTCAGACATTTCACTGGAAGCAGGTTTTTTAAGTGCTCTGGAGTCATTTCGTTGCAAGAGGGTTTTTAAGTGCTCTGAAAGCATTTCGTTGTAAGCGGGTTTTTAAGTGCTCTGGAGTCATTTCGTTGCAAGCGGGTTTTTAATTGCTCTGGAGTCATTTCGTTGCAAGTGGGTTTTTAAGTGCTCTGGAGTCATTTCGTTGCAAGCGGGTTTTTAAGTGCTCTGGAGTCATTTCGTTGCAAGCGGGTTTTTAAGTGCTCTGGAGTCATTTCGTTGCAAGCGGGTTTTTAAGTGCTCTGGAGTCATTTCGTTGCAAGCGGGTTTTTAAGTGTTCTGGAGTCATTTCGTTGCAAGCGGGTTTTTAAGTGTTCTGGAGTCATTTCGTTGCAAGCGGGTTTTTACATACTTCTCAGACATTTCACTGGAAGCGGGTTTTGAAAGTGCTCTGTAGGCATTTCGTTGCAAGCGGGTTTGTAAGTACTCTGGAGTCATTTCGTTGCAAGTGGGTTTTTACGTGCTCTGGAGTCATTTCGTTGCAAGCGGGTTTTTACATATTTCTCTGACATTTAACTGGAAGCGAGTATTTTAAGTGCTCTGGATTCATTTCGTTGCAAGCGGGTTTTTATGTGCTCTGGAGTCTTTTCATTGCAAGCGGGTTTTTACATGCTTCTCAGACATTTCACTGGAAGCGGGTTTTTTAAGTACTCTGGAGTCATTTCGTTGCAAGCGGGTTTTTAAGTACTCTGGAGTCATTTCGTTCCAAGCGGGTTTTTAAGTGCTCTGGAGTCAATTCGTTTCAAGCGGGTGTTTAAGTGCTCTGGAGTCATTTCCTTGCAAGCGGGTGTTTAAGTGCTCTGGAGTCATTTCGTTGCAAGCGGGTTTTTAAGTGCTCTGGAGTCATTTCGTTGCAAGCGGGTGTTTAAGTGCTCTGGAGTCATTTCGTTGCAAGCGGGTTTTTAAGTGCTCTGGAGTCATTTCGTTGCAAGCAGGTTTTTAAGTGCTCTGAAGGCATTTCGTTGTAAGCGGGTTTGGAAGTTCTTTGGAGTCATTTCGTTGCAAGCGGGTTTTTACCTGTTCTGGAGTCATTTCGTTGCAAGCGGGTTTTTCAGTGCTCTGGAGTCATTTCGTTGCAAGCGGGTTTTTAAGTGCTCTGGAGTCATTTCGTTGCAAGCGGTTTTTTAAGTGCTCTGGAGCCATTTCGTTGCAAGCGGGTTTTTAAGTGCTCTGGAGTCTTTTCGTTGCAATCGGGTTTTTAAGTGCTCTGGAGTCATTTCGTTGCAAGCGGGTTTTTAAGTGCTCTGGAGTCATTTCGGTGCAAGCGGGTTTTGAAGTGCTCTGGAGTCATTTCGTTGCAAGCGGGTTTTTACACACTTCTCAGACATTTCACTGAAAGCGGGTTTTTTAAGTGCTCTGGAGGCATTTCGTATCAAGCGGGTTTTTAAGTACTCTGGAGTCATTTCATTGCAAGCGGGTTTTTACATACTTCTCTGACATTTAACTGGAAGCAGGTTTTTTAAGTGCTCTAGAGTCTTTTCGTTGCAAGCGGGTTTTTACGTGCTCGGGAGTCATTTCGTTGCAAGTGGGTTTTTACATATTTCTCTGACATTTAACTGGAAGCGGGTTTTTTAAGTGCTCTGGAGTCATTTCGTTGCAAGCGGGTTTTTAAGTGCTCTGGAGTCATTTCTTTGCAAGCGGGTTTTTAAGTGCTCTGGAGTCATTTCGTTGCAAGCGGGTTTTTAAGTGCTCTGAAGGCATTTCGTTCTAAGCGGGTTTTTAAGTGCTCTGGAGTCATTTCGTTGCAAGCGGGTTTTTAAGTGTTCTGGATTCATTTCGTTGCAAGCGGGTTTTTAAGTGCTCTGGAGTCATTTCGTTGCAAGCGGGTTTTTAAGTGCTCTGGAGTCATTTCGTTGCCAGCGGGTTTTTAAGTGCTCTGGAGTCATTTCGTTGCAAGCGGGTTTTTTAGTGCTCTGGAGTCATTTCGTTGCAAGCGGGTTTTTAAGTGTTCTGGAGTCATTTCGTTGCAAGCGGGTTTTTAAGTGCTCTGGAGTCATTTCGTTGCAAGCGGGTTTTTAAGTGCTCTGGAGTCATTTCGTTGCAAGCGGGTTTTTAAGTGCTCTGGAGTCATTTCGTTGCAAGCGGGTTTTTAAGTGCTCTGGAGTCATTTCGTTGCAAGCGGGTGTTTAAGTGCTCTGGAGTCATTTCGTTGCAAGCGGGTTTTTAAGTGCTCTGGAGTCATTTCGTTGCAAGCGGGTTTTTACATACTTCTCAGACATTTCACTGAGAGCAGGTTTTTTAAGTGCTCTGGAGTCATTTCTTTGCAAGCGGGTTTTTAAGTGCTCTGGAGTCATTTCGTTGCAAGCGGGTTTTTAAGTGCTCTGGAGTCATTTCGTTGCAAGCGGGTTTTTAAGTGCTCTGGAGTCATTTCGTTGCAAGCGGGTTTTTAAGTGCTCTGGAGTCATTTCTTTGCAAGCGGGTTTTTAAGTGCTCTGGAGTCATTTCGTTGCAAGTGGGTTTTTAAGTGCTCTGAAGGCATTTCGTTCCAAGCGGGTTTTTAAGTGCTCTGGAGTCATTTCGTTGCAAGCGGGTTTTTAAGTGTTCTGGAGTCATTTCGTTGCAAGCGGGTTTTTAAGTGCTCTGGAGTCATTTCGTAGCAAACGGGTTTTTAAGTGCTCTGGAGTCATTTCGTTGCAAGCGGGTTTTTAAGTGCTCTGAAGGCATTTCGTTGTAAGCGGGTTTTGAAGTGCTCTGGAGTCATTTCGTTGCAAGCGGGTTTTTACGTGTTCTGGAGTCATTTCGTTGCAAGCGGGTTTTTACATACTTCTCAGACATTTCACTGAAAGCGGGTTTTTTAAGTGCTCTGGAGGCATTTCGTATCAAGCGGGTTTTTAAGTACTCTGGAGTCATTTCGTTGCAAGCGGGTTTTTACGTGCTCTGGAGTCATTTCGTTGCAAGCGGGTTTTTACATACTTCTCTGACATTTAACTGGAAGCAGGTTTTTTAAGTGCTCTGGAGTCATTTCGTTGCAAGCGGGTTTTTAAGTGCTCTGGAGTCATTTCGTTGCAAGCGGGTTTTTTAGTGCTCTGGAGTCTTTTCGTTGCAAGCGGGTTTTTATGTGTTCTGGAGTCATTTCGTTGCAAGCGGGTTTTTACATACTTCTCAGACATTTCACTGGAAGCGGGTTTTTTAAGTGCTCTGTAGGCACTTTGTTGCAAGCGGGTTTTTAAGTACTCTGGAGTCATTTCTTTGCAAGCAGGTTTTTAAGTGCTCTGGAGTCATTTCGTTGCAAGCGGGTTTTTACGTGTTCTGGAGTCATTTCGTTGCAAGCGGGTTTTTACATATTTCTCTGACATTTAACTGGAAGCGAGTATTTTAAGTGCTCTGGATTCATTTCATTGCAAGCGGGTTTTTATGTGCTCTGGAGTCATTTCATTACAAGCGGGTTTTTACATGCTTCTCAGACATTTCACTGGAAGCGGGTTTTTTAAGTGCTCTGGAGTCATTTCGTTGCAAACTGGTTTTTAAGTACTCTGGAGTCATTTCGTTCCAAGCAGGTTTTTAACTGCTCTGGATTCCTTTCGTTGCAAGCGGGTGTTTAAGTGCTCTGGAGTCATTTCGTTGCAAGCGGGTTTTTAAGTGCTCTGGAGTCATTTGGTTGCAAGCGGGTTTTTAAGTGCTCTGGAGTCATTTCGTTGCAAGCGGGTTTTTAAGTGCTCTGAAGGCATTTCGTTGTAAGCGGGTTTTGAAGTTCTCTGGAGTCATTTCGTTGCAAGGGGGTTTTTACGTGTTCTGGAGTCATTTCGTTGCAAGCGGGTTTTTACATACTTCTCAGACATTTCACTGGAAGCAGGTTTTTTAAGTGCTCTGGAGTCATTTCGTTGCAAGAGGGTTTTTAAGTGCTCTGAAAGCATTTCTTTGTAAGCGGGTTTTTAAGTGCTCTGGAGTCATTTCGTTGCAAGCGGGTTTTTAAGTGCTCTGGAGTCATTTCGTTGCAAGCGGGTTTTTAAGTGCTCTGGATTCATTTCGTTGCAAGCGGTTTTTTAAGTGCTCTGGAGTCATTTCGTTGCAAGCGGGTTTTTAAGTGCTCTGGAGTCATTTCGTTGCAAGCGGGTTTTTAAGTGCTCTGGAGTCATTTCGTTGCAAGCGGATTTTTTAAGTGTTCTGGAGTCATTTCGTTGCAAGCGGGTTTTTAAGTGCTCTGGAGTCATTTCTTTGCAAGCGGGTTTTTACATACTTCTCAGACATTTCACTGGAAGCGGGTTTTTTAAGTGCTCTGTAGGCATTTCGTTGCAAGCGGGTTTGTAAGTACTCTGGAGTCATTTCGTTGCAAGCGGGTTTTTAAGTGCTCTGAAGGCATTTCGTTGCAAGCGGGTTTTTAAGTGCTCTGAAGGCATTTCGTTGTAAGCGGGTTTTGAAGTTCTCTGGAGTCATTTCGTTGCAAGCGGGTTTTTACGTGTTCTGGAGTCATTTCGTTGCAAGCGGGTTTTTACATACTTCTAAGACATTTCACTGGAAGCAGGTTTTTTAAGTGCTCTGGAGTCATTTCGTTGCAAGAGGGTTTTTAAGTGCTCTGAAAGCATTTCGTTGTAAGCGGGTTTTTAAGTGCTCTGGAGTCATTTCGTTGCCAGCGGGTTTTTAAGTGCTCTGGAGTCATTTCGTTGCAAGCTGGTTTTTAAGTGCTCTGGAGTCATTTCGTTGCAAGCGGGTGTTTAAGTGCTCTGGAGTCATTTCGTTGCAAGCGGGTTTTTAAGTGCTCTGGAGTCATTTCGTTGCAAGCAGGTTTTTAAGTGCTCTGAAGGCATTTCGTTGTAAGCGGGTTTGGAAGTTCTTTGGAGTCATTTCGTTGCAAGCGGGTTTTTACCTGTTCTGGAGTCATTTCGTTGCAAGCGGGTTTTTCAGTGCTCTGGAGTCATTTCGTTGCAAGCGGGTTTTTAAGTGCTCTGGAGTCATTTCGTTGCAAGCGGGTTTTTAAGTGCTCTGGAGCCATTTCGTTGCAAGCGGGTTTTTAAGTGCTCTGGAGTCTTTTCGTTTCAATCGGGTTTTTAAGTGCTCTGGAGTCATTTCGTTGCAAGCGGGTTTTTAAGTGCTCTGGAGTCATTTCGGTGCAAGCGGGTTTTGAAGTGCTCTGGAGTCATTTCGTTGCAAGCGGGTTTTTACACACTTCTCAGACATTTCACTGAAAGCGGGTTTTTTAAGTGCTCTGGAGGCATTTCGTATCAAGCGGGTTTTTAAGTACTCTGGAGTCATTTCATTGCAAGCGGGTTTTTACATACTTCTCTGACATTTAACTGGAAGCAGGTTTTTTAAGTGCTCTAGAGTCTTTTCGTTGCAAGCGGGTTTTTACGTGCTCGGGAGTCATTTCGTTGCAAGTGGGTTTTTACATATTTCTCTGACATTTAACTGGAAGCGGGTTTTTTAAGTGCTCTGGAGTCATTTCGTTGCAAGCGGGTTTTTAAGTGCTCTGGAGTCATTTCTTTGCAAGCGGGTTTTTAAGTGCTCTGGAGTCATTTCGTTGCAAGCGGGTTTTTAAGTGCTCTGAAGGCATTTCGTTCTAAGCGGGTTTTTAAGTGCTCTGGAGTCATTTCGTTGCAAGCGGGTTTTTAAGTGTTCTGGATTCATTTCGTTGCAAGCGGGTTTTTAAGTGCGCTGGAGTCATTTCGTTGCAAGCGGGTTTTTAAGTGCTCTGAAGGCATTTCGTTGTAAGCGGGTTTTTACATGCTCTGGAGTCATTTCGTTGCAAGCGGGTTTTTACATACTTCTCTGACATTTCACTGGAAGCGGATTTTTAAGAGCTCTGGAGTCATTTCGTTGCATGCGGGTTTTTATGTGTTCTGGATTCATTTCGTTGCAAGCGGGTTTTTAAGTGCTCTGGAGTCATTTCGTTGCAAGCGGGTTTTTAAGTACTCTGGAGTCATTTCGTTGCACGCGGGTTTTTAAGTGCTCTGAAGGCATTTCGTTGTAAGCGTGTTTTTAAGTGCTCTGGAGTCATTTCGTTGCAAGCGGGTTTTTACGTGTTCTGGAGTCATTTCGTTGCAAGCGGGTTTTTACATACTTCTCATACATTTCACTGGAAGCGGGTTTTTTAAGTGCTCTGTAGGCATTTCGTTGCAAGCGGGTTTTTAAGTCCTCTGGAGTCATTTCGTTGCAAGCGTTTTTTACATGCTCTGGAGTCATTTCGTTGCAAGCGGGTTTTTACATACTTCTCAGACATTTCACTGGAAGCTTGTTTTTTAAGTGCTCTGGAGTCATTTCGTTGCAAGCGGGTTTTTAAGTGCTCTGGAGTCATTTCGTTGCAAGCCGGTGTTTAAGTGCTCTGGAGTCATTTCGTTTCAAGCGGGTTTTTAAGTGCTCTGGAGTAATTTCGTTGCAAGCGGGTGTTTAAGTGCTCAGGAGTCATTTCGTTGCAAGCGGGTTTTTAAGTGCTCTGGAGTCATTTCGTTGCATGCGGGTTTTTATGTGTTCTGGATTCATTTCGTTGCAAGCGGGTTTTTAAGTGCTCTGGAGTCATTTCGTTGCAAGCGGGTTTTTAAGTACTCTGGAGTCATTTCGTTGCAAGCGGGTTTTTAAGTGCTCTGAAGGCATTTTGTTGTAAGTGGGTTTTTAAGTGCTCTGGAGTCTTTTCGTTGCAAGCGGGTTTTTACGTATTCTGGAGTCATTTCGTTGCAAGCGGGTTTTTACATACTTCTCAGACATTTCACTGGAAGCGGGTTTTTTAAGTGCTCTGTAGGCATTTCGTTGCAAGTGGGTTTTTAAGTACTCTGGAGTCATTTCGTTGCATCGTTTTTTACATGCTCTCGAGTCATTTCGTTGCAAGCGGGTTTTTACATACTTCTCTGACATTTAACTGGAAACGAGTTTTTTAAGTGCTCTGGAGTCATTTCGTTGCAAGCGGGTTTTTACATACTTCTCAGACATTTCACTGGAAGCGGGTTTTTTAAGTGCTCTGGAGTCATTTCGTTGCAAGCGGGTTTTTAAGTACTCTGGAGTCATTTCGTTGCAAGCTGGTTTTTAAGTGCTCTGGAGTCATTTCGTTCCAAGCGGGTGTTTAAGTGCTCTGGAGTCATTTCGTTGCAAGCGGGTTTTTAAGTGCTCTGGAGTCATTTCGTTGCAAGGGGGTTTTTAAGTGCTCTGAAGGCATTTCGTTGTAAGCGGGTTTTTAAGTGCTCTGGAGTCATTTCGTTGCAAGTGGGTTTTTACGTGCTCTGGAGTCATTTCGTTGCAAGCGGGTTTTTAAGTGCTCTGGAGTCATTTCGTTGCAAGCGTTTTTTACATGCTCTCGAGTCATTTCGTTGAAAGCGGGTTTTTACATACTTCTCAGACATTTCACTGGAAGCGGGTTTTTTAAGTGCTCTGTAGGCATTTCGTTGCAAGCGGGTTTTTAAGTACTCTGGAGTCATTTCGTTGCATCGTTTTTTATATGCTCTCGAGTCATTTCGTTGCAAGCGGGTTTTTACATACTTCTCAGACATTTCACTGGAAGCGGGTTTTTTAAGTGCTCTGGAGTCATTTCGTTGCAAGCGGGTTTTTAAGTACTCTGGAGTCATTTCGTTGCAAGCGGGTATTTAAGTGCTCTGGAGTCATTTCGTTGCAAGCGGGTTTTTAAGTGCTCTGGAGTCATTTCGTTGCAAGCGGGTTTTTACATACTTCTCAGACATTTCACTGGAAGCGGGTTTTTTAAGTGCTCTGGAGTCATTTCGTTGCAAGCAGGTTTTTAAGTGTTCTGGAGTCATTTTGTTGCAAGCGGGTTTTTAAGTACTCTGGAGTCATTTCGTTGCAAGCGGGTATTTAAGTGCTCTGGAGTCATTTCGTTGCAAGCGGGTTTTTAAGTGCTCTGGAGTCATTTCGTTGCAAGCGGGTTTTTACATACTTCTCAGACATTTCAATGAGAGCAGGTTTTTTAAGTGCTCTGGAGTCATTTCGTTGCAAGCGGGTTTTTAAGTGCTCTGGAGTCATTTCGTTGCAAGCGGGTTTTTAAGTGCTCTGGAGTAATTTCGTTGCCAGCGGATTTTTAAGTGCTCTGGAGTCATTTCGTTGCAAGCGGGTTTTTTAGTGCTCTGGAGTCATTTCGTTGCAAGCGGGTTTTTAAGTGTTCTGGAGTCATTTCGTTGCAAGCGGGTTTTTAAGTGCTCTGGAGTCATTTCGTTGCAAGCGGGTTTTTAAGTACTCTGGAGTCATTTCGTTGCAAGCGGGTTTTTAAGTGCTCTGGAGTCATTTCGTTGCAAGCGGGTTTTTAAGTGCTCTGGAGTCATTTCGTTGCAAGCGGGTTTTTAAGTGCTCTGGAGTCATTTCGTTGCAAGCGGGTTTTTAAGTGCTCTGGAGTCATTTCGTTGCAAGCGGGTTTTTAAGTGCTCTGGAGTCATTTCGTTGCCAGCGGGTTTTTAAGTGCTCTGGAGTCATTTCGTTGCAAGCTGGTTTTTAAGTGCTCTGGAGTCATTTCGTTGCAAGCGGGTGTTTAAGTGCTCTGGAGTCATTTCGTTGCAAGCGGGTTTTTAAGTGCTCTGGAGTCATTTCGTTGCAAGCAGGTTTTTAAGTGCTCTGAAGGCATTTCGTTGTAAGCGGGTTTGGAAGTTCTTTGGAGTCATTTCGTTGCAAGCGGGTTTTTACCTGTTCTGGAGTCATTTCGTTGCAAGCGGGTTTTTCAGTGCTCTGGAGTCATTTCGTTGCAAGCGGGTTTTTAAGTGCTCTGGAGTCATTTCGTTGCAAGCGGGTTTTTAAGTGCTCTGGAGCCATTTCGTTGCAAGCGGGTTTTTAAGTGCTCTGGAGTCTTTTCGTTTCAATCGGGTTTTTAAGTGCTCTGGAGTCATTTCGTTGCAAGCGGGTTTTTAAGTGCTCTGGAGTCATTTCGGTGCAAGCGGGTTTTGAAGTGCTCTGGAGTCATTTCGTTGCAAGCGGGTTTTTACACACTTCTCAGACATTTCACTGAAAGCGGGTTTTTTAAGTGCTCTGGAGGCATTTCGTATCAAGCGGGTTTTTAAGTACTCTGGAGTCATTTCATTGCAAGCGGGTTTTTACATACTTCTCTGACATTTAACTGGAAGCAGGTTTTTTAAGTGCTCTAGAGTCTTTTCGTTGCAAGCGGGTTTTTACGTGCTCGGGAGTCATTTCGTTGCAAGTGGGTTTTTACATATTTCTCTGACATTTAACTGGAAGCGGGTTTTTTAAGTGCTCTGGAGTCATTTCGTTGCAAGCGGGTTTTTAAGTGCTCTGTAGTCATTTCTTTGCAAGCGGGTTTTTAAGTGCTCTGGAGTCATTTCGTTGCAAGCGGGTTTTTAAGTGCTCTGAAGGCATTTCGTTCTAAGCGGTTTTTTAAGTGCTCTGGAGTCATTTCGTTGCAAGCGGGTTTTTAAGTGTTCTGGATTCATTTCGTTGCAAGCGGGTTTTTAAGTGCGCTGGAGTCATTTCGTTGCAAGCGGGTTTTTAAGTGCTCTGAAGGCATTTCGTTGTAAGCGGGTTTTTACATGCTCTGGAGTCATTTCGTTGCAAGCGGGTTTTTACATACTTCTCTGACATTTCACTGGAAGCGGATTTTTAAGAGCTCTGGAGTCATTTCGTTGCATGCGGGTTTTTATGTGTTCTGGATTCATTTCGTTGCAAGCGGGTTTTTAAGTGCTCTGGAGTCATTTCGTTGCAAGCGGGTTTTTAAGTACTCTGGAGTCATTTCGTTGCACGCGGGTTTTTAAGTGCTCTGAAGGCATTTCGTTGTAAGCGTGTTTTTAAGTGCTCTGGAGTCATTTCGTTGCAAGCGGGCTTTTACGTGTTCTGGAGTCATTTCGTTGCAAGCGGGTTTTTACATACTTCTCATACATTTCACTGGAAGCGGGTTTTTTAAGTGCTCTGTAGGCATTTCGTTTCAAGCGGGTTTTTAAGTCCTCTGGAGTCATTTCGTTGCAAGCGTTTTTTACATGCTCTGGAGTCATTTCGTTGCAAGCGGGTTTTTACATACTTCTCAGACATTTCACTGGAAGCTTGTTTTTTAAGTGCTCTGGAGTCATTTCGTTGCAAGCGGGTTTTTAAGTGCTCTGGAGTCATTTCGTTGCAAGCCGGTGTTTAAGTGCTCTGGAGTCATTTCGTTTCAAGCGGGTTTTTAAGTGCTCTGGAGTAATTTCGTTGCAAGCGGGTGTTTAAGTGCTCAGGAGTCATTTCGTTGCAAGCGGGTTTTTAAGTGCTCTGGAGTCATTTCGTTGCATGCGGGTTTTTATGTGTTCTGGATTCATTTCGTTGCAAGCGGGTTTTTAAGTGCTCTGGAGTCATTTCGTTGCAAGCGGGTTTTTAAGTACTCTGGAGTCATTTCGTTGCAAGCGGGTTTTTAAGTGCTCTGAAGGCATTTTGTTGTAAGCGGGTTTTTAAGTGCTCTGGAGTCTTTTCGTTGCAAGCGGGTTTTTACGTATTCTGGAGTCATTTCGTTGCAAGCGGGTTTTTACATACTTCTCAGACATTTCACTGGAAGCGGGTTTTTTAAGTGCTCTGTAGGCATTTCGTTGCAAGTGGGTTTTTAAGTACTCTGGAGTCATTTCGTTGCATCGTTTTTTACATGCTCTCGAGTCATTTCGTTGCAAGCGGGTTTTTACATACTTCTCTGACATTTAACTGGAAACGAGTTTTTTAAGTGCTCTGGAGTCATTTCGTTGCAAGCGGGTTTTTACATACTTCTCAGACATTTCACTGGAAGCGGGTTTTTTAAGTGCTCTGGAGTCATTTCGTTGCAAGCGGGTTTTTAAGTACTCTGGAGTCATTTCGTTGCAAGCTGGTTTTTAAGTGCTCTGGAGTCATTTCGTTCCAAGCGGGTGTTTAAGTGCTCTGGAGTCATTTCGTTGCAAGCGGGTTTTTAAGTGCTCTGGAGTCATTTCGTTGCAAGGGGGTTTTTAAGTGCTCTGAAGGCATTTCGTTGTAAGCGGGTTTTTAAGTGCTCTGGAGTCATTTCGTTGCAAGTGGGTTTTTACGTGCTCTGGAGTCATTTCGTTGCAAGCGGGTTTTTAAGTGCTCTGGAGTCATTTCGTTGCAAGCGTTTTTTACATGCTCTCGAGTCATTTCGTTGAAAGCGGGTTTTTACATACTTCTCAGACATTTCACTGGAAGCGGGTTTTTTAAGTGCTCTGTAGGCATTTCGTTGCAAGCGGGTTTTTAAGTACTCTGGAGTCATTTCGTTGCATCGTTTTTTATATGCTCTCGAGTCATTTCGTTGCAAGCGGGTTTTTACATACTTCTCAGACATTTCACTGGAAGCGGGTTTTTTAAGTGCTCTGGAGTCATTTCGTTGCAAGCGGGTTTTTAAGTACTCTGGAGTCATTTCGTTGCAAGCGGGTATTTAAGTGCTCTGGAGTCATTTCGTTGCAAGCGGGTTTTTAAGTGCTCTGGAGTCATTTCGTTGCAAGCGGGTTTTTACATACTTCTCAGACATTTCACTGGAAGCGGGTTTTTTAAGTGCTCTGGAGTCATTTCGTTGCAAGCAGGTTTTTAAGTGTTCTGGAGTCATTTTGTTGCAAGCGGGTTTTTAAGTACTCTGGAGTCATTTCGTTGCAAGCGGGTATTTAAGTGCTCTGGAGTCATTTCGTTGCAAGCGGGTTTTTAAGTGCTCTGGAGTCATTTCGTTGCAAGCGGGTTTTTACATACTTCTCAGACATTTCAATGAGAGCAGGTTTTTTAAGTGCTCTGGAGTCATTTCGTTGCAAGCGGGTTTTTAAGTGCTCTGGAGTCATTTCGTTGCAAGCGGGTTTTTAAGTGCTCTGGAGTAATTTCGTTGCCAGCGGATTTTTAAGTGCTCTGGAGTCATTTCGTTGCAAGCGGGTTTTTTAGTGCTCTGGAGTCATTTCGTTGCAAGCGGGTTTTTAAGTGTTCTGGAGTCATTTCGTTGCAAGCGGGTTTTTAAGTGCTCTGGAGTCATTTCGTTGCAAGCGGGTTTTTAAGTACTCTGGAGTCATTTCGTTGCAAGCGGGTTTTTAAGTGCTCTGGAGTCATTTCGTTGCAAGCGGGTTTTTAAGTGCTCTGGAGTCATTTCGTTGCAAGCGGGTTTTTAAGTGCTCTGGAGTCATTTCGTTGCAAGCAGGTTTTTAAGTGCTCTGGAGTCATTTCGTTGCAAGCGGGTTTTTAAGTGCTCTGGAGTCATTTCGTTCCAAGCAGGTGTTTAAGTGCTCTGGAGTCATTTCGTTGCAAGCGGGTTTTTAAGTGCTCTGGAGTCATTTTGTTGCAAGCGGGTTTTTACGTGTTCTGGAGTCATTTCGTTGCAAGCGGGTTTTTACATACTTCTCAGACATTTCACTGGAAGCGGGTTTTTTAAGTGCTCTGTAGGCATTTCGTTGCAAGCGGGTTTTTAAGTCCTCTGGAGTCATTTCGTTGCAAGCGTTTTTTACATGCTCTGGAGTCATTTCGTTGCAAGCGGGTTTTTACATACTTCTCAGACATTTCACTGGAAGCTTGTTTTTTAAGTGCTCTGGAGTCATTTCGTTGCAAGCGGGTTTTTAAGTGCTCTGGAGTCATTTCGTTGCAAGCCGGTGTTTAAGTGCTCTGGAGTCATTTCGTTTCAAGCGGGTTTTTAAGTGATCTGGAGTAATTTCGTTGCAAGCGGGTGTTTAAGTGCTCAGGAGTCATTTCGTTGCAAGCGGGTTTTTAAGTGCTCTGGAGTCATTTCGTTGCATGCGGGTTTTTATGTGTTCTGGATTCATTTCGTTGCAAGCGGTTTTTAAGTGCTCTGGAGTCATTTCGTTGCAAGCGGGTTTTTAAGTACTCTGGAGTCATTTCGTTGCAAGCGGGTTTTTAAGTGCTCTGAAGGCATTTCATTGTAAGCGGGTTTTTAAGTGCTCTGGAGTCTTTTCGTTGCAAGCGGGTTTTTACGTATTCTGGAGTCATTTCGTTGCAAGCGGGTTTTTACATACTTCTCTGACATTTCACTGGAAGCGGATTTTTAAGTGCTCTGGAGTCATTTCGTTGCATGCGGGTTTTTATGTGTTCTGGATTCATTTCGTTGCAAGCGGGTTTTTAAGTGCTCTGGAGTCATTTCGTTGCAAGCGGGTTTTTAAGTACTCTGGAGTCATTTCGTTGCACGCGGGTTTTTAAGTGCTCTGAAGGCATTTCGTTGTAAGCGTGTTTTTAAGTGCTCTGGAGTCATTTCGTTGCAAGCGGGTTTTTACGTGTTCTGGAGTCATTTCGTTGCAAGCGGGTTTTTACATACTTCTCATACATTTCACTGGAAGCGGGTTTTTTAAGTGCTCTGTAGGCATTTCGTTGCAAGCGGGTTTTTAAGTCCTCTGGAGTCATTTCGTTGCAAGCGTTTTTTACATGCTCTGGAGTCATTTCGTTGCAAGCGGGTTTTTACATACTTCTCAGACATTTCACTGGAAGCTTGTTTTTTAAGTGCTCTGGAGTCATTTCGTTGCAAGCGGGTTTTTAAGTGCTCTGGAGTCATTTCGTTGCAAGCCGGTGTTTAAGTGCTCTGGAGTCATTTCGTTTCAAGCGGGTTTTTAAGTGCTCTGGAGTAATTTCGTTGCAAGCGGGTGTTTAAGTGCTCAGGAGTCATTTCGTTGCAAGCGGGTTTTTAAGTGCTCTGGAGTCATTTCGTTGCATGCGGGTTTTTATGTGTTCTGGATTCATTTCTTTGCAAGCGGGTTTTTAAGTGCTCTGGAGTCATTTCGTTGCAAGCGGGTTTTTAAGTACTCTGGAGTCATTTCGTTGCAAGCGGGTTTTTAAGTGCTCTGAAGGCATTTCGTTGTAAGCGGGTTTTTAAGTGCTCTGGAGTCTTTTCGTTGCAAGCGGGTTTTTACGTATTCTGGAGTCATTTCGTTGCAAGCGGGTTTTTACATACTTCTCAGACATTTCACTGGAAGCGGGTTTTTTAAGTGCTCTGTAGGCATTTCGTTGCAAGCGGGTTTTTAAGTACTCTGGAGTCATTTCGTTGCATCGTTTTTTACATGCTCTCGAGTCATTTCGTTGCAAGCGGGTTTTTACATACTTCTCTGACATTTAACTGGAAACGAGTTTTTTAAGTGCTCTGGAGTCATTTCGTTGCAAGCGGGTTTTTACATACTTCTCAGACATTTCACTGGAAGCGGGTTTTTTAAGTGCTCTGGAGTCATTTCGTTGCAAGCGGGTTTTTAAGTACTCTGGAGTCATTTCGTTGCAAGCTGGTTTTTAAGTGCTCTGGAGTCATTTCGTTCCAAGCGGGTGTTTAAGTGCTCTGGAGTCATTTCGTTGCAAGCGGGTTTTTAAGTGCTCTGGAGTCATTTCGTTGCAAGGGGGTTTTTAAGTGCTCTGAAGGCATTTCGTTGTAAGCGGGTTTTTAAGTGCTCTGGAGTCATTTCGTTGCAAGTGGGTTTTTACGTGCTCTGGAGTCATTTCGTTGCAAGCGGGTTTTTAAGTACTCTGGAGTCATTTCGTTGCAAGCGTTTTTTACATGCTCTCGAGTCATTTCGTTGCAAGCGGGTTTTTACATACTTCTCAGACATTTCACTGGAAGCGGGTTTTTTAAGTGCTCTGTAGGCATTTCGTTGCAAGCGGGTTTTTAAGTACTCTGGAGTCATTTCGTTGCATCGTTTTTTATATGCTCTCGAGTCATTTCGTTGCAAGCGGGTTTTTACATACTTCTCAGACATTTCACTGGAAGCGGGTTTTTTAAGTGCTCTGGAGTCATTTCGTTGCAAGCGGGTTTTTAAGTACTCTGGAGTCATTTCGTTGCAAGCGGGTATTTAAGTGCTCTGGAGTCATTTCGTTGCAAGCGGGTTTTTAAGTGCTCTGGAGTCATTTCGTTGCAAGCGGGTTTTTACATACTTCTCAGACATTTCACTGGAAGCGGGTTTTTTAAGTGCTCTGGAGTCATTTCGTTGCAAGCAGGTTTTTAAGTGTTCTTGAGTCATTTTGTTGCAAGCGGGTTTTTAAGTACTCTGGAGTCATTTCGTTGCAAGCGGGTATTTAAGTGCTCTGGAGTCATTTCGTTGCAAGCGGGTTTTTAAGTGCTCTGGAGTCATTTCGTTGCAAGCGGGTTTTTACATACTTCTCAGACATTTCAATGAGAGCAGGTTTTTTAAGTGCTCTGGAGTCATTTCGTTGCAAGCGGGTTTTTAAGTGCTCTGGAGTCATTTCGTTGCAAGCGGGTTTTTAAGTGCTCTGGAGTCATTTCGTTGCAAGCGGGTTTTTTAGTGCTCTGGAGTCATTTCGTTGCAAGCGGGTTTTTAAGTGCTCTGGAGTCATTTCGTTGCAAGCGGGTTTTTAAGTGCTCTGAAGGCATTTCGTTGTAAGCGGGTTTTTAAGTGCTCTGGAGTCATTTCGTTGCAAGCGGGTTTTTACATACTTCTCTGACATTTCACTGGAAGCGGATTTTTAAGTGCTCTGGAGTCATTTCGTTGCACGCGGGTTTTTATGTGTTCTGGATTCATTTCGTTGCAAGCGGGTTTTTAAGTGCTCTGGAGTCATTTCGTTGCAAGCGGGTTTTTAAGTACTCTGGAGTCATTTCGTTGCACGCGGGTTTTTAAGTGCTCTGGAGTCATTTCGTTGCAAGCGGGTTTTTACATACTTCTCAGACATTTCACTGGAAGCGGGTTTTTTAAGTGCTCTGGAGTCATTTCGTTGCATGCGGGTTTTTATGTGTTCTGGATTCATTTCGTTGCAAGCGGGTTTTTAAGTGCTCTGGAGTCATTTCGTTGCAAGTGGGTTTTTACGTGCTCTGGAGTCATTTCGTTGCAAGCTGGTTTTTAAGTGCTCTGGAGTCATTTCGTCGCAAGCTGGTTTTTAAGTGCTCTGGAGTCATTTCGTTGCAAGCGGGTTTTTACATACTTCTCAGACATTTCACTGGAAGCGGGTTTTTTAAGTGCTCTGGAGTCATTTCGTTGCAAGCGGGTTTTTAAGTGCTCTGGAGTCATTTCGTTGCAAGCGTTTTTTACATGCTCTCGAGTCATTTCGTTGCAAGCGGGTTTTTACATACTTCTCTGACATTTAAGTGGAAACGAGTTTTTTAAGTGCTCTGGAGTCATTTCGTTGCAAGCGGGATTTTAAGTACTCTGCAGTCATTTCGTTGCAAGCGGGTTTTTAAGTGCTCTGGAGTCATTTCTTTGCAAGCGGGTTTTTAAGTGCTCTGGAGTCATTTCGTTGCAAGCGGGTTTTTAAGTACTCTGGAGTCATTTCGTTGCAAGCGGGTTTTTAAGTGCTCTGGAGTCATTTCGTTTCAAGCGGGTGTTTAAGTGCTCTGGAGTCATTTCGTTGCAAGCGGGTTTTTAAGTGCTCTGGAGTCATTTCGTTGCAAGCGGGTTTTTACATACTTCTCAGACATTTCACTGAGAGCAGGTTTTTTAAGTGCTCTGGAGTCATTTCGTTGCAAGCAGGTTTTTAAGTGCTCTGGAGTCATTTCGTTGCAAGCGGGTTTTTAAGTGCTCTGGAATCATTTCGTTGCAAGCGGGTTTTTAAGTGCTCTGGAGTCATTTCGTTGCAAGCGGGTTTTTAAGTGCTCTGGAGTCATTTCGTTGCAAGCGGGTTTTTAAGTGTTCTGGACTCATTTCGTTGCAAGCGGGTTTTTAAGTGCTCTGGAGTCATTTCGTTGCAAGCGGGTTTTTAAGTGCTCTGGAGTCATTTTGTTGCAAGCGGGTTTTTATGTGTTCTGGATTCATTTCGTTGCAAGCGGGTTTTTAAGTGCGCTGGAGTCATTTCGTTGCAAGCGGGTTTTTAAGTGCTCTGAAGGCATTTCGTTGTAAGCGGGTTTTTACATGCTCTGGAGTCATTTCGTTGCAAGCGGGTTTTTACATACTTCTCTGACATTTCACTGGAAGCGGATTTTTAAGAGCTCTGGAGTCATTTCGTTGCATGCGGGTTTTTATGTGTTCTGGATTCATTTCGTTGCAAGCGGGTTTTTAAGTGCTCTGGAGTCATTTCGTTGCAAGCGGGTTTTTAAGTACTCTGGAGTCATTTCGTTGCACGCGGGTTTTTAAGTGCTCTGAAGGCATTTCGTTGTAAGCGTGTTTTTAAGTGCTCTGGAGTCATTTCGTTGCAAGCGGGTTTTTACGTGTTCTGGAGTCATTTCGTTGCAAGCGGGTTTTTACATACTTCTCATACATTTCACTGGAAGCGGGTTTTTTAAGTGCTCTGTAGGCATTTCGTTGCAAGCGGGTTTTTAAGTCCTCTGGAGTCATTTCGTTGCAAGCGTTTTTTACATGCTCTGGAGTCATTTCGTTGCAAGCGGGTTTTTACATATTCTCAGACATTTCACTGGAAGCTTGTTTTTTAAGTGCTCTGGAGTCATTTCGTTGCAAGCGGGTTTTTAAGTGCTCTGGAGTCATTTCGTTGCAAGCCGGTGTTTAAGTGCTCTGGAGTCATTTCGTTTCAAGCGGGTTTTTAAGTGCTCTGGAGTAATTTCGTTGCAAGCGGGTGTTTAAGTGCTCAGGAGTCATTTCGTTGCAAGCGGGTTTTTAAGTGCTCTGGAGTCATTTCGTTGCATGCGGGTTTTTATGTGTTCTGGATTCATTTCGTTGCAAGCGGGTTTTTAAGTGCTCTGGAGTCATTTCGTTGCAAGCGGGTTTTTAAGTACTCTGGAGTCATTTCGTTGCAAGCGGGTTTTTAAGTGCTCTGAAGGCATTTTGTTGTAAGCGGGTTTTTAAGTGCTCTGGAGTCTTTTCGTTGCAAGCGGGTTTTTACGTATTCTGGAGTCATTTCGTTGCAAGCGGGTTTTTACATACTTCTCAGACATTTCACTGGAAGCGGGTTTTTTAAGTGCTCTGTAGGCATTTCGTTGCAAGTGGGTTTTTAAGTACTCTGGAGTCATTTCGTTGCATCGTTTTTTACATGCTCTCGAGTCATTTCGTTGCAAGCGGGTTTTTACATACTTCTCTGACATTTAACTGGAAACGAGTTTTTTAAGTGCTCTGGAGTCATTTCGTTGCAAGCGGGTTTTTACATACTTCTCAGACATTTCACTGGAAGCGGGTTTTTTAAGTGCTCTGGAGTCATTTCGTTGCAAGCGGGTTTTTAAGTACTCTGGAGTCATTTCGTTGCAAGCTGGTTTTTAAGTGCTCTGGAGTCATTTCGTTCCAAGCGAGTGTTTAAGTGCTCTGGAGTCATTTCGTTGCAAGCGGGTTTTTAAGTGCTCTGGAGTCATTTCGTTGCAAGGGGGTTTTTAAGTGCTCTGAAGGCATTTCGTTGTAAGCGGGTTTTTAAGTGCTCTGGAGTCATTTCGTTGCAAGTGGGTTTTTACGTGCTCTGGAGTCATTTCGTTGCAAGCGGGTTTTTAAGTGCTCTGGAGTCATTTCGTTGCAAGCGTTTTTTTACATGCTCTCGAGTCATTTCGTTGAAAGCGGGTTTTTACATACTTCTCAGACATTTCACTGGAAGCGGGTTTTTTAAGTGCTCTGTAGGCATTTCGTTGCAAGCGGGTTTTTAAGTACTCTGGAGTCATTTCGTTGCATCGTTTTTTATATGCTCTCGAGTCATTTCGTTGCAAGCGGGTTTTTACATACTTCTCAGACATTTCACTGGAAGCGGGTTTTTTAAGTGCTCTGGAGTCATTTCGTTGCAAGCGGGTTTTTAAGTACTCTGGAGTCATTTCGTTGCAAGCGGGTATTTAAGTGCTCTGGAGTCATTTCGTTGCAAGCTGGTTTTTAAGTGCTCTGGAGTCATTTCGTTGCAAGCGGGTTTTTACATACTTCTCAGACATTTCACTGGAAGCGGGTTTTTTAAGTGCTCTGGAGTCATTTCGTTGCAAGCAGGTTTTTAAGTGTTCTGGAGTCATTTTGTTGCAAGCGGGTTTTTAAGTACTCTGGAGTCATTTCGTTGCAAGCGGGTATTTAAGTGCTCTGGAGTCATTTCGTTGCAAGCGGGTTTTTAAGTGCTCTGGAGTCATTTCGTTGCAAGCGGGTTTTTAAGTGCTCTGGAGTAATTTCGTTGCCAGCGGATTTTTAAGTGCTCTGGAGTCATTTCGTTGCAAGCGGGTTTTTTAGTGCTCTGGAGTCATTTCGTTGCAAGCGGGTTTTTAAGTGTTCTGGAGTCATTTCGTTGCAAGCGGGTTTTTAAGTGCTCTGGAGTCATTTTGTTGCAAGCGGGTTTTTAAGTACTCTGGAGTCATTTCGTTGCAAGCGGGTTTTTAAGTGCTCTGGAGTCATTTCGTTGCAAGCGGGTTTTTAAGTGCTCTGGAGTCATTTCGTTGCAAGCGGGTTTTTAAGTGCTCTGGAGTCATTTCGTTGCAAGCGGGTTTTTAAGTGCTCTGGAGTCATTTCGTTGCAAGCGGGTTTTTAAGTGCTCTGGAGTCATTTCGTTCCAAGCGGGTGTTTAAGTGCTCTGGAGTCATTTCGTTGCAAGCGGGTTTTTAAGTGCTCTGGAGTCATTTTGTTGCAAGCGGGTTTTTACGTGTTCTGGAGTCATTTCGTTGCAAGCGGGTTTTTACATACTTCTCAGACATTTCACTGGAAGCGGGTTTTTTAAGTGCTCTGTAGGCATTTCGTTGCAAGCGGGTTTTTAAGTCCTCTGGAGTCATTTCGTTGCAAGCGTTTTTTACATGCTCTGGAGTCATTTCGTTGCAAGCGGGTTTTTACATACTTCTCAGACATTTCACTGGAAGCTTGTTTTTTAAGTGCTCTGGAGTCATTTCGTTGCAAGCGGGTTTTTAAGTGCTCTGGAGTCATTTCGTTGCAAGCCGGTGTTTAAGTGCTCTGGAGTCATTTCGTTTCAAGCGGGTTTTTAAGTGATCTGGAGTAATTTCGTTGCAAGCGGGTGTTTAAGTGCTCAGGAGTCATTTCGTTGCAAGCGGGTTTTTAAGTGCTCTGGAGTCATTTCGTTGCATGCGGGTTTTTATGTGTTCTGGATTCATTTCGTTGCAAGCGGTTTTTAAGTGCTCTGGAGTCATTTCGTTGCAAGCGGGTTTTTAAGTACTCTGGAGTCATTTCGTTGCAAGCGGGTTTTTAAGTGCTCTGAAGGCATTTCATTGTAAGCGGGTTTTTAAGTGCTCTGGAGTCTTTTCGTTGCAAGCGGGTTTTTACGTATTCTGGAGTCATTTCGTTGCAAGCGGGTTTTTACATACTTCTCTGACATTTCACTGGAAGCGGATTTTTAAGTGCTCTGGAGTCATTTCGTTGCATGCGGGTTTTTATGTGTTCTGGATTCATTTCGTTGCAAGCGGGTTTTTAAGTGCTCTGGAGTCATTTCGTTGCAAGCGGGTTTTTAAGTACTCTGGAGTCATTTCGTTGCACGCGGGTTTTTAAGTGCTCTGAAGGCATTTCGTTGTAAGCGTGTTTTTAAGTGCTCTGGAGTCATTTCGTTGCAAGCGGGTTTTTACGTGTTCTGGAGTCATTTCGTTGCAAGCGGGTTTTTACATACTTCTCATACATTTCACTGGAAGCGGGTTTTTTAAGTGCTCTGTAGGCATTTCGTTGCAAGCGGGTTTTTAAGTCCTCTGGAGTCATTTCGTTGCAAGCGTTTTTTACATGCTCTGGAGTCATTTCGTTGCAAGCGGGTTTTTACATACTTCTCAGACATTTCACTGGAAGCTTGTTTTTTAAGTGCTCTGGAGTCATTTCGTTGCAAGCGGGTTTTTAAGTGCTCTGGAGTCATTTCGTTGCAAGCCGGTGTTTAAGTGCTCTGGAGTCATTTCGTTTCAAGCGGGTTTTTAAGTGCTCTGGAGTAATTTCGTTGCAAGCGGGTGTTTAAGTGCTCAGGAGTCATTTCGTTGCAAGCGGGTTTTTAAGTGCTCTGGAGTCATTTCGTTGCATGCGGGTTTTTATGTGTTCTGGATTCATTTCTTTGCAAGCGGGTTTTTAAGTGCTCTGGAGTCATTTCGTTGCAAGCGGGTTTTTAAGTACTCTGGAGTCATTTCGTTGCAAGCGGGTTTTTAAGTGCTCTGAAGGCATTTCGTTGTAAGCGGGTTTTTAAGTGCTCTGGAGTCTTTTCGTTGCAAGCGGGTTTTTACGTATTCTGGAGTCATTTCGTTGCAAGCGGGTTTTTACATACTTCTCAGACATTTCACTGGAAGCGGGTTTTTTAAGTGCTCTGTGGGCATTTCGTTGCAAGCGGGTTTTTAAGTACTCTGGAGTCATTTCGTTGCATCGTTTTTTACATGCTCTCGAGTCATTTCGTTGCAAGCGGGTTTTTACATACTTCTCTGACATTTAACTGGAAACGAGTTTTTTAAGTGCTCTGGAGTCATTTCGTTGCAAGCGGGTTTTTACATACTTCTCAGACATTTCACTGGAAGCGGGTTTTTTAAGTGCTCTGGAGTCATTTCGTTGCAAGCGGGTTTTTAAGTACTCTGGAGTCATTTCGTTGCAAGCTGGTTTTTAAGTGCTCTGGAGTCATTTCGTTCCAAGCGGGTGTTTAAGTGCTCTGGAGTCATTTCGTTGCAAGCGGGTTTTTAAGTGCTCTGGAGTCATTTCGTTGCAAGGGGGTTTTTAAGTGCTCTGAAGGCATTTCGTTGTAAGCGGGTTTTTAAGTGCTCTGGAGTCATTTCGTTGCAAGTGGGTTTTTACGTGCTCTGGAGTCATTTCGTTGCAAGCGGGTTTTTAAGTACTCTGGAGTCATTTCGTTGCAAGCGTTTTTTACATGCTCTCGAGTCATTTCGTTGCAAGCGGGTTTTTACATACTTCTCAGACATTTCACTGGAAGCGGGTTTTTTAAGTGCTCTGTAGGCATTTCGTTGCAAGCGGGTTTTTAAGTACTCTGGAGTCATTTCGTTGCATCGTTTTTTATATGCTCTCGAGTCATTTCGTTGCAAGCGGGTTTTTACATACTTCTCAGACATTTCACTGGAAGCGGGTTTTTTAAGTGCTCTGGAGTCATTTCGTTGCAAGCGGGTTTTTAAGTACTCTGGAGTCATTTCGTTGCAAGCGGGTATTTAAGTGCTCTGGAGTCATTTCGTTGCAAGCGGGTTTTTAAGTGCTCTGGAGTCTTTTCGTTGCAAGCGGGTTTTTACGTATTCTGGAGTCATTTCGTTGCAAGCGGGTTTTTACATACTTCTCTGACATTTCACTGGAAGCGGATTTTTAAGTGCTCTGGAGTCATTTCGTTGCATGCGGGTTTTTATGTGTTCTGGATTCATTTCGTTGCAAGCGGGTTTTTAAGTGCTCTGGAGTCATTTCGTTGCAAGCGGGTTTTTAAGTACTCTGGAGTCATTTCGTTGCACGCGGGTTTTTAAGTGCTCTGAAGGCATTTCGTTGTAAGCGTGTTTTTAAGTGCTCTGGAGTCATTTCGTTGCAAGCGGGTTTTTACGTGTTCTGGAGTCATTTCGTTGCAAGCGGGTTTTTACATACTTCTCATACATTTCACTGGAAGCGGGTTTTTTAAGTGCTCTGTAGGCATTTCGTTGCAAGCGGGTTTTTAAGTCCTCTGGAGTCATTTCGTTGCAAGCGTTTTTTACATGCTCTGGAGTCATTTCGTTGCAAGCGGGTTTTTACATACTTCTCAGACATTTCACTGGAAGCTTGTTTTTTAAGTGCTCTGGAGTCATTTCGTTGCAAGCGGGTTTTTAAGTGCTCTGGAGTCATTTCGTTGCAAGCCGGTGTTTAAGTGCTCTGGAGTCATTTCGTTTCAAGCGGGTTTTTAAGTGCTCTGGAGTAATTTCGTTGCAAGCGGGTGTTTAAGTGCTCAGGAGTCATTTCGTTGCAAGCGGGTTTTTAAGTGCTCTGGAGTCATTTCGTTGCATGCGGGTTTTTATGTGTTCTGGATTCATTTCTTTGCAAGCGGGTTTTTAAGTGCTCTGGAGTCATTTCGTTGCAAGCGGGTTTTTAAGTACTCTGGAGTCATTTCGTTGCAAGCGGGTTTTTAAGTGCTCTGAAGGCATTTCGTTGTAAGCGGGTTTTTAAGTGCTCTGGAGTCTTTTCGTTGCAAGCGGGTTTTTACGTATTCTGGAGTCATTTCGTTGCAAGCGGGTTTTTACATACTTCTCAGACATTTCACTGGAAGCGGGTTTTTTAAGTGCTCTGTGGGCATTTCGTTGCAAGCGGGTTTTTAAGTACTCTGGAGTCATTTCGTTGCATCGTTTTTTACATGCTCTCGAGTCATTTCGTTGCAAGCGGGTTTTTACATACTTCTCTGACATTTAACTGGAAACGAGTTTTTTAAGTGCTCTGGAGTCATTTCGTTGCAAGCGGGTTTTTACATACTTCTCAGACATTTCACTGGAAGCGGGTTTTTTAAGTGCTCTGGAGTCATTTCGTTGCAAGCGGGTTTTTAAGTACTCTGGAGTCATTTCGTTGCAAGCTGGTTTTTAAGTGCTCTGGAGTCATTTCGTTCCAAGCGGGTGTTTAAGTGCTCTGGAGTCATTTCGTTGCAAGCGGGTTTTTAAGTGCTCTGGAGTCATTTCGTTGCAAGGGGGTTTTTAAGTGCTCTGAAGGCATTTCGTTGTAAGCGGGTTTTTAAGTGCTCTGGAGTCATTTCGTTGCAAGTGGGTTTTTACGTGCTCTGGAGTCATTTCGTTGCAAGCGGGTTTTTAAGTACTCTGGAGTCATTTCGTTGCAAGCGTTTTTTACATGCTCTCGAGTCATTTCGTTGCAAGCGGGTTTTTACATACTTCTCAGACATTTCACTGGAAGCGGGTTTTTTAAGTGCTCTGTAGGCATTTCGTTGCAAGCGGGTTTTTAAGTACTCTGGAGTCATTTCGTTGCATCGTTTTTTATATGCTCTCGAGTCATTTCGTTGCAAGCGGGTTTTTACATACTTCTCAGACATTTCACTGGAAGCGGGTTTTTTAAGTGCTCTGGAGTCATTTCGTTGCAAGCGGGTTTTTAAGTACTCTGGAGTCATTTCGTTGCAAGCGGGTATTTAAGTGCTCTGGAGTCATTTCGTTGCAAGCGGGTTTTTAAGTGCTCTGGAGTCATTTCGTTGCAAGCGGGTTTTTACATACTTCTCAGACATTTCACTGGAAGCGGGTTTTTTAAGTGCTCTGGAGTCATTTCGTTGCAAGCAGGTTTTTAAGTGTTCTTGAGTCATTTTGTTGCAAGCGGGTTTTTAAGTACTCTGGAGTCATTTCGTTGCAAGCGGGTATTTAAGTGCTCTGGAGTCATTTCGTTGCAAGCGGGTTTTTAAGTGCTCTGGAGTCATTTCGTTGCAAGCGGGTTTTTACATACTTCTCAGACATTTCAATGAGAGCAGGTTTTTTAAGTGCTCTGGAGTCATTTCGTTGCAAGCGGGTTTTTAAGTGCTCTGGAGTCATTTCGTTGCAAGCGGGTTTTTAAGTGCTCTGGAGTAATTTCGTTGCCAGCGGATTTTTAAGTGCTCTGGAGTCATTTCGTTGCAAGCGGGTTTTTTAGTGCTCTGGAGTCATTTCGTTGCAAGCGGGTTTTTAAGTGTTCTGGAGTCATTTCGTTGCAAGCGGGTTTTTAAGTGCTCTGGAGTCATTTCGTTGCAAGCGGGTTTTTAAGTACTCTGGAGTCATTTCGTTGCAAGCGGGTTTTTAAGTGCTCTGGAGTCATTTCGTTGCAAGCGGGTTTTTAAGTGCTCTGGAGTCATTTCGTTGCAAGCGGGTTTTTAAGTGCTCTGGAGTCATTTCGTTGCAAGCGGGTTTTTAAGTGCTCTGGAGTCATTTCGTTGCAAGCGGGTTTTTAAGTGCTCTGGAGTCATTTCGTTGCAAGCGGGTGTTTAAGTGCTCTGGAGTCATTTCGTTGCAAGCGGGTTTTTAAGTGCTCTGGAGTCATTTTGTTGCAAGCGGGTTTTTACGTGTTCTGGAGTCATTTCGTTGCAAGCGGGTTTTTACATACTTCTCAGACATTTCACTGGAAGCGGGTTTTTTAAGTGCTCTGTAGGCATTTCGTTGCAAGCGGGTTTTTAAGTCCTCTGGAGTCATTTCGTTGCAAGCGTTTTTTACATGCTCTGGAGTCATTTCGTTGCAAGCGGGTTTTTACATACTTCTCAGACATTTCACTGGAAGCTTGTTTTTTAAGTGCTCTGGAGTCATTTCGTTGCAAGCGGGTTTTTAAGTGCTCTGGAGTCATTTCGTTGCAAGCCGGTGTTTAAGTGCTCTGGAGTCATTTCGTTTCAAGCGGGTTTTTAAGTGATCTGGAGTAATTTCGTTGCAAGCGGGTGTTTAAGTGCTCAGGAGTCATTTCGTTGCAAGCGGGTTTTTAAGTGCTCTGGAGTCATTTCGTTGCATGCGGGTTTTTATGTGTTCTGGATTCATTTCGTTGCAAGCGGTTTTTAAGTGCTCTGGAGTCATTTCGTTGCAAGCGGGTTTTTAAGTACTCTGGAGTCATTTCGTTGCAAGCGGGTTTTTAAGTGCTCTGAAGGCATTTCATTGTAAGCGGGTTTTTAAGTGCTCTGGAGTCTTTTCGTTGCAAGCGGGTTTTTACGTATTCTGGAGTCATTTCGTTGCAAGCGGGATTTTACATACTTCTCAGACATTTCACTGGAAGCGGGTTTTTTAAGTGCTCTGTAGGCATTTCGTTGCAAGCGGGTTTTTAAGTACTCTGGAGTCATTTCGTTGCATCGTTTTTTACATGCTCTCGAGTCATTTCGTTGCAAGCGGGTTTTTACATACTTCTCTGACATTTAACTGGAAACGAGTTTTTTAAGTGCTCTGGAGTCATTTCGTTGCAAGCGGGTTTTTACATACTTCTCAGACATTTCACTGGAAGCGGGTTTTTTAAGTGCTCTGGAGTCATTGCGTTGCAAGCGGGTTTTTAAGTACTCTGGAGTCATTTCGTTGCAAGCTGGTTTTTAAGTGCTCTGGAGTCATTTCGTTCCAAGCGGGTGTTTAAGTGCTCTGGAGTCATTTCGTTGCAAGCGGGTTTTTAAGTGCTCTGGAGTCATTTCGTTGCAAGGGGGTTTTTAAGTGCTCTGAAGGCATTTCGTTGTAAGCGGGTTTTTAAGTGCTCTGGAGTCATTTCGTTGCAAGTGGGTTTTTACGTGCTCTGGAGTCATTTCGTTGCAAGCGGGTTTTTAAGTGCTCTGGAGTCATTTCGTTGCAAGCGTTTTTTACATGCTCTCGAGTCATTTCGTTGCAAGCGGGTTTTTACATACTTCTCAGACATTTCACTGGAAGCGGGTTTTTTAAGTGCTCTGTAGGCATTTCGTTGCAAGCGGGTTTTTAAGTACTCTGGAGTCATTTCGTTGCATCGTTTTTTACATGCTCTCGAGTCATTTCGTTGCAAGCGGGTTTTTACATACTTCTCAGACATTTCACTGGAAGCGGGTTTTTTAAGTGCTCTGGAGTCATTTCGTTGCAAGCGGGTTTTTAAGTACTCTGGAGTCATTTCGTTGCAAGCGGGTATTTAAGTGCTCTGGAGTCATTTCGTTGCAAGCGGGTTTTTAAGTGCTCTGGAGTCATTTCGTTGCAAGCGGGTTTTTACATACTTCTCAGACATTTCACTGGAAGCGTGTTTTTTAAGTGCTCTGGAGTCATTTCGTTGCAAGCAGGTTTTTAAGTGCTCTGGAGTCATTTTGTTGCAAGCGGGTTTTTAAGTACTCTGGAGTCATTTCGTTGCAAGCGGGTATTTAAGTGCTCTGGAGTCATTTCGTTGCAAGCGGGTTTTTAAGTGCTCTGGAGTCATTTCGTTGCAAGCGGGTTTTTACATACTTCTCAGACATTTCAATGAGAGCAGGTTTTTTAAGTGCTCTGGAGTCATTTCGTTGCAAGCGGGTTTTTAAGTGCTCTGGAGTCATTTCGTTGCAAGCGGGTTTTTAAGTGCTCTGGAGTAATTTCGTTGCCAGCGGGTTTTTAAGTGCTCTGGAGTCATTTCGTTGCAAGCGGGTTTTTTAGTGCTCTGGAGTCATTTCGTTGCAAGCGGGTTTTTAAGTGTTCTGGAGTCATTTCGTTGCAAGCGGGTTTTTAAGTGCTCTGGAGTCATTTCGTTGCAAGCGGGTTTTTAAGTACTCTGGAGTCATTTCGTTGCAAGCGGGTTTTTAAGTGCTCTGGAGTCATTTCGTTGCAAGCGGGTTTTTAAGTGCTCTGGAGTCATTTCGTTGCAAGCGGGTTTTTAAGTGCTCTGGAGTCATTTCGTTGCAAGCGAGTTTTTAAGTGCTCGGGAGTCATTTCGTTGCAAGCGGGTTTTTAAGTGCTCTGGAGTCATTTCGTTGCAAGCGGGTGTTTAAGTGCTCTGGAGTCATTTCGTTGCAAGCGGGTTTTTAAGTGCTCTGGAGTCATTTCGTTGCAAGCGGGTTTTTACATACTTCTCAGACATTTCACTGAGAGCAGGTTTTTTAAGTGCTCTGGAGTCATTTCTTTGCAAGCGGGTTTTTAAGTGCTCTGGAGTCATTTCGTTGCAAGCGGGTTTTTAAGTGCTCTGGAGCCATTTCGTTGCAAGCTGGTTTTTAAGTGCTCTGGAGTCATTTCGTTGCAAGCGGGTTTTTAAGTGCTCTGGAGTCATTTCTTTGCAAGCGGGTTTTTAAGTGCTCTGGAGTCATTTCGTTGCAAGTGGGTTTTTAAGTGCTCTGAAGGCATTTCTTTCTAAGCGGGTTTTTAAGTGCTCTGGAGTCATTTCGTTGCAAGCGGGTTTTTAAGTGTTCTGGAGTCATTTCGTTGCAAGCGGGTTTTTAAGTGCTCTGGAGTCATTTCGTGGCAAACGGGTTTTTAAGTGCTCTGGAGTCATTTCGTTGCAAGCGGGTTTTTAAGTGCTCTGAAGGCATTTCGTTGTAAGCGGGTTTTGAAGTGCTCTGGAGTCATTTCGTTGCAAGCGGGTTTTTACGTGTTCTGGAGTCATTTCGTTGCAAGCGGGTTTTTACATACTTCTCAGACATTTCACTGAAAGCGGGTTTTTTAAGTGCTCTGGAGGCATTTCGTATCAAGCGGGTTTTTAAGTACTCTGGAGTCATTTCGTTGCAAGCGGGTTTTTACGTGCTCTGGAGTCATTTCGTTGCAAGCGGGTTTTTACATACTTCTCTGACATTTAACTGGAAGCAGGTTTTTTAAGTGCTCTGGAGTCATTTCGTTGCAAGCGGGTTTTTAAGTGCTCTGGAGTCATTTCGTTGCAAACGGGTTTTTTAGTGCTCTGGAGTCTTTTCGTTGCAAGCGGGTTTTTATGTGTTCTGGAGTCATTTCATTGCAAGCGGGTTTTTACATACTTCTCAGACATTTCACTGGAAGCGGGTTTTTTAAGTGCTCTGTAGGCACTTTGTTGCAAGCGGGTTTTTAAGTACTCTGAAGTCATTTCTTTGCAAGCAGGTTTTTAAGTGCTCTGGAGTCATTTCGTTGCAAGCGGGTTTTTACGTGTTCTGGAGTCATTTCGTTGCAAGCGGGTTTTTACATATTTCTCTGACATTTAACTGGAAGCGAGTATTTTAAGTGCTCTGGATTCATTTCATTGCAAGCGGGTTTTTATGTGCTCTGGAGTCATTTCATTACAAGCGGGTTTTTACATGCTTCTCAGACATTTCACTGGAAGCGGGTTTTTTAAGTGCTCTGGAGTCATTTCGTTGCAAACTGGTTTTTAAGTACTCTGGAGTCATTTCGTTCCAAGCAGGTTTTTAACTGCTCTGGAGTCCTTTCGTTGCAAGCGGGTGTTTAAGTGCTCTGGAGTCATTTCGTTGCAAGCGGGTTTTTAAGTGCTCTGGAGTCATTTGGTTGCAAGCGGGTTTTTAAGTGCTCTGGAGTCATTTCGTTGCAAGCGGGTTTTTAAGTGCTCTGAAGGCATTTCGTTGTAAGCGGGTTTTGAAGTTCTCTGGAGTCATTTCGTTGCAAGCGGGTTTTTACGTGTTCTGGAGTCATTTCGTTGCAAGCGGGTTTTTACATACTTCTCAGACATTTCACTGGAAGCAGGTTTTTTAAGTGCTCTGGAGTCATTTCGTTGCAAGAGGGTTTTTAAGTGCTCTGAAAGCATTTCGTTGTAAGCGGGTTTTTAAGTGCTCTGGAGTCATTTCGTTGCAAGCGCGTTTTTAAGTGCTCTGGAGTCATTTCGTTGCAAGCGGGTTTTTAAGTGCTCTGGATTCATTTCGTTGCAAGCGGTTTTTTAAGTGCTCTGGAGTCATTTCGTTGCAAGCGGGTTTTTAAGTGCTCTGGAGTCATTTCGTTGCAAGCGGGTTTTTAAGTGCTCTGGAGTCATTTCGTTGCAAGCGGATTTTTTAAGTGTTCTGGAGTCATTTCGTTGCAAGCGGGTTTTTAAGTGCTCTGGAGTCATTTCTTTGCAAGCGGGTTTTTACATACTTCTCAGACATTTCACTGGAAGCGGGTTTTTTAAGTGCTCTGTAGGCATTTCGTTGCAAGCGGGTTTGTAAGTACTCTGGAGTCATTTCGTTGCAAGCGGGTTTTTAAGTGCTCTGAAGGCATTTCGTTGCAAGCGGGTTTTTAAGTGCTCTGAAGGCATTTCGTTGTAAGCGGGTTTTGAAGTTCTCTGGAGTCATTTCGTTGCAAGCGGGTTTTTACGTGTTCTGGAGTTATTTCGTTGCAAGCGGGTTTTTACATACTTCTCAGACATTTCACTGGAAGCAGGTTTTTTAAGTGCTCTGGAGTCATTTCGTTGCAAGAGGGTTTTTCAGTGCTCTGAAAGCATTTCGTTGTAAGCGGGTTTTTAAGTGCTCTGGAGTCATTTCGTTGCAAGCGGGTTTTTAATTGCTCTGGAGTCATTTCGTTGCAAGTGGGTTTTTAAGTGCTCTGGAGTCATTTCGTTGCAAGCGGGTTTTTAAGTGCTCTGGAGTCATTTCGTTGCAAGCGGGTTTTTAAGTGCTCTGGAGTCATTTCGTTGCAAGCGGGTTTTTAAGTGTTCTGGAGTCATTTCGTTGCAAGCGGGTTTTTAAGTGTTCTGGAGTCATTTCGTTGCAAACGGGTTTTTACATACTTCTCAGACATTTCACTGGAAGCGGGTTTTTTAAGTGCTCTGTAGGCATTTCGTTGCAAGCGGGTTTGTAAGTACTCTGGAGTCATTTCGTTGCAAGTGTGTTTTTACGTGCTCTGGAGTCATTTCGTTGCAAGCGGGTTTTTACATATTTCTCTGACATTTAACTGGAAGCGAGTATTTTAAGTGCTCTGGATTCATTTCGTTGCAAGCGGGTTTTTATGTGCTCTGGAGTCATTTCATTGCAAGCGGGTTTTTACATGCTTCTCAGACATTTCACTGGAAGCGGGTTTTTTAAGTACTCTGGAGTCATTTCGTTGCAAGCGGGTTTTTAAGTACTCTGGAGTCATTTCGTTCCAAGCGGGTTTTTAAGTGCTCTGGAGTCAATTCGTTTCAAGCGGGTGTTTAAGTGCTCTGGAGTCATTTCCTTGCAAGCGGGTGTTTAAGTGCTCTGGAGTCATTTCGTTGCAAGCGGGTTTTTAAGTGCTCTGGAGTCATTTCGTTGCAAGCGGGTGTTTAAGTGCTCTGGAGTCATTTCGTTGCAAGCGGGTTTTTAAGTGCTCTGGAGTCATTTCGTTGCAAGCAGGTTTTTAAGTGCTCTGAAGGCATTTCGTTGTAAGCGGGTTTGGAAGTTCTTTGGAGTCATTTCGTTGCAAGCGGGTTTTTACCTGTTCTGGAGTCATTTCGTTGCAAGCGGGTTTTTCAGTGCTCTGGAGTCATTTCGTTGCAAGCGGGTTTTTAAGTGCTCTGGAGTCATTTCGTTGCAAGCGGGTTTTTAAGTCTTCTGGAGTCACTTCGTTGCAAGCGGGTTTTTAAGTGCTCTGGAGTCATTTCGTTGCAAGCGGGTATTTAAGTGTTCTGGATTCATTTCGTTGCAAGCTGGTTTTTAAGTGCTCTGGAGTCATTTCGTTGCAAGCGGGTTTTTAAGTGCTCTGGAGTCATTTCGTTGCAAGCGGGTTTTTAAGTGCTCTGGAGTCATTTCGTTGCAAGCGGGTTTTTAAGTGCTCTGGAGTCATTTCGTTGCAAGCGGGTTTTTAAGTGCTCTGGAGTCATTTCGTTGCAAGCGGGTGTTTAAGTGCTCTGGAGTCATTTCGTTGCAAGCGGGTTTTTAAGTGTTCTGGATTCATTTCGTTGCAAGCTGGTTTTTAAGTGCTCTGGAGTCATTTCGTTGCAAGCGGGTTTTTAAGTGCTCTGGAGTCATTTCGTTGCAAGCGGGTTTTTAAGTGCTCTGGAGTCATTTCGTTGCAAGCGGGTTTTTAAGTGCTCTGGAGTCATTTCGTTGCAAGCGGGTTTTTAAGTGCTCTGGAGTCATTTCGTTGCAAGCGGGTGTTTAAGTGCTCTGGAGTCATTTCGTTGCAAGCGGGTTTTTAAGTGCTCTGGAGTCATTTCGTTGCAAGCGGGTGTTTAAGTGCTCTGGAGTCATTTCGTTGCAAGCGGGTTTTTAAGTGCTCTGGAGTCATTTCGTTGCAAGCGAGTTTTTAAGTGCTCGGGAGTCATTTCGTTGCAAGCGGGTTTTTAAGTGCTCTGGAGTCATTTCGTTGCAAGCGGGTGTTTAAGTGCTCTGGAGTCATTTCGTTGCAAGCGGGTTTTTAAGTGCTCTGGAGTCATTTCGTTGCAAGCGGGTTTTTACATACTTCTCAGACATTTCACTGAGAGCAGGTTTTTTAAGTGCTCTGGAGTCATTTCTTTGCAAGCGGGTTTTTAAGTGCTCTGGAGTCATTTCGTTGCAAGCGGGTTTTTAAGTGCTCTGGAGCCATTTCGTTGCAAGCTGGTTTTTAAGTGCTCTGGAGTCATTTCGTTGCAAGCGGGTTTTTAAGTGCTCTGGAGTCATTTCTTTGCAAGCGGGTTTTTAAGTGCTCTGGAGTCATTTCGTTGCAAGTGGGTTTTTAAGTGCTCTGAAGGCATTTCTTTCTAAGCGGGTTTTTAAGTGCTCTGGAGTCATTTCGTTGCAAGCGGGTTTTTAAGTGTTCTGGAGTCATTTCGTTGCAAGCGGGTTTTTAAGTGCTCTGGAGTCATTTCGTGGCAAACGGGTTTTTAAGTGCTCTGGAGTCATTTCGTTGCAAGCGGGTTTTTAAGTGCTCTGAAGGCATTTCGTTGTAAGCGGGTTTTGAAGTGCTCTGGAGTCATTTCGTTGCAAGCGGGTTTTTACGTGTTCTGGAGTCATTTCGTTGCAAGCGGGTTTTTACATACTTCTCAGACATTTCACTGAAAGCGGGTTTTTTAAGTGCTCTGGAGGCATTTCGTATCAAGCGGGTTTTTAAGTACTCTGGAGTCATTTCGTTGCAAGCGGGTTTTTACGTGCTCTGGAGTCATTTCGTTGCAAGCGGGTTTTTACATACTTCTCTGACATTTAACTGGAAGCAGGTTTTTTAAGTGCTCTGGAGTCATTTCGTTGCAAGCGGGTTTTTAAGTGCTCTGGAGTCATTTCGTTGCAAACGGGTTTTTTAGTGCTCTGGAGTCTTTTCGTTGCAAGCGGGTTTTTATGTGTTCTGGAGTCATTTCATTGCAAGCGGGTTTTTACATACTTCTCAGACATTTCACTGGAAGCGGGTTTTTTAAGTGCTCTGTAGGCACTTTGTTGCAAGCGGGTTTTTAAGTACTCTGAAGTCATTTCTTTGCAAGCAGGTTTTTAAGTGCTCTGGAGTCATTTCGTTGCAAGCGGGTTTTTACGTGTTCTGGAGTCATTTCGTTGCAAGCGGGTTTTTACATATTTCTCTGACATTTAACTGGAAGCGAGTATTTTAAGTGCTCTGGATTCATTTCATTGCAAGCGGGTTTTTATGTGCTCTGGAGTCATTTCATTACAAGCGGGTTTTTACATGCTTCTCAGACATTTCACTGGAAGCGGGTTTTTTAAGTGCTCTGGAGTCATTTCGTTGCAAACTGGTTTTTAAGTACTCTGGAGTCATTTCGTTCCAAGCAGGTTTTTAACTGCTCTGGAGTCCTTTCGTTGCAAGCGGGTGTTTAAGTGCTCTGGAGTCATTTCGTTGCAAGCGGGTTTTTAAGTGCTCTGGAGTCATTTGGTTGCAAGCGGGTTTTTAAGTGCTCTGGAGTCATTTCGTTGCAAGCGGGTTTTTAAGTGCTCTGAAGGCATTTCGTTGTAAGCGGGTTTTGAAGTTCTCTGGAGTCATTTCGTTGCAAGCGGGTTTTTACGTGTTCTGGAGTCATTTCGTTGCAAGCGGGTTTTTACATACTTCTCAGACATTTCACTGGAAGCAGGTTTTTTAAGTGCTCTGGAGTCATTTCGTTGCAAGAGGGTTTTTAAGTGCTCTGAAAGCATTTCGTTGTAAGCGGGTTTTTAAGTGCTCTGGAGTCATTTCGTTGCAAGCGCGTTTTTAAGTGCTCTGGAGTCATTTCGTTGCAAGCGGGTTTTTAAGTGCTCTGGATTCATTTCGTTGCAAGCGGTTTTTTAAGTGCTCTGGAGTCATTTCGTTGCAAGCGGGTTTTTAAGTGCTCTGGAGTCATTTCGTTGCAAGCGGGTTTTTAAGTGCTCTGGAGTCATTTCGTTGCAAGCGGATTTTTTAAGTGTTCTGGAGTCATTTCGTTGCAAGCGGGTTTTTAAGTGCTCTGGAGTCATTTCTTTGCAAGCGGGTTTTTACATACTTCTCAGACATTTCACTGGAAGCGGGTTTTTTAAGTGCTCTGTAGGCATTTCGTTGCAAGCGGGTTTGTAAGTACTCTGGAGTCATTTCGTTGCAAGCGGGTTTTTAAGTGCTCTGAAGGCATTTCGTTGCAAGCGGGTTTTTAAGTGCTCTGAAGGCATTTCGTTGTAAGCGGGTTTTGAAGTTCTCTGGAGTCATTTCGTTGCAAGCGGGTTTTTACGTGTTCTGGAGTTATTTCGTTGCAAGCGGGTTTTTACATACTTCTCAGACATTTCACTGGAAGCAGGTTTTTTAAGTGCTCTGGAGTCATTTCGTTGCAAGAGGGTTTTTCAGTGCTCTGAAAGCATTTCGTTGTAAGCGGGTTTTTAAGTGCTCTGGAGTCATTTCGTTGCAAGCGGGTTTTTAATTGCTCTGGAGTCATTTCGTTGCAAGTGGGTTTTTAAGTGCTCTGGAGTCATTTCGTTGCAAGCGGGTTTTTAAGTGCTCTGGAGTCATTTCGTTGCAAGCGGGTTTTTAAGTGCTCTGGAGTCATTTCGTTGCAAGCGGGTTTTTAAGTGTTCTGGAGTCATTTCGTTGCAAGCGGGTTTTTAAGTGTTCTGGAGTCATTTCGTTGCAAACGGGTTTTTACATACTTCTCAGACATTTCACTGGAAGCGGGTTTTTTAAGTGCTCTGTAGGCATTTCGTTGCAAGCGGGTTTGTAAGTACTCTGGAGTCATTTCGTTGCAAGTGTGTTTTTACGTGCTCTGGAGTCATTTCGTTGCAAGCGGGTTTTTACATATTTCTCTGACATTTAACTGGAAGCGAGTATTTTAAGTGCTCTGGATTCATTTCGTTGCAAGCGGGTTTTTATGTGCTCTGGAGTCATTTCATTGCAAGCGGGTTTTTACATGCTTCTCAGACATTTCACTGGAAGCGGGTTTTTTAAGTACTCTGGAGTCATTTCGTTGCAAGCGGGTTTTTAAGTACTCTGGAGTCATTTCGTTCCAAGCGGGTTTTTAAGTGCTCTGGAGTCAATTCGTTTCAAGCGGGTGTTTAAGTGCTCTGGAGTCATTTCCTTGCAAGCGGGTGTTTAAGTGCTCTGGAGTCATTTCGTTGCAAGCGGGTTTTTAAGTGCTCTGGAGTCATTTCGTTGCAAGCGGGTGTTTAAGTGCTCTGGAGTCATTTCGTTGCAAGCGGGTTTTTAAGTGCTCTGGAGTCATTTCGTTGCAAGCAGGTTTTTAAGTGCTCTGAAGGCATTTCGTTGTAAGCGGGTTTGGAAGTTCTTTGGAGTCATTTCGTTGCAAGCGGGTTTTTACCTGTTCTGGAGTCATTTCGTTGCAAGCGGGTTTTTCAGTGCTCTGGAGTCATTTCGTTGCAAGCGGGTTTTTAAGTGCTCTGGAGTCATTTCGTTGCAAGCGGGTTTTTAAGTCTTCTGGAGTCACTTCGTTGCAAGCGGGTTTTTAAGTGCTCTGGAGTCATTTCGTTGCAAGGGGGTATTTAAGTGTTCTGGATTCATTTCGTTGCAAGCTGGTTTTTAAGTGCTCTGGAGTCATTTCGTTGCAAGCGGGTTTTTAAGTGCTCTGGAGTCATTTCGTTGCAAGCGGGTTTTTAAGTGCTCTGGAGTCATTTCGTTGCAAGCGGGTTTTTAAGTGCTCTGGAGTCATTTCGTTGCAAGCGGGTTTTTAAGTGCTCTGGAGTCATTTCGTTGCAAGCGGGTGTTTAAGTGCTCTGGAGTCATTTCGTTGCAAGCGGGTTTTTAAGTGTTCTGGAGTCATTTCGTTGCAAGCGGGTTTTTAAGTGCTCTGGAGTCATTTCGTGGCAAACGGGTTTTTAAGTGCTCTGGAGTCATTTCGTTGCAAGCGGGTTTTTAAGTGCTCTGAAGGCATTTCGTTGTAAGCGGGTTTTGAAGTGCTCTGGAGTCATTTCGTTGCAAGCGGGTTTTTACGTGTTCTGGAGTCATTTCGTTGCAAGCGGGTTTTTACATACTTCTCAGACATTTCATTGAAAGCGGGTTTTTTAAGTGCTCTGGAGGCATTTCGTATCAAGCGGGTTTTTAAGTACTCTGGAGTCATTTCGTTGCAAGCGGGTTTTTACGTGCTCTGGAGTCATTTCGTTGCAAGCGGGTTTTTACATACTTCTCTGACATTTAACTGGAAGCAGGTTTTTTAAGTGCTCTGGAGTCATTTCGTTGCAAGCGGGTTTTTAAGTGCTCTGGAGTCATTTTGTTGCAAACGGGTTTTTTAGTGCTCTGGAGTCTTTTCGTTGCAAGCGGGTTTTTATGTGTTCTGGAGTCATTTCGTTGCAAGCGGGTTTTTACATACTTCTCAGACATTTCACTGGAAGCGGGTTTTTTAAGTGCTCTGTAGGCACTTTGTTGCAAGCGGGTTTTTAAGTACTCTGAAGTCATTTCTTTGCAAGCAGGTTTTTAAGTGCTCTGGAGTCATTTCGTTGCAAGCGGGTTTTTACGTGTTCTGGAGTCATTTCGTTGCAAGCGGGTTTTTACATATTTCTCTGACATTTAACTGGAAGCGAGTATTTTAAGTGCTCTGGATTCATTTCATTGCAAGCGGGTTTTTATGTGCTCTGGAGTCATTTCATTACAAGCGGGTTTTTACATGCTTCTCAGACATTTCACTGGAAGCGGGTTTTTTAAGTGCTCTGGAGTCATTTCGTTGCAAACTGGTTTTTAAGTACTCTGGAGTCATTTCGTTCCAAGCAGGTTTTTAACTGCTCTGGAGTCCTTTCGTTGCAAGCGGGTGTTTAAGTGCTCTGGAGTCATTTCGTTGCAAGCGGGTTTTTAAGTGCTCTGGAGTCATTTGGTTGCAAGCGGGTTTTTAAGTGCTCTGGAGTCATTTCGTTGCAAGCGGGTTTTTAAGTGCTCTGAAGGCATTTCGTTGTAAGCGGGTTTTGAAGTTCTCTGGAGTCATTTCGTTGCAAGCGGGTTTTTACGTGTTCTGGAGTCATTTCGTTGCAAGCGGGTTTTTACATACTTCTCAGACATTTCACTGGAAGCAGGTTTTTTAAGTGCTCTGGAGTCATTTCGTTGCAAGAGGGTTTTTAAGTGCTCTGAAAGCATTTCGTTGTAAGCGGGTTTTTAAGTGCTCTGGAGTCATTTCGTTGCAAGCGCGTTTTTAAGTGCTCTGGAGTCATTTCGTTGCAAGCGGGTTTTTAAGTGCTCTGGATTCATTTCGTTGCAAGCGGTTTTTTAAGTGCTCTGGAGTCATTTCGTTGCAAGCGGGTTTTTAAGTGCTCTGGAGTCATTTCGTTGCAAGCGGGTTTTTAAGTGCTCTGGAGTCATTTCGTTGCAAGCGGATTTTTTAAGTGTTCTGGAGTCATTTCGTTGCAAGCGGGTTTTTAAGTGCTCTGGAGTCATTTCTTTGCAAGCGGGTTTTTACATACTTCTCAGACATTTCACTGGAAGCGGGTTTTTTAAGTGCTCTGTAGGCATTTCGTTGCAAGCGGGTTTGTAAGTACTCTGGAGTCATTTCGTTGCAAGCGGGTTTTTAAGTGCTCTGAAGGCATTTCGTTGCAAGCGGGTTTTTAAGTGCTCTGAAGGCATTTCGTTGTAAGCGGGTTTTGAAGTTCTCTGGAGTCATTTCGTTGCAAGCGGGTTTTTACGTGTTCTGGAGTCATTTCGTTGCAAGCGGGTTTTTACATACTTCTCAGACATTTCACTGGAAGCAGGTTTTTTAAGTGCTCTGGAGTCATTTCGTTGCAAGAGGGTTTTTCAGTGCTCTGAAAGCATTTCGTTGTAAGCGGGTTTTTAAGTGCTCTGGAGTCATTTCGTTGCAAGCGGGTTTTTAATTGCTCTGGAGTCATTTCGTTGCAAGTGGGTTTTTAAGTGCTCTGGAGTCATTTCGTTGCAAGCGGGTTTTTAAGTGCTCTGGAGTCATTTCGTTGCAAGCGGGTTTTTAAGTGCTCTGGAGTCATTTCGTTGCAAGCGGGTTTTTAAGTGCTCTGGAGTCATTTCGTTGCAAGCGGGTTTTTAAGTGTTCTGGAGTCATTTCGTTGCAAGCGGGTTTTTAAGTGTTCTGGAGTCATTTCGTTGCAAGCGGGTTTTTACATACTTCTCAGACATTTCACTGGAAGCGGGTTTTTTAAGTGCTCTGTAGGCATTTCGTTGCAAGCGGGTTTGTAAGTACTCTGGAGTCATTTCGTTGCAAGTGTGTTTTTACGTGCTCTGGAGTCATTTCGTTGCAAGCGGGTTTTTACATATTTCTCTGACATTTAACTGGAAGCGAGTATTTTAAGTGCTCTGGATTCATTTCGTTGCAAGCGGGTTTTTATGTGCTCTGGAGTCATTTCATTGCAAGCGGGTTTTTACATGCTTCTCAGACATTTCACTGGAAGCGGGTTTTTTAAGTACTCTGGAGTCATTTCGTTGCAAGCGGGTTTTTAAGTACTCTGGAGTCATTTCGTTCCAAGCGGGTTTTTAAGTGCTCTGGAGTCAATTCGTTTCAAGCGGGTGTTTAAGTGCTCTGGAGTCATTTCCTTGCAAGCGGGTGTTTAAGTGCTCTGGAGTCATTTCGTTGCAAGCGGGTTTTTAAGTGCTCTGGAGTCATTTCGTTGCAAGCGGGTGTTTAAGTGCTCTGGAGTCATTTCGTTGCAAGCGGGTTTTTAAGTGCTCTGGAGTCATTTCGTTGCAAGCAGGTTTTTAAGTGCTCTGAAGGCATTTCGTTGTAAGCGGGTTTGGAAGTTCTTTGGAGTCATTTCGTTGCAAGCGGGTTTTTACCTGTTCTGGAGTCATTTCGTTGCAAGCGGGTTTTTCAGTGCTCTGGAGTCATTTCGTTGCAAGCGGGTTTTTAAGTGCTCTGGAGTCATTTCGTTGCAAGCGGGTTTTTAAGTCTTCTGGAGTCACTTCGTTGCAAGCGGGTTTTTAAGTGCTCTGGAGTCATTTCGTTGCAAGCGGGTATTTAAGTGTTCTGGATTCATTTCGTTGCAAGCTGGTTTTTAAGTGCTCTGGAGTCATTTCGTTGCAAGCGGGTTTTTAAGTGCTCTGGAGTCATTTCGTTGCAAGCGGGTTTTTAAGTGCTCTGGAGTCATTTCGTTGCAAGCGGGTTTTTAAGTGCTCTGGAGTCATTTCGTTGCAAGCGGGTTTTTAAGTGCTCTGGAGTCATTTCGTTGCAAGCGGGTGTTTAAGTGCTCTGGAGTCATTTCGTTGCAAGCGGGTTTTTAAGTGCTCTGGAGTCATTTTGTTGCAAGCGGGTTTTTACGTGTTCTGGAGTCATTTCGTTGCAAGCGGGTTTTTACATACTTCTCAGACATTTCACTGGAAGCGGGTTTTTTAAGTGCTCTGTAGGCATTTCGTTGCAAGCGGGTTTTTAAGTCCTCTGGAGTCATTTCGTTGCAAGCGTTTTTTACATGCTCTGGAGTCATTTCGTTGCAAGCGGGTTTTTACATACTTCTCAGACATTTCACTGGAAGCTTGTTTTTTAAGTGCTCTGGAGTCATTTCGTTGCAAGCGGGTTTTTAAGTGCTCTGGAGTCATTTCGTTGCAAGCCGGTGTTTAAGTGCTCTGGAGTCATTTCGTTTCAAGCGGGTTTTTAAGTGATCTGGAGTAATTTCGTTGCAAGCGGGTGTTTAAGTGCTCAGGAGTCATTTCGTTGCAAGCGGGTTTTTAAGTGCTCTGGAGTCATTTCGTTGCATGCGGGTTTTTATGTGTTCTGGATTCATTTCGTTGCAAGCGGTTTTTAAGTGCTCTGGAGTCATTTCGTTGCAAGCGGGTTTTTAAGTGCTCTGGAGTCATTTCGTTGCAAGCCGGTGTTTAAGTGCTCTGGAGTCATTTCGTTTCAAGCGGGTTTTTAAGTGATCTGGAGTAATTTCGTTGCAAGCGGGTGTTTAAGTGCTCAGGAGTCATTTCGTTGCAAGCGGGTTTTTAAGTGCTCTGGAGTCATTTCGTTGCATGCGGGTTTTTATGTGTTCTGGATTCATTTCGTTGCAAGCGGTTTTTAAGTGCTCTGGAGTCATTTCGTTGCAAGCGGGTTTTTAAGTACTCTGGAGTCATTTCGTTGCAAGCGGGTTTTTAAGTGCTCTGAAGGCATTTCGTTGTAAGCGGGTTTTTAAGTGCTCTGGAGTCTTTTCGTTGCAAGCGGGTTTTTACGTATTCTGGAGTCATTTCGTTGCAAACGGGTTTTTACATACTTCTCAGACATTTCACTGGAAGCGGGTTTTTTAAGTGCTCTGTAGGCATTTCGTTGCAAGCGGGTTTGTAAGTACTCTGGAGTCATTTCGTTGCAAGTGTGTTTTTACGTGCTCTGGAGTTATTTCGTTGCAAGCGGGTTTTTACATATTTCTCTGACATTTAACTGGAAGCGAGTATTTTAAGTGCTCTGGATTCATTTCGTTGCAAGCGGGTTTTTATGTGCTCTGGAGTCATTTCATTGCAAGCGGGTTTTTACATGCTTCTCAGACATTTCACTGGAAGCGGGTTTTTTAAGTACTCTGGAGTCATTTCGTTGCAAGCGGGTTTTTAAGTACTCTGGAGTCATTTCGTTCCAAGCGGGTTTTTAAGTGCTCTGGAGTCAATTCGTTTCAAGCGGGTGTTTAAGTGCTCTGGAGTCATTTCCTTGCAAGCGGGTGTTTAAGTGCTCTGGAGTCATTTCGTTGCAAGCGGGTTTTTAAGTGCTCTGGAGTCATTTCGTTGCAAGCGGGTGTTTAAGTGCTCTGGAGTCATTTCGTTGCAAGCGGGTTTTTAAGTGCTCTGGAGTCATTTCGTTGCAAGCAGGTTTTTAAGTGCTCTGAAGGCATTTCGTTGTAAGCGGGTTTGGAAGTTCTTTGGAGTCATTTCGTTGCAAGCGGGTTTTTACCTGTTCTGGAGTCATTTCGTTGCAAGCGGGTTTTTCAGTGCTCTGGAGTCATTTCGTTGCAAGCGGGTTTTTAAGTGCTCTGGAGTCATTTCGTTGCAAGCGGGTTTTTAAGTCTTCTGGAGTCACTTCGTTGCAAGCGGGTTTTTAAGTGCTCTGGAGTCATTTCGTTGCAAGCGGGTATTTAAGTGTTCTGGATTCATTTCGTTGCAAGCTGGTTTTTAAGTGCTCTGGAGTCATTTCGTTGCAAGCGGGTTTTTAAGTGCTCTGGAGTCATTTCGTTGCAAGCGGGTTTTTAAGTGCTCTGGAGTCATTTCGTTGCAAGCGGGTTTTTAAGTGCTCTGGAGTCATTTCGTTGCAAGCGGGTTTTTAAGTGCTCTGGAGTCATTTCGTTGCAAGCGGGTGTTTAAGTGCTCTTGAGTCATTTCGTTGCAAGCGGGTTTTTAAGTGTTCTGGAGTCATTTCGTTGCAAGCGGGTTTTTAAGTGCTCTGGAGTCATTTCGTGGCAAACGGGTTTTTAAGTGCTCTGGAGTCATTTCGTTGCAAGCGGGTTTTTAAGTGCTCTGAAGGCATTTCGTTGTAAGCGGGTTTTGAAGTGCTCTGGAGTCATTTCGTTGCAAGCGGGTTTTTACGTGTTCTGGAGTCATTTCGTTGCAAGCGGGTTTTTACATACTTCTCAGACATTTCACTGAAAGCGGGTTTTTTAAGTGCTCTGGAGGCATTTCGTATCAAGCGGGTTTTTAAGTACTCTGGAGTCATTTCGTTGCAAGCGGGTTTTTACGTGCTCTGGAGTCATTTCGTTGCAAGCGGGTTTTTACATACTTCTCTGACATTTAACTGGAAGCAGGTTTTTTAAGTGCTCTGGAGTCATTTCGTTGCAAGCGGGTTTTTAAGTGCTCTGGAGTCATTTTGTTGCAAACGGGTTTTTTAGTGCTCTGGAGTCTTTTCGTTGCAAGCGGGTTTTTATGTGTTCTGGAGTCATTTCGTTGCAAGCGGGTTTTTACATACTTCTCAGACATTTCACTGGAAGCGGGTTTTTTAAGTGCTCTGTAGGCACTTTGTTGCAAGCGGGTTTTTAAGTACTCTGAAGTCATTTCTTTGCAAGCAGGTTTTTAAGTGCTCTGGAGTCATTTCGTTGCAAGCGGGTTTTTACGTGTTCTGGAGTCATTTTGTTGCAAGCGGGTTTTTACATATTTCTCTGACATTTAACTGGAAGCGAGTATTTTAAGTGCTCTGGATTCATTTCATTGCAAGCGGGTTTTTATGTGCTCTGGAGTCATTTCATTACAAGCGGGTTTTTACATGCTTCTCAGACATTTCACTGGAAGCGGGTTTTTTAAGTGCTCTGGAGTCATTTCGTTGCAAACTGGTTTTTAAGTACTCTGGAGTCATTTCGTTCCAAGCAGGTTTTTAACTGCTCTGGAGTCCTTTCGTTGCAAGCGGGTGTTTAAGTGCTCTGGAGTCATTTCGTTGCAAGCGGGTTTTTAAGTGCTCTGGAGTCATTTGGTTGCAAGCGGGTTTTTAAGTGCTCTGGAGTCATTTCGTTGCAAGCGGGTTTTTAAGTGCTCTGAAGGCATTTCGTTGTAAGCGGGTTTTGAAGTTCTCTGGAGTCATTTCGTTGCAAGCGGGTTTTTACGTGTTCTGGAGTCATTTCGTTGCAAGCGGGTTTTTACATACTTCTCAGACATTTCACTGGAAGCAGGTTTTTTAAGTGCTCTGGAGTCATTTCGTTGCAAGAGGGTTTTTAAGTGCTCTGAAAGCATTTCGTTGTAAGCGGGTTTTTAAGTGCTCTGGAGTCATTTCGTTGCAAGCGCGTTTTTAAGTGCTCTGGAGTCATTTCGTTGCAAGCGGGTTTTTAAGTGCTCTGGATTCATTTCGTTGCAAGCGGTTTTTTAAGTGCTCTGGAGTCATTTCGTTGCAAGCGGGTTTTTAAGTGCTCTGGAGTCATTTCGTTGCAAGCGGGTTTTTAAGTGCTCTGGAGTCATTTCGTTGCAAGCGGATTTTTTAAGTGTTCTGGAGTCATTTCGTTGCAAGCGGGTTTTTAAGTGCTCTGGAGTCATTTCTTTGCAAGCGGGTTTTTACATACTTCTCAGACATTTCACTGGAAGCGGGTTTTTTAAGTGCTCTGTAGGCATTTCGTTGCAAGCGGGTTTGTAAGTACTCTGGAGTCATTTCGTTGCAAGCGGGTTTTTAAGTGCTCTGAAGGCATTTCGTTGCAAGCGGGTTTTTAAGTGCTCTGAAGGCATTTCGTTGTAAGCGGGTTTTGAAGTTCTCTGGAGTCATTTCGTTGCAAGCGGGTTTTTACGTGTTCTGGAGTCATTTCGTTGCAAGCGGGTTTTTACATACTTCTCAGACATTTCACTGGAAGCAGGTTTTTTAAGTGCTCTGGAGTCATTTCGTTGCAAGAGGGTTTTTCAGTGCTCTGAAAGCATTTCGTTGTAAGCGGGTTTTTAAGTGCTCTGGAGTCATTTCGTTGCAAGCGGGTTTTTAATTGCTCTGGAGTCATTTCGTTGCAAGTGGGTTTTTAAGTGCTCTGGAGTCATTTCGTTGCAAGCGGGTTTTTAAGTGCTCTGGAGTCATTTCGTTGCAAGCGGGTTTTTAAGTGCTCTGGAGTCATTTCGTTGCAAGCGGGTTTTTAAGTGCTCTGGAGTCATTTCGTTGCAAGCGGGTTTTTAAGTGTTCTGGAGTCATTTCGTTGCAAGCGGGTTTTTAAGTGTTCTGGAGTCATTTCGTTGCAAGCGGGTTTTTACATACTTCTCAGACATTTCACTGGAAGCGGGTTTTTTAAGTGCTCTGTAGGCATTTCGTTGCAAGCGGGTTTGTAAGTACTCTGGAGTCATTTCGTTGCAAGTGTGTTTTTACGTGCTCTGGAGTCATTTCGTTGCAAGCGGGTTTTTACATATTTCTCTGACATTTAACTGGAAGCGAGTATTTTAAGTGCTCTGGATTCATTTCGTTGCAGGCGGGTTTTTATGTGCTCTGGAGTCATTTCATTGCAAGCGGGTTTTTACATGCTTCTCAGACATTTCACTGGAAGCGGGTTTTTTAAGTACTCTGGAGTCATTTCGTTGCAAGCGGGTTTTTAAGTACTCTGGAGTCATTTCGTTCCAAGCGGGTTTTTAAGTGCTCTGGAGTCAATTCGTTTCAAGCGGGTGTTTAAGTGCTCTGGAGTCATTTCCTTGCAAGCGGGTGTTTAAGTGCTCTGGAGTCATTTCGTTGCAAGCGGGTTTTTAAGTGCTCTGGAGTCATTTCGTTGCAAGCGGGTGTTTAAGTGCTCTGGAGTCATTTCGTTGCAAGCGGGTTTTTAAGTGCTCTGGAGTCATTTCGTTGCAAGCAGGTTTTTAAGTGCTCTGAAGGCATTTCGTTGTAAGCGGGTTTGGAAGTTCTTTGGAGTCATTTCGTTGCAAGCGGGTTTTTACCTGTTCTGGAGTCATTTCGTTGCAAGCGGGTTTTTCAGTGCTCTGGAGTCATTTCGTTGCAAGCGGGTTTTTAAGTGCTCTGGAGTCATTTCGTTGCAAGCGGGTTTTTAAGTCTTCTGGAGTCACTTCGTTGCAAGCGGGTTTTTAAGTGCTCTGGAGTCATTTCGTTGCAAGCGGGTATTTAAGTGTTCTGGATTCATTTCGTTGCAAGCTGGTTTTTAAGTGCTCTGGAGTCATTTCGTTGCAAGCGGGTTTTTAAGTGCTCTGGAGTCATTTCGTTGCAAGCGGGTTTTTAAGTGCTCTGGAGTCATTTCGTTGCAAGCGGGTTTTTAAGTGCTCTGGAGTCATTTCGTTGCAAGCGGGTTTTTAAGTGCTCTGGAGTCATTTCGTTGCAAGCGGGTGTTTAAGTGCTCTGGAGTCATTTCGTTGCAAGCGGGTTTTTAAGTGCTCTGGAGTCATTTTGTTGCAAGCGGGTTTTTACGTGTTCTGGAGTCATTTCGTTGCAAGCGGGTTTTTACATACTTCTCAGACATTTCACTGGAAGCGGGTTTTTTAAGTGCTCTGTAGGCATTTCGTTGCAAGCGGGTTTTTAAGTCCTCTGGAGTCATTTCGTTGCAAGCGTTTTTTACATGCTCTGGAGTCATTTCGTTGCAAGCGGGTTTTTACATACTTCTCAGACATTTCACTGGAAGCTTGTTTTTTAAGTGCTCTGGAGTCATTTCGTTGCAAGCGGGTTTTTAAGTGCTCTGGAGTCATTTCGTTGCAAGCCGGTGTTTAAGTGCTCTGGAGTCATTTCGTTTCAAGCGGGTTTTTAAGTGATCTGGAGTAATTTCGTTGCAAGCGGGTGTTTAAGTGCTCAGGAGTCATTTCGTTGCAAGCGGGTTTTTAAGTGCTCTGGAGTCATTTCGTTGCATGCGGGTTTTTATGTGTTCTGGATTCATTTCGTTGCAAGCGGTTTTTAAGTGCTCTGGAGTCATTTCGTTGCAAGCGGGTTTTTAAGTACTCTGGAGTCATTTCGTTGCAAGCGGGTTTTTAAGTGCTCTGAAGGCATTTCGTTGTAAGCGGGTTTTTAAGTGCTCTGGAGTCTTTTCGTTGCAAGCGGGTTTTTACGTATTCTGGTGTCATTTCGTTGCAAGCGGGTTTTTACATACTTCTCAGACATTTCACTGGAAGCGGGTTTTTTAAGTGCTCTGTAGGCATTTCGTTGCAAGCAGATTTTTAAGTACTCTGGAGTCATTTCGTTGCATCGTTTTTTACATGCTCTCGAGTCATTTCGTTGCAAGCGGGTTTTTACATACTTCTCTGACATTTAACTGGAAACGAGTTTTTTAAGTGCTCTGGAGTCATTTCGTTGCAAGCGGGTTTTTACATACTTCTCAGACATTTCACTGGAAGCGGGTTTTTTAAGTGCTCTGGAGTCATTTCGTTGCAAGCGGGTTTTTAAGTACTCTGGAGTCATTTCGTTGCAAGCTGGTTTTTAAGTGCTCTGGAGTCATTTCGTTCCAAGCGGGTGTTTAAGTGCTCTGGAGTCATTTCGTTGCAAGCGGGTTTTTAAGTGCTCTGGAGTCATTTCGTTGCAAGGGGGTTTTTAAGTGCTCTGAAGGCATTTCGTTGTAAGCGGGTTTTTAAGTGCTCTGGAGTCATTTCGTTGTAAGCGGGTGTTTAAGTGCTCAGGAGTCATTTCGTTCCAAGCGGGTGTTTAAGTGCTCTGGAGTCATTTCGTTGCAAGCGGGTTTTTAAGTGCTCTGGAGTCATTTCGTTGCAAGGGGGTTTTTAAGTGCTCTGAAGGCATTTCGTTGTAAGCGGGTTTTTAAGTGCTCTGGAGTCATTTCGTTGCAAGTGGGTTTTTACGTGCTCTGGAGTCATTTCGTTGCAAGCGGGTTTTTAAGTGCTCTGGAGTCATTTCGTTGCAAGCGTTTTTTACATGCTCTCGAGTCATTTCGTTGCAAGCGGGTTTTTACATACTTCTCAAACATTTCACTGGAAGCGGGTTTTTTAAGTGCTCTGTAGGCATTTCGTTGCAAGCGGGTTTTTAAGTACTCTGGAGTCATTTCGTTGCATCGTTTTTTACATGCTCTCGAGTCATTTCGTTGCAAGCGGGTTTTTACATACTTCTCAGACATTTCACTGGAAGCGGGTTTTTTAAGTGCTCTGGAGTCATTTCGTTGCAAGCGGGTTTTTAAGTACTCTGGAGTCATTTCGTTGCAAGCGGGTATTTAAGTGCTCTGGAGTCATTTCGTTGCAAGCGGGTTTTTAAGTGCTCTGGAGTCATTTCGTTGCAAGCGGGTTTTTACATACTTCTCAGACATTTCACTGGAAGCGGGTTTTTTAAGTGCTCTGGAGTCATTTCGTTGCAAGCAGGTTTTTAAGTGCTCTGGAGTCATTTTGTTGCAAGCGGGTTTTTAAGTACTCTGGAGTCATTTCGTTGCAAGCGGGTATTTAAGTGCTCTGGAGTCATTTCGTTGCAAGCGGGTTTTTAAGTGCTCTGGAGTCATTTCGTTGCAAGCGGGTTTTTACATACTTCTCAGACATTTCAATGAGAGCAGGTTTTTTAAGTGCTCTGGAGTCATTTCGTTGAAAGCGGGTTTTTAAGTGCTCTGGAGTCATTTCGTTGCAAGTGGGTTTTTAAGTGCTCTGGAGTAATTTCGTTGCCAGCGGGTTTTTAAGTGCTCTGGAGTCATTTCGTTGCAAGCGGGTTTTTTAGTGCTCTGGAGTCATTTCGTTGCAAGCGGGTTTTTAAGTGTTCTGGAGTCATTTCGTTGCAAGCGGGTTTTTAAGTGCTCTGGAGTCATTTCGTTGCAAGCGGGTTTTTAAGTACTCTGGAGTCATTTCGTTGCAAGCGGGTTTTTAAGTGCTCTGGAGTCATTTCGTTGCAAGCGGGTTTTTAAGTGCTCTGGAGTCATTTCGTTGCAAGCGGGTTTTTAAGTGCTCTGGAGTCATTTCGTTGCAAGCGAGTTTTTAAGTGCTCTGGAGTCATTTCGTTGCAAGCGGGTTTTTAAGTGCTCTGGAGTCATTTCGTTGCAAGCGGGTGTTTAAGTGCTCTGGAGTCATTTCGTTGCAAGCGGGTTTTTAAGTGCTCTGGAGTCATTTCGTTGCAAGCGGGTTTTTACATACTTCTCAGACATTTCACTGAGAGCAGGTTTTTTAAGTGCTCTGGAGTCATTTCTTTGCAAGCGGGTTTTTAAGTGCTCTGGAGTCATTTCGTTGCAAGCGGGTTTTTAAGTGCTCTGGAGTCATTTCGTTGCAAGCGGGTTTTTAAGTGCTCTGGAGTCATTTCGTTGCAAGCGGGTTTTTAAGTGCTCTGGAGTCATTTCTTTGCAAGCGGGTTTTTAAGTGCTCTGGAGTCATTTCGTTGCAAGTGGGTTTTTAAGTGCTCTGAAGGCATTTCGTTCTAAGCGGGTTTTTAAGTGCTCTGGAGTCATTTCGTTGCAAGCGGGTTTTTAAGTGTTCTGGAGTCATTTCGTTGCAAGCGGGTTTTTAAGTGCTCTGGAGTCATTTCGTGGCAAACGGGTTATTAAGTGCTCTGGAGTCATTTCGTTGCAAGCGGGTTTTTAAGTGCTCTGAAGTCATTTCGTTGTAAGCGGGATTTGAAGTGCTCTGGAGTCATTTCGTTGCAAGCGGGTTTTTACGTGTTCTGGAGTCATTTCGTTGCAAGCGGGTTTTTACATACTTCTCAGACATTTCACTGAAAGCGGGTTTTTGAAGTGCTCTGGAGGCATTTCGTATCAAGCGGGTTTTTAAGTACTCTGGAGTCATTTCGTTGCAAGCGGGTTTTTACGTGCTCTGGAGTCATTTCGTTGCAAGCGGGTTTTTACATACTTCTTTGACATTTAACTGGAAGCAGGTTTTTTAAGTGCTCTGGAGTCATTTCGTTGCAAGCGGGTTTTTAAGTGCTCTGGAGTCATTTCGTTGCAAGCGGGTTTTTTAGTGCTCTGGAGTCTTTTCGTTGCAAGCGGGTTTTTATGTGTTCTGGAGTCATTTCGTTGCAAGCGGGTTTTTACATACTTCTCAGACATTTCACTGGAAGCGGGTTTTTTAAGTGCTCTGTAGGCACTTTGTTGCAAGCGGGTTTTTAAGGACTCTGAAGTCATTTCTTTGCAAGCAGGTTTTTAAGTGCTCTGGAGTCATTTCGTTGCAAGCGGGTTTTTACGTGTTCTGGAGTCATTTCGTTGCAAGCGGGTTTTTACATATTTCTCTGACATTTAACTGGAAGCGAGTATTTTAAGTGCTCTGGATTCATTTCATTGCAAGCGGGTTTTTATGTGCTCTGGAGTCATTTCATTACAAGCGGGTTTTTACATGCTTCTCAGACATTTCACTGGAAGCGGGTTTTTTAAGTGCTCTGGAGTCATTTCGTTGCAAACTGGTTTTTAAGTACTCTGGAGTCATTTCGTTCCAAGCAGGTTTTTAACTGCTCTGGAGTCCTTTCGTTGCAAGCGGGTGTTTAAGTGCTCTGGAGTCATTTCGTTGCAAGCGGGTTTTTAAGTGCTCTGGAGTCATTTGGTTGCAAGCGGGTTTTTAAGTGCTCTGGAGTCATTTCGTTGCAAGCGGGTTTTTAAGTGCTCTGAAGGCATTTCGTTGTAAGCGGGTTTTGAAGTTCTCTGGAGTCATTTCGTTGCAAGCGGGTTTTTACGTGTTCTGGAGTCATTTCGTTGCAAGCGGGTTTTTACATACTTCTCAGACATTTCACTGGAAGCAGGTTTTTTAAGTGCTCTGGAGTCATTTCGTTGCAAGAGGGTTTTTAAGTGCTCTGAAAGCATTTCGTTGTAAGCGGGTTTTTAAGTGCTCTGGATTCATTTCGTTGCAAGCGGTTTTTTAAGTGCTCTGGAGTCATTTCTTTGCAAGCGGGTTTTTAAGTGCTCTGGAGTCATTTCGTTGCAAGCGGGTTTTTAAGTGCTCTGGAGTCATTTCGTTGCAAGCGGATTTTTTAAGTGTTCTGGAGTCATTTCGTTGCAAGCGGGTTTTTAAGTGCTCTGGAGTCATTTCTTTGCAAGCGGGTTTTTACATACTTCTCAGACATTTCACTGGAAGCGGGTTTTTTAAGTGCTCTGTAGGCATTTCGTTGCAAGCGGGTTTGTAAGTACTCTGGAGTCATTTCGTTGCAAGCGGGTTTTTAAGTGCTCTGAAGGCATTTCGTTGCAAGCGGGTTTTTAAGTGCTCTGAAGGCATTTCGTTGTAAGCGGGTTTTGAAGTTCTCTGGAGTCATTTCGTTGCAAGCGGGTTTTTACGTGTTCTGGAGTCATTTCGTTGCAAGCGGGTTTTTACATACTTCTCAGACATTTCACTGGAAGCAGGTTTTTTAAGTGCTCTGGAGTCATTTCGTTGCAAGAGGGTTTTTAAGTGCTCTGAAAGCATTTCGTTGTAAGCGGGTTTTTAAGTGCTCTGGAGTCATTTCGTTGCAAGCGGGTTTTTAATTGCTCTGGAGTCATTTCGTTGCAAGTGGGTTTTTAAGTGCTCTGGAGTCATTTCGTTGCAAGCGGGTTTTTAAGTGCTCTGGAGTCATTTCGTTGCAAGCGGGTTTTTAAGTGCTCTGGAGTCATTTCGTTGCAAGCGGGTTTTTAAGTGCTCTGGAGTCATTTCGTTGCAAGCGGGTTTTTAAGTGTTCTGGAGTCATTTCGTTGCAAGCGGGTTTTTAAGTGTTCTGGAGTCATTTCGTTGCAAGCGGGTTTTTACATACTTCTCAGACATTTCACTGGAAGCGGGTTTTTTAAGTGCTCTGTAGGCATTTCGTTGCAAGCGGGTTTGTAAGTACTCTGGAGTCATTTCGTTGCAAGTGTGTTTTTACGTGCTCTGGAGTCATTTCGTTGCAAGCGGGTTTTTACATATTTCTCTGACATTTAACTGGAAGCGAGTATTTTAAGTGCTCTGGATTCATTTCGTTGCAAGCGGGTTTTTATGTGCTCTGGAGTCATTTCATTGCAAGCGGGTTTTTACATGCTTCTCAGACATTTCACTGGAAGCGGGTTTTTTAAGTACTCTGGAGTCATTTCGTTGCAAGCGGGTTTTTAAGTACTCTGGAGTCATTTCGTTCCAAGCGGGTTTTTAAGTGCTCTGGAGTCAATTCGTTTCAAGCGGGTGTTTAAGTGCTCTGGAGTCATTTCCTTGCAAGCGGGTGTTTAAGTGCTCTGGAGTCATTTCGTTGCAAGCGGGTTTTTAAGTGCTCTGGAGTCATTTCGTTGCAAGCGGGTGTTTAAGTGCTCTGGAGTCATTTCGTTTCAAGCGGGTTTTTAAGTGCTCTGGAGTCATTTCGTTGCAAGCAGGTTTTTAAGTGCTCTGAAGGCATTTCGTTGTAAGCGGGTTTGGAAGTTCTTTGGAGTCATTTCGTTGCAAGCGGGTTTTTACCTGTTCTGGAGTCTTTTCGTTGCAAGCGGGTTTTTCAGTGCTCTGGAGTCATTTCGTTGCAAGCGGGTTTTTAAGTGCTCTGGAGTCATTTCGTTGCAAGCGGGTTTTTAAGTCTTCTGGAGTCACTTCGTTGCAAGCGGGTTTTTAAGTGCTCTGGAGTCATTTCGTTGCAAGCGGGTATTTAAGTGTTCTGGATTCATTTCGTTGCAAGCTGGTTTTTAAGTGCTCTGGAGTCATTTCGTTGCAAGCGGATTTTTAAGTGCTCTGGAGTCATTTCGTTGCAAGGGGGTTTTTAAGTGCTCTGAAGGCATTTAGTTGTAAGCGGGTTTTTAAGTGCTCTGGAGTCATTTCTTTGCAAGTGGTTTTTTACGTGCTCTGGAGTCATTTCGTTGTAAGCGGGTTTTTAAGTGCTCTGGAGTCATTTCGTTGCAGCGTTTTTTACATGCTCTCGAGTCATTTCGTTGCAAGCGGGTTTTTACATACTTCTCTGACATTTAAGTGGAAACGAATTTTTTAAGTGCTCTGGAGTCATTTCGTTGCAAGCGGGTTTTTACATACTTCTCAGACATTTCACTGGAAGCGGGTTTTTTAAGTGCTCTGGAGTCATTTCGTTGCAAGCGGTTTTTTAAGTACTCTGCAGTCATTTCGTTGCAAGCGGGTTTTTAAGTGCTCTGGAGTAATTTCGTTGCAAGCGGGTTTTTAAGTGCTCTGGAGTCATTTCGTTGCAAGCGGGTTTTTAAGTGCTCTGGAGTCATTTCGTTGCAAGCGGGTGTTTAAGTGCTCTGGAGTCATTTCGTTGCAAGCGGGTATTTAAGTGTTCTGGAGTCATTTCGTTGAAAGCAGGTTTTTAAGTGCTCTGGAGTCATTTTGTTGCAAGCGGGTTTTTAAGTACTCTGGAGTCATTTCGTTGCAAGCGGGTTTTTAAGTGCTCTGGAGTCATTTCGTTGCAAGCTGGTTTTTACGTGCTCTGGAGTCATTTCGTTGCAAGCGGGTTTTTACATACTTCTCAGACATTTCACTGGAAGCGGGTTTTTTAAGTGCTCTGGTTGTCATTTCGTTGCAAGCGGGTTTTTAAGTACTCTGGAGTCATTTCGTTGCAAGCGGGTTTTTAAGTGCTCTGGAGTCATTTCGTTGCAAGCGGGTTTTTAAGTACTCTGGAGTCATTTCGTTGCAAGCGGGTTTTTAAGTGCTCTGGAGTCATTTCGTTGCAAGCTGGTTTTTACGTGCTCTGGAGTCATTTCGTTGCAAGCGGGTTTTTAAGTGCTCTGGAGTCATTTCGTTGCAAGCGGGTTTTTAAGTGCTCTGGAGTCATTTCGTTGCAAGCGGGTTTTTAAGTCTTCTGGAGTCACTTCGTTGCAAGCGGGTTTTTAAGTGCTCTGGAGTCATTTCGTTGCAAGCGGGTATTTAAGTGTTCTGGATTCATTTCGTTGCAAGCTGGTTTTTAAGTGCTCTGGAGTCATTTCGTTGCAAGCGGGTTTTTAAGTACTCTGGAGTCATTTCGTTGCAAGCGGGTTTTTAAGTGCTCTGGAGTCATTTCGTTTCAAGCGGGTGTTTAAGTGCTCTGGAGTCATTTCGTTGCAAGCGGGATTTTAAGTGCTCTGGAGTCATTTCGTTGCAAGCGGGTTTTTACATACTTCTCAGACATTTCACTGAGAGCAGGTTTTTTAAGTGCTCTGGAGTCATTTCGTTGCAAGCAGGTTTTTAAGTGCTCTGGAGTCATTTCGTTGCAAGCCGGTTTTTAAGTGCTCTGGAATCATTTCGTTGCAAGCGGGTTTTTAAGTGCTCTGGAGTCATTTCGTTGCAAGCGGGTTTTTAAGTGCTCTGGAGTCATTTCGTTGCAAGCGGGTTTTTAAGTGTTCTGGAGTCATTTCGTTGCAAGCGGGTTTTTAAGTGCTCTGGAGTCATTTCGTTGCAAGCGGGTTTTTAAGTGCTCTGGAGTCATTTTGTTGCAAGCGGGTTTTTATGTGTTCTGGATTCATTTCGTTGCAAGCGGGTTTTTAAGTGCTCTGGAGTCATTTCGTTGCAAGCGGGTTTTTAAGTGCTCTGAAGGCATTTCGTTGTAAGCGGGTTTTTAAGTGCTCTGGAGTCATTTCGTTGCAAGCGGGTTTTTACATGCTCTGGAGTCATTTCGTTGCAAGCGGGTTTTTACATACTTCTCTGACATTTCACTGGAAGCGGATTTTTAAGTGCTCTGGAGTCATTTCGTTGCATGCGGGTTTTTATGTGTTCTGGATTCATTTCGTTGCAAGCGGGTTTTTAAGTGCTCTGGAGTCATTTCGTTGCAAGCGGGTTTTTAAGTACTCTGGAGTCATTTCGTTGCACGCGGGTTTTTAAGTGCTCTGAAGGCATTTCGTTGTAAGCGTGTTTTTAAGTGCTCTGGAGTCATTTCGTTGCAAGCGGGTTTTTACGTGTTCTGGAGTCATTTCGTTGCAAGCGGGTTTTTACATACTTCTCAGACATTTCACTGGAAGCGGGTTTTTTAAGTGCTCTGTAGGCATTTCGTTGCAAGCGGGTTTTTAAGTCCTCTGAGGTCATTTCGTTGCAAGCGTTTTTTACATGCTCTGGAGTCATTTCGTTGCAAGCGGGTTTTTACATACTTCTCAGACATTTCACTGGAAGCTTGTTTTTTAAGTGCTCTGGAGTCATTTCGTTGCAAGCGGGTTTTTAAGTGCTCTGGAGTCATTTCGTTGCAAGCCGGTGTTTAAGTGCTCTGGAGTCATTTCGTTTCAAGCGGGTTTTTAAGTGCTCTGGAGTAATTTCGTTGCAAGCGGGTGTTTAAGTGCTCAGGAGTCATTTCGTTGCAAGCGGATTTTTAAGTGCTCTGGAGTCATTTCGTTGCATGCGGGTTTTTATGTGTTCTGGATTCATTTCGTTGCAAGCGGGTTTTTAAGTGCTCTGGAGTCATTTCGTTGCAAGCGGGTTTTTAAGTACTCTGGAGTCATTTCATTGCAAGCGGGTTTTTAAGTGCTCTGAAGGCATTTCGTTGTAAGCGGGTTTTTAAGTGCTCTGGAGTCTTTTCGTTGCAAGCGGTTTTTTACGTATTCTGGAGTCATTTCGTTGCAAGCGGGTTTTTACATACTTCTCAGACATTTCACTGGAAGCGGGTTTTTTAAGTGCTCTGTAGGCATTTCGTTGCAAGCGGGTTTTTAAGTACTCTGGAGTCATTTCGTTGCATTGTTTTTTACATGCTCTCGAGTCATTTCGTTGCAAGCGGGTTTTTACATACTTCTCTGACATTTAACTGGAAACGAGTTTTTTAAGTGCTCTGGAGTCATTTCGTTGCAAGCGGGTTTTTACATACTTCTCAGACATTTCACTGGAAGCGGGTTTTTTAAGTGCTCTGGAGTCATTTCGTTGCAAGCGGGTTTTTAAGTACTCTGGAGTCATTTCGTTGCAAGCTGGTTTTTAAGTGCTCTGGAGTCATTTCGTTCCAAGCGGGTGTTTAAGTGCTCTGGAGTCATTTCGTTGCAAGCGGGTTTTTAAGTGCTCTGGAGTCATTTCGTTGCAAGGGGGTTTTTAAGTGCTCTGAAGGCATTTCGTTGTAAGCGGGTTTTTAAGTGCTCTGGAGTCATTTCGTTGCAAGTGGGTTTTTACGTGCTCTGGAGTCATTTCGTTGCAAGCGGGTTTTTAAGTGCTCTGGAGTCATTTTGTTGCAAGCGTTTTTTACATGCTCTCGAGTCATTTCGTTGCAAGCGGGTTTTTACATACTTCTCAGACATTTCACTGGAAGCGGGTTTTTTAAGTGCTCTGTAGGCATTTCGTTGCAAGCGGGTTTTTAAGTACTCTGGAGTCATTTCGTTGCATCGTTTTTTACATGCTCTCGAGTCATTTCGTTGCAAGCGGGTTTTTACATACTTCTCAGACATTTCACTGGAAGCGGGTTTTTTAAGTGCTCTGGAGTCATTTCGTTGCAAGCGGGTTTTTAAGTACTCTGGAGTCATTTCGTTGCAAGCGGGTATTTAAGTGCTCTGGAGTCATTTCGTTGCAAGCGGGTTTTTAAGTGCTCTGGAGTCATTTCGTTGCAAGCGGGTTTTTACATACTTCTCAGACATTTCACTGGAAGCGGGTTTTTTAAGTGCTCTGGAGTCATTTCGTTGCAAGCAGGTTTTTAAGTGCTCTGGAGTCATTTTGTTGCAAGCGGGTTTTTAAGTACTCTGGAGTCATTTCGTTGCAAGCGGGTATTTAAGTGCTCTGGAGTCATTTCGTTGCAAGCGGGTTTTTAAGTGCTCTGGAGTCATTTCGTTGCAAGCGGGTTTTTACATACTTCTCAGACATTTCAATGAGAGCAGGTTTTTTAAGTGCTCTGGAGTCATTTCGTTGCAAGCGGGTTTTTAAGTGCTCTGGAGTCATTTCGTTGCAAGCGGGTTTTTAAGTGCTCTGGAGTAATTTCGTTGCCAGCGGGTTTTTAAGTGCTCTGGAGTCATTTCGTTGCAAGCGGGTTTTTTAGTGCTCTGGAGTCATTTCGTTGCAAGCGGGTTTTTAAGTGTTCTGGAGTCATTTCGTTGCAAGCGGGTTTTTAAGTGCTCTGGAGTCATTTCGTTGCAAGCGGGTTTTTAAGTACTCTGGAGTCATTTCGTTGCAAGCGGGTTTTTAAGTGCTCTGGAGTCATTTCGTTGCAAGCGGGTTTTTAAGTGCTCTGGAGTCATTTCGTTGCAAGCGGGTTTTTAAGTGCTCTGGAGTCATTTCGTTGCAAGCGGGTTTTTAAGTGCTCTGGAGTCATTTCGTTGCAAGCGGGTTTTTAAGTGCTCTGGAGTCATTTCGTTGCAAGCGGGTGTTTAAGTGCTCTGGAGTCATTTCGTTGCAAGCGGGTTTTTAAGTGCTCTGGAGTCATTTCATTTCAAGTGGGTTTTTACATACTTCTCAGACATTTCACTGAGAGCAGGTTTTTTAAGTGCTCTGGAGTCATTTCTTTGCAAGCGGGTTTTTAAGTGCTCTGGAGTCATTTCGTTGCAAGCGGGTTTTTAAGTGCTCTGGAGTCATTTCGTTGCAAGCGGGTTTTTAAGTGCTCTGGAGTCATTTCGTTGCAAGCGGGTTTTTAAGTGCTCTGGAGTCATTTCTTTGCAAGCGGGTTTTTAAGTGCTCTGGAGTCATTTCGTTGCAAGTGGGTTTTTAAGTGCTCTGAAGGCATTTCGTTCTAAGCGGGTTTTTAAGTGCTCTGGAGTCATTTCGTTGCAAGCGGGTTTTTAAGTGTTCTGGAGTCATTTCGTTGCAAGCGGGTTTTTAAGTGCTCTGGAGTCATTTCGTGGCAAACGGGTTTTTAAGTGCTCTGGAGTCATTTCGTTGCAAGCGGGTTTTTAAGTGCTCTGAAGGCATTTCGTTGTAAGCGGGTTTTGAAGTGCTCTGGAGTCATTTCGTTGCAAGCGGGTTTTTACGTGTTCTGGAGTCATTTCGTTGCAAGCGGGTTTTTACATACTTCTCAGACATTTCACTGAAAGCGGGTTTTTTAAGTGCTCTGGAGGCATTTCGTATCAAGCGGGTTTTTAAGTACTCTGGAGTCATTTCGTTGCAAGCGGGTTTTTACGTGCTCTGGAGTCATTTCGTTGCAAGCGGGTTTTTACATACTTCTCTGACATTTAACTGGAAGCAGGTTTTTTAAGTGCTCTGGAGTCATTTCGTTGCAAGCGGGTTTTTAAGTGCTCTGGAGTCATTTCGTTGCAAGCGGGTTTTTTAGTGCTCTGGAGTCTTTTCGTTGCAAGCGGGTTTTTATGTGTTCTGGAGTCATTTCGTTGCAAGCGGGTTTTTACATACTTCTCAGACATTTCACTGGAAGCGGGTTTTTTAAGTGCTCTGTAGGCACTTTGTTGCAAGCGGGTTTTTAAGTACTCTGGAGTCATTTCTTTGCAAGCAGGTTTTTAAGTGCTCTGGAGTCATTTCGTTGCAAGCGGGTTTTTACGTGTTCTGGAGTCATTTCGTTGCAAGCGGGTTTTTACATATTTCTCTGACATTTAACTGGAAGCGAGTATTTTAAGTGCTCTGGATTCATTTCATTGCAAGCGGGTTTTTATGTGCTCTGGAGTCATTTCATTACAAGCGGGTTTTTACATGCTTCTCAGACATTTCACTGGAAGCGGGTTTTTTAAGTGCTCTGGAGTCATTTCGTTGCAAACTGGTTTTTAAGTACTCTGGAGTCATTTCGTTCCAAGCAGGTTTTTAACTGCTCTGGAGTCCTTTCGTTGCAAGCGGGTGTTTAAGTGCTCTGGAGTCATTTCGTTGCAAGCGGGTTTTTAAGTGCTCTGGAGTCATTTGGTTGCAAGCGGGTTTTTAAGTGCTCTGGAGTCATTTCGTTGCAAGCGGGTTTTTAAGTGCTCTGAAGGCATTTCGTTGTAAGCGGGTTTTGAAGTTCTCTGGAGTCATTTCGTTGCAAGCGGGTTTTAACGTGTTCTGGAGTCATTTCGTTGCAAGCGGGTTTTTACATACTTCTCAGACATTTCACTGGAAGCAGGTTTTTTAAGTGCTCTGGAGTCATTTCGTTGCAAGAGGGTTTTTAAGTGCTCTGAAAGCATTTCGTTGTAAGCGGGTTTTTAAGTGCTCTGGAGTCATTTCGTTGCAAGCGGGTTTTTAAGTGCTCTGGAGTCATTTCGTTGCAAGCAGGTTTTTAAGTGCTCTGGATTCATTTCGTTGCAAGCGGTTTTTTAAGTGCTCTGGAGTCATTTCGTTGCAAGCGGGTTTTTAAGTGCTCTGGAGTCATTTCGTTGCAAGCGGGTTTTTAAGTACTCTGGAGTCATTTCGTTGCAAGCGGATTTTTTAAGTGTTCTGGAGTCATTTCGTTGCAAGCGGGTTTTTAAGTGCTCTGGAGTCATTTCTTTGCAAGCGGGTTTTTACATACTTCTCAGACATTTCACTGGAAGCGGGTTTTTTAAGTGCTCTGTAGGCATTTCGTTGCAAGCGGGTTTGTAAGTACTCTGGAGTCATTTCGTTGCAAGCGGGTTTTTAAGTGCTCTGAAGGCATTTCGTTGCAAGCGGGTTTTTAAGTGCTCTGAAGGCATTTCGTTGTAAGCGGGTTTTGAAGTTCTCTGGAGTCATTTCGTTGCAAGCGGGTTTTTACGTGTTCTGGAGTCATTTCGTTGCAAGCGGGTTTTTACATACTTCTCAGACATTTCACTGGAAGCAGGTTTTTTAAGTGCTCTGGAGTCATTTCGTTGCAAGAGGGTTTTTAAGTGCTCTGAAAGCATTTCGTTGTAAGCGGGTTTTTAAGTGCTCTGGAGTCATTTCGTTGCAAGCGGGTTTTTAATTGCTCTGGAGTCATTTCGTTGCAAGTGGGTTTTTAAGTGCTCTGGAGTCATTTCGTTGCAAGCGGGTTTTTAAGTGCTCTGGAGTCATTTCGTTGCAAGCGGGTTTTTAAGTGCTCTGGAGTCATTTCGTTGCAAGCGGGTTTTTAAGTGCTCTGGAGTCATTTCGTTGCAAGCGGGTTTTTAAGTGTTCTGGAGTCATTTCGTTGCAAGCGGGTTTTTAAGTGTTCTGGAGTCATTTCGTTGCAAGCGGGTTTTTACATACTTCTCAGACATTTCACTGGAAGCGGGTTTTTTAATTGCTCTGGAGTCATTTCGTTCCAAGCGGGTTTTTAAGTGCTCTGTAGGCATTTCGTTGCAAGCGGGTTTGTAAGTACTCTGGAGTCATTTCGTTGCAAGTGGGTTTTTACGTGCTCTGGAGTCATTTCGTTGCAAGCGGGTTTTTACATATTTCTCTGACATTTAACTGGAAGCGAGTATTTTAAGTGCTCTGTATTCATTTCGTTGCAAGCGGGTTTTTATGTGCTCTGGAGTCATTTCATTGCAAGCGGGTTTTTACATGCTTCTCAGACATTTCACTGGAAGTGGGTTTTTTAAGTACTCTGGAGTCATTTCGTTGCAAGCGGGTTTTTAAGTACTCTGGAGTCATTTCGTTCCAAGCGGGTTTTTAAGTGCTCTGGAGTCAATTCGTTTCAAGCGGGTGTTTAAGTGCTCTGGAGTCATTTCCTTGCAAGCGGGTGTTTAAGTGCTCTGGAGTCATTTCGTTGCAAGCGGGTTTTTAAGTGCTCTGGAGTCATTTCGTTGCAAGCGGGTGTTTAAGTGCTCTGGAGTCATTTCGTTGCAAGCGGGTTTTTAAGTGCTCTGGAGTCATTTCGTTGCAAGCAGGTTTTTAAGTGCTCTGAAGGCATTTCGTTGTAAGCGGGTTTGGAAGTTCTTTGGAGTCATTTCGTTGCAAGCGGGTTTTTACCTGTTCTGGAGTCATTTCGTTGCAAGCGGGTTTTTCAGTGCTCTGGAGTCATTTCGTTGCAAGCGGGTTTTTAAGTGCTCTGGAGTCATTTCGTTGCAAGCGGGTTTTTAAGTGCTCTGGAGCCATTTCGTTGCAAGCGGGTTTTTAAGTGCTCTGGAGTCTTTTCGTTGCAATCGGGTTTTTAAGTGCTCTGGAGTCATTTCGTTGCAAGCGGGTTTTTAAGTGCTCTGGAGTCATTTCGGTGCAAGCGGGTTTTGAAGTGCTCTGGAGTCATTTCGTTGCAAGCGGGTTTTTACACACTTCTCAGACATTTCACTGAAAGCGGGTTTTTTAAGTGCTCTGGAGGCATTTCGTATCAAGCGGGTTTTTAAGTACTCTGGAGTCATTTCATTGCAAGCGGGTTTTTACATACTTCTCTGACATTTAACTGGAAGCAGGTTTTTTAAGTGCTCTAGAGTCTTTTCGTTGCAAGCGGGTTTTTACGTGCTCGGGAGTCATTTCGTTGCAAGTGGGTTTTTACATACTTCTCTGACATTTAACTGGAAGCGGGTTTTTTAAGTGCTCTGGAGTCATTTCGTTGCAAGCGGGTTTTTAAGTGCTCTGGAGTCATTTCGTTGCAAGCGGGTTTTTACGTGTTCTGGAGTCATTTCGTTGCAAGCGGGTTTTTACATATTTCTCTGACATTTAACTGGAAGCGAGTATTTTAAGTGCTCTGGATTCATTTCATTGCAAGCGGGTTTTTATGTGCTCTGGAGTCATTTCATTACAAGCGGGTTTTTACATGCTTCTCAGACATTTCACTGGAAGCGGGTTTTTTAAGTGCTCTGGAGTCATTTCGTTGCAAACTGGTTTTTAAGTACTCTGGAGTCATTTCGTTCCAAGCAGGTTTTTAACTGCTCTGGAGTCCTTTCGTTGCAAGCGGGTGTTTAAGTGCTCTGGAGTCATTTCGTTGCAAGCGGGTTTTTAAGTGCTCTGGAGTCATTTGGTTGCAAGCGGGTTTTTAAGTGCTCTGGAGTCATTTCGTTGCAAGCGGGTTTTTAAGTGCTCTGAAGGCATTTCGTTGTAAGCGGGTTTTGAAGTTCTCTGGAGTCATTTCGTTGCAAGCGGGTTTTAACGTGTTCTGGAGTCATTTCGTTGCAAGCGGGTTTTTACATACTTCTCAGACATTTCACTGGAAGCAGGTTTTTTAAGTGCTCTGGAGTCATTTCGTTGCAAGAGGGTTTTTAAGTGCTCTGAAAGCATTTCGTTGTAAGCGGGTTTTTAAGTGCTCTGGAGTCATTTCGTTGCAAGCGGGTTTTTAAGTGCTCTGGAGTCATTTCGTTGCAAGCAGGTTTTTAAGTGCTCTGGATTCATTTCGTTGCAAGCGGTTTTTTAAGTGCTCTGGAGTCATTTCGTTGCAAGCGGGTTTTTAAGTGCTCTGGAGTCATTTCGTTGCAAGCGGGTTTTTAAGTACTCTGGAGTCATTTCGTTGCAAGCGGATTTTTTAAGTGTTCTGGAGTCATTTCGTTGCAAGCGGGTTTTTAAGTGCTCTGGAGTCATTTCTTTGCAAGCGGGTTTTTACATACTTCTCAGACATTTCACTGGAAGCGGGTTTTTTAAGTGCTCTGTAGGCATTTCGTTGCAAGCGGGTTTGTAAGTACTCTGGAGTCATTTCGTTGCAAGCGGGTTTTTAAGTGCTCTGAAGGCATTTCGTTGCAAGCGGGTTTTTAAGTGCTCTGAAGGCATTTCGTTGTAAGCGGGTTTTGAAGTTCTCTGGAGTCATTTCGTTGCAAGCGGGTTTTTACGTGTTCTGGAGTCATTTCGTTGCAAGCGGGTTTTTACATACTTCTCAGACATTTCACTGGAAGCAGGTTTTTTAAGTGCTCTGGAGTCATTTCGTTGCAAGAGGGTTTTTAAGTGCTCTGAAAGCATTTCGTTGTAAGCGGGTTTTTAAGTGCTCTGGAGTCATTTCGTTGCAAGCGGGTTTTTAATTGCTCTGGAGTCATTTCGTTGCAAGTGGGTTTTTAAGTGCTCTGGAGTCATTTCGTTGCAAGCGGGTTTTTAAGTGCTCTGGAGTCATTTCGTTGCAAGCGGGTTTTTAAGTGCTCTAGAGTCATTTCGTTGCAAGCGGGTTTTTAAGTGCTCTGGAGTCATTTCGTTGCAAGCGGGTTTTTAAGTGTTCTGGAGTCATTTCGTTGCAAGCGGGTTTTTAAGTGTTCTGGAGTCATTTCGTTGCAAGCGGGTTTTTACATACTTCTCAGACATTTCACTGGAAGCGGGTTTTTTAATTGCTCTGGAGTCATTTCGTTCCAAGCGGGTTTTTAAGTGCTCTGGAGTCATTTCGTTGCAAGCGGGTTTTTAAGTGCTCTGAAGGCATTTCGTTGTAAGCGGGTTTTTAAGTGCTCTGTAGGCATTTCGTTGCAAGCGGGTTTGTAAGTACTCTGGAGTCATTTCGTTGCAAGTGGGTTTTTACGTGCTCTGGAGTCATTTCGTTGCAAGCGGGTTTTTACATATTTCTCTGACATTTAACTGGAAGCGAGTATTTTAAGTGCTCTGTATTCATTTCGTTGCAAGCGGGTTTTTATGTGCTCTGGAGTCATTTCATTGCAAGCGGGTTTTTACATGCTTCTCAGACATTTCACTGGAAGTGGGTTTTTTAAGTACTCTGGAGTCATTTCGTTGCAAGCGGTTTTTTAAGTACTCTGGAGTCATTTCGTTCCAAGCGGGTTTTTAAGTGCTCTGGAGTCAATTCGTTTCAAGGGGGTGTTTAAGTGCTCTGGAGTCATTTCCTTGCAAGCGGGTGTTTAAGTGCTCTGGAGTCATTTCGTTGCAAGCGGGTTTTTAAGTGCTCTGGAGTCATTTCGTTGCAAGCGGGTGTTTAAGTGCTCTGGAGTCATTTCGTTGCAAGCGGGTTTTTAAGTGCTCTGGAGTCATTTCGTTGCAAGCAGGTTTTTAAGTGCTCTGAAGGCATTTCGTTGTAAGCGGGTTTGGAAGTTCTTTGGAGTCATTTCGTTGCAAGCGGGTTTTTACCTGTTCTGGAGTCATTTCGTTGCAAGCGGGTTTTTCAGTGCTCTGGAGTCATTTCGTTGCAAGCGGGTTTTTAAGTGCTCTGGAGTCATTTCGTTGCAAGCGGGTTTTTAAGTGCTCTGGAGCCATTTCGTTGCAAGCGGGTTTTTAAGTGCTCTGGAGTCTTTTCGTTGCAATCGGGTTTTTAAGTGCTCTGGAGTCATTTCGTTGCAAGCGGGTTTTTAAGTGCTCTGGAGTCATTTCGGTGCAAGCGGGTTTTGAAGTGCTCTGGAGTCATTTCGTTGCAAGCGGGTTTTTACACACTTCTCAGACATTTCACTGAAAGCGGGTTTTTTAAGTGCTCTGGAGGCATTTCGTATCAAGCGGGTTTTTAAGTACTCTGGAGTCATTTCATTGCAAGCGGGTTTTTACATACTTCTCTGACATTTAACTGGAAGCAGGTTTTTTAAGTGCTCTAGAGTCTTTTCGTTGCAAGCGGGTTTTTACGTGCTCGGGAGTCATTTCGTTGCAAGTGGGTTTTTACATACTTCTCTGACATTTAACTGGAAGCGGGTTTTTTAAGTGCTCTGGAGTCATTTCGTTGCAAGCGGGTTTTTAAGTGCTCTGGAGTCATTTCTTTGCAAGCGGGTTTTTAAGTGCTCTGGAGTCATTTCGTTGCAAGCGGGTTTTTAAGTGTTCTGGATTCATTTCGTTGCAAGCGGGTTTTTAAGTGCTCTGGAGTCATTTCGTTGCAAGCGGGTTTTTAAGTGCTCTGGAGTAATTTCGTTGCCAGCGGGTTTTTAAGTGCTCTGGAGTCATTTCGTTGCAAGCGGGTTTTTTAGTGCTCTGGAGTCATTTCGTTGCAAGCGGGTTTTTAAGTGCTCTGGAGTCATTTCGTTGCAAGCGGGTTTTTAAGTGCTCTGGAGTCATTTCGTTGCAAGCGGGTGTTTAAGTGCTCTGGAGTCACTTCGTTGCAAGCGGGTTTTTAAGTGCTCTGGAGTCATTTCGTTGCAAGCAGGTTTTTACATACTTCTCAGACATTTCACTGAGAGCAGGTTTTTTAAGTGCTCTGGAGTCATTTCTTTGCAAGCGGGTTTTTAAGTGCTCTGGAGTCATTTCGTTGCAAGCGGGTTTTTTAGTGCTCTGGAGTCATTTCGTTGCAAGCGGGTTTTTAAGTGTTCTGGAGTCATTTCGTTGCAAGCGGGTTTTTAAGTGCTCTGGAGTCATTTCGTTGCAAGCGGGTTTTTAAGTACTCTGGAGTCATTTCGTTGCAAGCGGGTTTTTAAGTGCTCTGGAGTCATTTCGTTGCAAGCGGGTTTTTAAGTGCTCTGGAGTCATTTCGTTGCAAGCGGGTTTTTAAGTGCTCTGGAGTCATTTCGTTGCAAGCGGGTTTTTAAGTACTCTGGAGTCATTTCGTTGCAAGCGGGTTTTTAAGTGCTCTGGAGTCATTTCGTTGCAAGCGGGTGTTTAAGTGCTCTGGAGTCACTTCGTTGCAAGCGGGTTTTTAAGTGCTCTGGAGTCATTTCGTTGCAAGCGGGTTTTTACATACTTCTCAGACATTTCACTGAGAGCAGGTTTTTTAAGTGCTCTGGAGTCATTTCTTTGCAAGCGGGTTTTTAAGTGCTCTGGAGTCATTTCGTTGCAAGCGGGTTTTTAAGTGCTCTGGAGTCATTTCGTTGCAAGCGGGTTTTTAAGTGCTCTGGAGTCATTTCGTTGCAAGCGGGTTTTTAAGTGCTCTGGAGTCATTTCTTTGCAAGCGGGTTTTTAAGTGCTCTGGAGTCATTTCGTTGCAAGTGGGTTTTTAAGTGCTCTGAAGGCATTTCGTTCTAAGCGGGTTTTTAAGTGCTCTGGAGTCATTTCGTTGCAAGCGGGTTTTTAAGTGTTCTGGAGTCATTTCGTTGCAAGCGGGTTTTTAAGTGCTCTGGAGTCATTTCGTGGCAAACGGGTTTTTAAGTGCTCTGGAGTCATTTCGTTGCAAGCGGGTTTTTAAGTGCTCTGAAGGCATTTCGTTGTAAGCGGGTTTTGAAGTGCTCTGGAGTCATTTCGTTGCAAGCGGGTTTTTACGTGTTCTCGAGTCATTTCGTTGCAAGCGGGTTTTTACATACTTCTCAGACATTTCACTGGAAGCAGGTTTTTTAAGTGCTCTGGAGTCATTTCGTTGCAAGAGGGTTTTTAAGTGCTCTGAAAGCATTTCGTTGTAAGCGGGTTTTTAAGTGCTCTGGAGTCATTTCGTTGCAAGCGGGTTTTTAATTGCTCTGGAGTCATTTCGTTGCAAGTGGGTTTTTAAGTGCTCTGGAGTCATTTCGTTGCAAGCGGGTTTTTAAGTGCTCTGGAGTCATTTCGTTGCAAGCGGGTTTTTAAGTGCTCTGGAGTCATTTCGTTGCAAGCGGGTTTTTAAGTGCTCTGGAGTCATTTCGTTGCAAGCGGGTTTTTAAGTGTTCTGGAGTCATTTCGTTGCAAGCGGGTTTTTAAGTGTTCTGGAGTCATTTCGTTGCAAGCGGGTTTTTACATACTTCTCAGACATTTCACTGGAAGCGGGTTTTGAAAGTGCTCTGTAGGCATTTCGTTGCAAGCGGGTTTGTAAGTACTCTGGAGTCATTTCGTTGCAAGTGGGTTTTTACGTGCTCTGGAGTCATTTCGTTGCAAGCGGGTTTTTACATATTTCTCTGACATTTAACTGGAAGCGAGTATTTTAAGTGCTCTGGATTCATTTCGTTGCAAGCGGGTTTTTATGTGCTCTGGAGTCTTTTCATTGCAAGCGGGTTTTTACATGCTTCTCAGACATTTCACTGGAAGCGGGTTTTTTAAGTACTCTGGAGTCATTTCGTTGCAAGCGGGTTTTTAAGTACTCTGGAGTCATTTCGTTCCAAGCGGGTTTTTAAGTGCTCTGGAGTCAATTCGTTTCAAGCGGGTGTTTAAGTGCTCTGGAGTCATTTCCTTGCAAGCGGGTGTTTAAGTGCTCTGGAGTCATTTCGTTGCAAGCGGGTTTTTAAGTGCTCTGGAGTCATTTCGTTGCAAGCGGGTGTTTAAGTGCTCTGGAGTCATTTCGTTGCAAGCGGGTTTTTAAGTGCTCTGGAGTCATTTCGTTGCAAGCAGGTTTTTAAGTGCTCTGAAGGCATTTCGTTGTAAGCGGGTTTGGAAGTTCTTTGGAGTCATTTCGTTGCAAGCGGGTTTTTACCTGTTCTGGAGTCATTTCGTTGCAAGCGGGTTTTTCAGTGCTCTGGAGTCATTTCGTTGCAAGCGGGTTTTTAAGTGCTCTGGAGTCATTTCGTTGCAAGCGGGTTTTTAAGTGCTCTGGAGCCATTTCGTTGCAAGCGGGTTTTTAAGTGCTCTGGAGTCTTTTCGTTGCAATCGGGTTTTTAAGTGCTCTGGAGTCATTTCGTTGCAAGCGGGTTTTTAAGTGCTCTGGAGTCATTTCGGTGCAAGCGGGTTTTGAAGTGCTCTGGAGTCATTTCGTTGCAAGCGGGTTTTTACACACTTCTCAGACATTTCACTGAAAGCGGGTTTTTTAAGTGCTCTGGAGGCATTTCGTATCAAGCGGGTTTTTAAGTACTCTGGAGTCATTTCATTGCAAGCGGGTTTTTACATACTTCTCTGACATTTAACTGGAAGCAGGTTTTTTAAGTGCTCTAGAGTCTTTTCGTTGCAAGCGGGTTTTTACGTGCTCGGGAGTCATTTCGTTGCAAGTGGGTTTTTACATATTTCTCTGACATTTAACTGGAAGCGGGTTTTTTAAGTGCTCTGGAGTCATTTCGTTGCAAGCGGGTTTTTAAGTGTTCTGGAGTCATTTCTTTGCAAGCGGGTTTTTAAGTGCTCTGGAGTCATTTCGTGGCAAACGGGTTTTTAAGTGCTCTGGAGTCATTTCGTTGCAAGCGGGTTTTTAAGTGCTCTGAAGGCATTTCGTTGTAAGCGGGTTTTGAAGTGCTCTGGAGTCATTTCGTTGCAAGCGGGTTTTTACGTGTTCTCGAGTCATTTCGTTGCAAGCGGGTTTTTACATACTTCTCAGACATTTCACTGGAAGCAGGTTTTTTAAGTGCTCTGGAGTCATTTCGTTGCAAGAGGGTTTTTAAGTGCTCTGAAAGCATTTCGTTGTAAGCGGGTTTTTAAGTGCTCTGGAGTCATTTCGTTGCAAGCGGGTTTTTAATTGCTCTGGAGTCATTTCGTTGCAAGTGGGTTTTTAAGTGCTCTGGAGTCATTTCGTTGCAAGCGGGTTTTTAAGTGCTCTGGAGTCATTTCGTTGCAAGCGGGTTTTTAAGTGCTCTGGAGTCATTTCGTTGCAAGCGGGTTTTTAAGTGCTCTGGAGTCATTTCGTTGCAAGCGGGTTTTTAAGTGTTCTGGAGTCATTTCGTTGCAAGCGGGTTTTTAAGTGTTCTGGAGTCATTTCGTTGCAAGCGGGTTTTTACATACTTCTCAGACATTTCACTGGAAGCGGGTTTTGAAAGTGCTCTGTAGGCATTTCGTTGCAAGCGGGTTTGTAAGTACTCTGGAGTCATTTCGTTGCAAGTGGGTTTTTACGTGCTCTGGAGTCATTTCGTTGCAAGCGGGTTTTTACATATTTCTCTGACATTTAACTGGAAGCGAGTATTTTAAGTGCTCTGGATTCATTTCGTTGCAAGCGGGTTTTTATGTGCTCTGGAGTCTTTTCATTGCAAGCGGGTTTTTACATGCTTCTCAGACATTTCACTGGAAGCGGGTTTTTTAAGTACTCTGGAGTCATTTCGTTGCAAGCGGGTTTTTAAGTACTCTGGAGTCATTTCGTTCCAAGCGGGTTTTTAAGTGCTCTGGAGTCAATTCGTTTCAAGCGGGTGTTTAAGTGCTCTGGAGTCATTTCCTTGCAAGCGGGTGTTTAAGTGCTCTGGAGTCATTTCGTTGCAAGCGGGTTTTTAAGTGCTCTGGAGTCATTTCGTTGCAAGCGGGTGTTTAAGTGCTCTGGAGTCATTTCGTTGCAAGCGGGTTTTTAAGTGCTCTGGAGTCATTTCGTTGCAAGCAGGTTTTTAAGTGCTCTGAAGGCATTTCGTTGTAAGCGGGTTTGGAAGTTCTTTGGAGTCATTTCGTTGCAAGCGGGTTTTTACCTGTTCTGGAGTCATTTCGTTGCAAGCGGGTTTTTCAGTGCTCTGGAGTCATTTCGTTGCAAGCGGGTTTTTAAGTGCTCTGGAGTCATTTCGTTGCAAGCGGGTTTTTAAGTGCTCTGGAGCCATTTCGTTGCAAGCGGGTTTTTAAGTGCTCTGGAGTCTTTTCGTTGCAATCGGGTTTTTAAGTGCTCTGGAGTCATTTCGTTGCAAGCGGGTTTTTAAGTGCTCTGGAGTCATTTCGGTGCAAGCGGGTTTTGAAGTGCTCTGGAGTCATTTCGTTGCAAGCGGGTTTTTACACACTTCTCAGACATTTCACTGAAAGCGGGTTTTTTAAGTGCTCTGGAGGCATTTCGTATCAAGCGGGTTTTTAAGTACTCTGGAGTCATTTCATTGCAAGCGGGTTTTTACATACTTCTCTGACATTTAACTGGAAGCAGGTTTTTTAAGTGCTCTAGAGTCTTTTCGTTGCAAGCGGGTTTTTACGTGCTCGGGAGTCATTTCGTTGCAAGTGGGTTTTTACATATTTCTCTGACATTTAACTGGAAGCGGGTTTTTTAAGTGCTCTGGAGTCATTTCGTTGCAAGCGGGTTTTTAAGTGCTCTGGAGTCATTTCTTTGCAAGCGGGTTTTTAAGTGCTCTGGAGTCATTTCGTTGCAAGCGGGTTTTTAAGTGCTCTGAAGGCATTTCGTTCTAAGCGGGTTTTTAAGTGCTCTGGAGTCATTTCGTTGCAAGCGGGTTTTTAAGTGTTCTGGATTCATTTCGTTGCAAGCGGGTTTTTAAGTGCTCTGGAGTCATTTCGTTGCAAGCGGGTTTTTAAGTGCTCTGGAGTCATTTCGTTGCCAGCGGGTTTTTAAGTTCTCTGGAGTCATTTCGTTGCAAGCGGGTTTTTTAGTGCTCTGGAGTCATTTCGTTGCAAGCGGGTTTTTAAGTGTTCTGGAGTCATTTCGTTGCAAGCGGGTTTTTAAGTGCTCTGGAGTCATTTCGTTGCAAGCGGGTTTTTAAGTGCTCTGGAGTCATTTCGTTGCAAGCGGGTTTTTAAGTGCTCTGGAGTCATTTCGTTGCAAGCGGGTTTTTAAGTGCTCTGGAGTCATTTCGTTGCAAGCGGGTGTTTAAGTGCTCTGGAGTCATTTCGTTGCAAGCGGGTTTTTAAGTGCTCTGGAGTCATTTCGTTGCAAGCGGGTTTTTACATACTTCTCAGACATTTCACTGAGAGCAGGTTTTTTAAGTGCTCTGGAGTCATTTCTTTGCAAGCGGGTTTTTAAGTGCTCTGGAGTCATTTCGTTGCAAGCGGGTTTTTAAGTGCTCTGGAGTCATTTCGTTGCAAGCGGGTTTTTAAGTGCTCTGGAGTCATTTCGTTGCAAGCGGGTTTTTAAGTGCTCTGGAGTCATTTCTTTGCAAGCGGGTTTTTAAGTGCTCTGGAGTCATTTCGTTGCAAGTGGGTTTTTAAGTGCTCTGAAGGCATTTCGTTCTAAGCGGGTTTTTAAGTGCTCTGGAGTCATTTCGTTGCAAGCGGGTTTTTAAGTGTTCTGGAGTCATTTCGTTGCAAGCGGGTTTTTAAGTGCTCTGGAGTCATTTCGTAGCAAACGGGTTTTTAAGTGCTCTGGAGTCATTTCGTTGCAAGCGGGTTTTTAAGTGCTCTGAAGGCATTTCGTTGTAAGCGGGTTTTGAAGTGCTCTGGAGTCATTTCGTTGCAAGCGGGTTTTTACGTGTTCTGGAGTCATTTCGTTGCAAGCGGGTTTTTACATACTTCTCAGACATTTCACTGAAAGCGGGTTTTTTAAGTGCTCTGGAGGCATTTCGTATCAAGCGGGTTTTTAAGTACTCTGGAGTCATTTCGTTGCAAGCGGGTTTTTACGTGCTCTGGAGTCATTTCGTTGCAAGCGGGTTTTTACATACTTCTCTGACATTTAACTGGAAGCAGGTTTTTTAAGTGCTCTGGAGTCATTTCGTTGCAAGCGGGTTTTTAAGTGCTCTGGAGTCATTTCGTTGCAAGCGGGTTTTTTAGTGCTCTGGAGTCTTTTCGTTGCAAGCGGGTTTTTATGTGTTCTGGAGTCATTTCGTTGCAAGCGGGTTTTTACATACTTCTCAGACATTTCACTGGAAGCGGGTTTTTTAAGTGCTCTGTAGGCACTTTGTTGCAAGCGGGTTTTTAAGTACTCTGGAGTCATTTCTTTGCAAGCAGGTTTTTAAGTGCTCTGGAGTCATTTTGTTGCAAGCGGGTTTTTACGTGTTCTGGAGTCATTTCGTTGCAAGCGGGTTTTTACATATTTCTCTGACATTTAACTGGAAGCGAGTATTTTAAGTGCTCTGGATTCATTTCATTGCAAGCGGGTTTTTATGTGCTCTGGAGTCATTTCATTACAAGCGGGTTTTTACATGCTTCTCAGACATTTCACTGGAAGCGGGTTTTTTAAGTGCTCTGGAGTCATTTCGTTGCAAACTGGTTTTTAAGTACTCTGGAGTCATTTCGTTCCAAGCAGGTTTTTAACTGCTCTGGATTCCTTTCGTTGCAAGCGGGTGTTTAAGTGCTCTGGAGTCATTTCGTTGCAAGCGGGTTTTTAAGTGCTCTGGAGTCATTTGGTTGCAAGCGGGTTTTTAAGTGCTCTGGAGTCATTTCGTTGCAAGCGGGTTTTTAAGTGCTCTGAAGGCATTTCGTTGTAAGCGGGTTTTGAAGTTCTCTGGAGTCATTTCGTTGCAAGGGGGTTTTTACGTGTTCTGGAGTCATTTCGTTGCAAGCGGGTTTTTACATACTTCTCAGACATTTCACTGGAAGCAGGTTTTTTAAGTGCTCTGGAGTCATTTCGTTGCAAGAGGGTTTTTAAGTGCTCTGAAAGCATTTCTTTGTAAGCGGGTTTTTAAGTGCTCTGGAGTCATTTCGTTGCAAGCGGGTTTTTAAGTGCTCTGGAGTCATTTCGTTGCAAGCGGGTTTTTAAGTGCTCTGGATTCATTTCGTTGCAAGCGGTTTTTTAAGTGCTCTGGAGTCATTTCGTTGCAAGCGGGTTTTTAAGTGCTCTGGAGTCATTTCGTTGCAAGCGGGTTTTTAAGTGCTCTGGAGTCATTTCGTTGCAAGCGGATTTTTTAAGTGTTCTGGAGTCATTTCGTTGCAAGCGGGTTTTTAAGTGCTCTGGAGTCATTTCTTTGCAAGCGGGTTTTTACATACTTCTCAGACATTTCACTGGAAGCGGGTTTTTTAAGTGCTCTGTAGGCATTTCGTTGCAAGCGGGTTTGTAAGTACTCTGGAGTCATTTCGTTGCAAGCGGGTTTTTAAGTGCTCTGAAGGCATTTCGTTGCAAGCGGGTTTTTAAGTGCTCTGAAGGCATTTCGTTGTAAGCGGGTTTTGAAGTTCTCTGGAGTCATTTCGTTGCAAGCGGGTTTTTACGTGTTCTGGAGTCATTTCGTTGCAAGCGGGTTTTTACATACTTCTCAGACATTTCACTGGAAGCAGGTTTTTTAAGTGCTCTGGAGTCATTTCGTTGCAAGAGGGTTTTTAAGTGCTCTGAAAGCATTTCGTTGTAAGCGGGTTTTTAAGTGCTCTGGAGTCATTTCGTTGCCAGTGGGTTTTTAAGTGCTCTGGAGTCATTTCGTTGCAAGCGGGTTTTTAAGTGCTCTGGAGTCATTTCGTTGCAAGCGGGTGTTTAAGTGCTCTGGAGTCATTTCGTTGCAAGCGGGTTTTTAAGTGCTCTGGAGTCATTTCGTTGCAAGCAGGTTTTTAAGTGCTCTGAAGGCATTTCGTTGTAAGCGGGTTTGGAAGTTCTTTGGAGTCATTTCGTTGCAAGCGGGTTTTTACCTGTTCTGGAGTCATTTCGTTGCAAGCGGGTTTTTCAGTGCTCTGGAGTCATTTCGTTGCAAGCGGGTTTTTAAGTGCTCTGGAGTCATTTCGTTGCAAGCGGGTTTTTAAGTGCTCTGGAGCCATTTCGTTGCAAGCGGGTTTTTAAGTGCTCTGGAGTCTTTTCGTTGCAATCGGGTTTTTAAGTGCTCTGGAGTCATTTCGTTGCAAGCGGGTTTTTAAGTGCTCTGGAGTCATTTCGGTGCAAGCGGGTTTTGAAGTGCTCTGGAGTCATTTCGTTGCAAGCGGGTTTTTACACACTTCTCAGACATTTCACTGAAAGCGGGTTTTTTAAGTGCTCTGGAGGCATTTCGTATCAAGCGGGTTTTTAAGTACTCTGGAGTCATTTCATTGCAAGCGGGTTTTTACATACTTCTCTGACATTTAACTGGAAGCAGGTTTTTTAAGTGCTCTAGAGTCTTTTCGTTGCAAGCGGGTTTTTACGTGCTCGGGAGTCATTTCGTTGCAAGTGGGTTTTTACATATTTCTCTGACATTTAACTGGAAGCGGGTTTTTTAAGTGCTCTGGAGTCATTTCGTTGCAAGCGGGTTTTTAAGTGCTCTGGAGTCATTTCTTTGCAAGCGGGTTTTTAAGTGCTCTGGAGTCATTTCGTTGCAAGCGGGTTTTTAAGTGCTCTGAAGGCATTTCGTTCTAAGCGGGTTTTTAAGTGCTCTGGAGTCATTTCGTTGCAAGCGGGTTTTTAAGTGTTCTGGATTCATTTCGTTGCAAGCGGGTTTTTAAGTGCTCTGGAGTCATTTCGTTGCAAGCGGGTTTTTAAGTGCTCTGGAGTCATTTCGTTGCCAGCGGGTTTTTAAGTGCTCTGGAGTCATTTCGTTGCAAGCGGGTTTTTAAGTGTTCTGGAGTCATTTCGTTGCAAGCGGGTTTTTACATACTTCTCAGACATTTCACTGAAAGCGGGTTTTTTAAGTGCTCTGGAGTCATTTCGTTGCCAGCGGGTTTTTAAGTGCTCTGGAGTCATTTCGTTGCAAGCGGGTTTTTACGTGTTCTGGAGTCATTTCGTTGCAAGCGGGTTTTTACATACTTCTCAGACATTTCACTGAAAGCGGGTTTTTTAAGTGCTCTGGAGGCATTTCGTATCAAGCGGGTTTTTAAGTACTCTGGAGTCATTTCGTTGCAAGCGGGTTTTTACGTGCTCTGGAGTCATTTCGTTGCAAGCGGGTTTTTACATACTTCTCTGACATTTAACTGGAAGCAGGTTTTTTAAGTGCTCTGGAGTCATTTCGTTGCAAGCGGGTTTTTAAGTGCTCTGGAGTCATTTGGTTGCAAGCGGGTTTTTAAGTGCTCTGGAGTCATTTCGTTGCAAGCGGGTTTTTAAGTGCTCTGAAGGCATTTCGTTGTAAGCGGGTTTTGAAGTTCTCTGGAGTCATTTCGTTGCAAGGGGGTTTTTACGTGTTCTGGAGTCATTTCGTTGCAAGCGGGTTTTTACATACTTCTCAGACATTTCACTGGAAGCAGGTTTTTTAAGTGCTCTGGAGTCATTTCGTTGCAAGAGGGTTTTTAAGTGCTCTGAAAGCATTTCTTTGTAAGCGGGTTTTTAAGTGCTCTGGAGTCATTTCGTTGCAAGCGGGTTTTTAAGTGCTCTGGAGTCATTTCGTTGCAAGCGGGTTTTTAAGTGCTCTGGATTCATTTCGTTGCAAGCTGTTTTTTAAGTGCTCTGGAGTCATTTCGTTGCAAGCTGGTTTTTAAGTGCTCTGGAGTCATTTCGTTGCAAGCGGGTTTTTAAGTGCTCTGGAGTCATTTCGTTGCAAGCGGATTTTTTAAGTGTTCTGGAGTCATTTCGTTGCAAGCGGGTTTTTAAGTGCTCTGGAGTCATTTCTTTGCAAGCGGGTTTTTACATACTTCTCAGACATTTCACTGGAAGCGGGTTTTTTAAGTGCTCTGTAGGCATTTCGTTGCAAGCGGGTTTGTAAGTACTCTGGAGTCATTTCGTTGCAAGCGGGTTTTTAAGTGCTCTGAAGGCATTTCGTTGCAAGCGGGTTTTTAAGTGCTCTGAAGGCATTTCGTTGTAAGCGGGTTTTGAAGTTCTCTGGAGTCATTTCGTTGCAAGCGGGTTTTTACGTGTTCTGGAGTCATTTCGTCGCAAGCGGGTTTTTACATACTTCTCAGACATTTCACTGGAAGCAGGTTTTTTAAGTGCTCTGGAGTCATTTCGTTGCAAGAGGGTTTTTAAGTGCTCTGAAAGCATTTCGTTGTAAGCGGGTTTTTAAGTGCTCTGGAGTCATTTCGTTGCAAGCGGGTTTTTAATTGCTCTGGAGTCATTTCGTTGCAAGTGGGTTTTTAAGTGCTCTGGAGTCATTTCGTTGCAAGCGGGTTTTTAAGTGCTCTGGAGTCATTTCGTTGCAAGCGGGTTTTTAAGTGCTCTGGAGTCATTTCGTTGCAAGCGGGTTTTTAAGTGCTCTGGAGTCATTTCGTTGCAAGCGGGTTTTTAAGTGCTCTGGAGTCATTTCGTTGCAAGCGGGTTTTTAAGTGCTCTGGAGTCATTTCTTTGCAAGCGGGTTTTTAAGTGCTCTGGAGTCATTTCGTTGCAAGCGGGTTTTTAAGTGCTCTGAAGGCATTTCGTTCTAAGCGGGTTTTTAAGTGCTCTGGAGTCATTTCGTTGCAAGCGGGTTTTTAAGTGTTCTGGATTCATTTCGTTGCAAGCGGGTTTTTAAGTGCTCTGGAGTCATTTCGTTGCAAACAGGTTTTTAAGTGCTCTGGAGTCATTTCGTTGCAAGCGGGTTTTTAAGTGTTCTGGAGTCATTTCGTTGCAAGCGGGTTTTTAAGTGCTCTGGAGTCATTTCGTTGCAAGCGGGTTTTTAAGTGCTCTGGAGTCATTTCGTTGCAAGCGGATTTTTACATACTTCTCAAACATTTCACTGGAAGCGGGTTTTTAAGTGCTCTGGAGTCTTTTCGTTGCAAGCGGGTTTTTAAGTACTCTGAAGGCATTTCGTTGTAAGCGGGTTTTGAAGTTCTCTGGAGTCATTTCGTTGCAAGCGGGTTTTTACGTATTCTGGAGTCATTTCGTCGCAAGCGGGTTTTTACATACTTCTCAGACATTTCACTGAAAGCGGGTTTTTTAAGTGCTCTGGAGGCATTTTGTTGCAAGCGGGTTTTTAAGTACTCTGGAGTCATTTCGTTGCAAGCGGGTTTTTAAGTGCTCTGGAGTCATTTCGGTGCAAGCGGGTTTTTAAGTGCTCTGGAGTCATTTCGTTGCAAGCGGGTTTTTAAGTGCTCTGGAGTCATTTCGTTGCAAGCGGGTTTTTAAGTGCTCTGGAGTCATTTCGGTGCAAGCGGGTTTTTAAGTGCTCTGGAGTCATTTCGTTGCAAGCGGGTTTTTAAGTGCTCTGGAGTCATTTCGTTGCAAGCGGGTTTTTAATGCTCTGGAGTCATTTCGTTGCAAGCGGGTTTTTAAGTGCTCTGGAGTCATTTCGTTGCAAGCGGGTTTTTAAGTGCTCTGGAGTCATTTCGTTGCAAGCGGGTTTTTAAGTGCTCTGGAGTCATTTCGTTGCAAGCGGGTTTTTAAGTGCTCTGGAGTCATTTCGTTGCAAGCGGGTTTTTAAGTGCTCTGGAGTCATTTCGTTGCAAGCGGGTTTTTAAGTGCTCTGGAGTCATTTCTTTGCAAGCGGGTTTTTAAGTACTCTGGAGTCATTTCATTGCAAGCGGGTTTTTAAGTGCTCTGGAGTCATTTCGTTGCAAGCGGGTTTTTAAGTGCTCTGGAGTCATTTCGTTGCAAGCGGGTTTTTAAGTGCTCTGGAGTCATTTCGTTGCAAGCGGGTTTTTAAGTGCTCTGGAGTCATTTCGTTGCAAGCGGGTTTTTAAGTGTTCTGGAGTCATTTCGTTGCAAGCGGGTTTTTAAGTGCTCTGGAGTCATTTCTTTGCAAGCGGGTTTTTAAGTACTCTGGAGTCATTTCATTGCAAGCGGGTTTTTAAGTGCTCTGGAGTCATTTTGTTGCAAGCGGGTTTTTAAGTACTATGGAGTCATTTCGTTGCAAGCAGGTTTTTAAGTGCTCTGGAGTCATTTCGGTGCAAGCGGGTTTTTAAGTGCTCTGGAGTCATTTCGTTGCAAGCGGGTTTTTAAGTGCTCTGGAGTCATTTCGTTGCAAGCGGGTTTTTAAGTGTTCTGGAGTCATTTCGTTGCAAGCGGGTTTTTAAGTGCTCTGGAGTCATTTCGTTGCAAGCGGGTTTTTAAGTGTTCTGGAGTCATTTCGTTGCAAGCGGGTTTTTAAATGCTCTGAAGGCATTTCGTTGCAAGCAGGTTTTTAAGTTCTCTGGAGTCATTTCGTTGCAAGCGGGTTTTTACATACTTCTCAGACATTTCACTGGAAGCAGGTTTTTTAAGTGCTCTGGAGTCATTTCGTTGCAAGAGGGTTTTTAAGTGCTCTGAAAGCATTTCGTTGTAAGCGGGTTTTTAAGTGCTCTGGAGTCATTTCGTTGCAAGCGGGTTTTTAACTGCTCTGGAGTCATTTCGTTGCAAGCGGGTTTTTAAGTGCTCTGAAGGCATTTCGTTGCAAGCGGGTTTTTAAGTGCTCTGAAGGCATTTCGTTGTAAGCGGGTTTTGAAGTTCTCTGGAGTCATTTCGTTGCAAGCGGGTTTTTACGTGTTCTGGAGTCATTTCCTTGCAAGCGGGTTTTTACATACTTCTCAGACATTTCACTGGAAGCAGGTTTTTTAAGTGCTCTGGAGTCATTTCGTTGCAAGAGGGTTTTTAAGTGCTCTGAAAGCATTTCGTTTTAAGCGGGTTTTTAAGTGCTCTGGAGTCATTTCGTTGCAAGCGGGTTTTTAATTGCTCTGGAGTCATTTCGTTGCAAGTGGGTTTTTAAGTGCTCTGGAGTCATTTCGTTGCAAGCGGGTTTTTAAGTGCTCTGGAGTCATTTCGTTGCAAGCGGGTTTTTAAGTGCTCTGGAGTCATTTCGTTGCAAGCGGGTTTTTAAGTGCTCTGGAGTCATTTCGTTGCAAGCGGGTTTTTAAGTGCTCTGGAGTCATTTCTTTGCAAGCGGGTTTTTAAGTACTCTGGAGTCATTTCATTGCAAGCGGGTTTTTAAGTGCTCTGGAGTCATTTCGTTGCAAGCGGGTTTTTAAGTGCTCTGGAGTCATTTCGTTGCAAGCGGGTTTTTAAGTGCTCTGGAGTCATTTCGTTGCAAGCGGGTTTTTAAGTGCTCTGGAGTCATTTCGTTGCAAGCGGGTTTTTAAGTGTTCTGGAGTCATTTCGTTGCAAGCGGGTTTTTAAGTGCTCTGGAGTCATTTCTTTGCAAGCGGGTTTTTAAGTACTCTGGAGTCATTTCATTGCAAGCGGGTTTTTAAGTGCTCTGGAGTCATTTTGTTGCAAGCGGGTTTTTAAGTACTATGGAGTCATTTCGTTGCAAGCAGGTTTTTAAGTGCTCTGGAGTCATTTCGGTGCAAGCGGGTTTTTAAGTGCTCTGGAGTCATTTCGTTGCAAGCGGGTTTTTAAGTGCTCTGGAGTCATTTCGTTGCAAGCGGGTTTTTAAGTGTTCTGGAGTCATTTCGTTGCAAGCGGGTTTTTAAGTGCTCTGGAGTCATTTCGTTGCAAGCGGGTTTTTAAGTGTTCTGGAGTCATTTCGTTGCAAGCGGGTTTTTAAATGCTCTGAAGGCATTTCGTTGCAAGCAGGTTTTTAAGTTCTCTGGAGTCATTTCGTTGCAAGCGGGTTTTTACATACTTCTCAGACATTTCACTGGAAGCGGGTTTTTTAAGTGCTCTGTAGGCATTTCGTTGCAAGCGGGTTTGTAAGTACTCTGGAGTCATTTCGTTGCAAGCGGGTTTTTAAGTGCTCTGAAGGCATTTCGTTGTAAACGGGTTTTGAAGTTCTCTGGAGTCATTTCGTTGCAAGCGGGTTTTTACGTGTTCTGGAGTCATTTCGTTGCAAGCGAGTTTTTACATACTTCTCAGACATTTCACTGGAAGCAGGTTTTTTAAGTGCTCTGGAGTCATTTCGTTGCAAGAGGGTTTTTAAGTGCTCTGAAAGCATTTCGTTGTAAGCGGGTTTTTAAGTGCTCTGGAGTCATTTCGTTGCAAGCGGGTTTTTAACTGCTCTGGAGTCATTTCGTTGCAAGCGGGTTTTTAAGTGCTCTGAAGGCATTTCGTTGCAAGCGGGTTTTTAAGTGCTCTGAAGGCATTTCGTTGTAAGCGGGTTTTGAAGTTCTCTGGAGTCATTTCGTTGCAAGCGGGTTTTTACGTGTTCTGGAGTCATTTCGTTGCAAGCGGGTTTTTACATACTTCTCAGACATTTCACTGGAAGCAGGTTTTTTAAGTGCTCTGGAGTCATTTCGTTGCAAGAGGGTTTTTAAGTGCTCTGAAAGCATTTCGTTTTAAGCGGGTTTTTAAGTGCTCTGGAGTCATTTCGTTGCAAGCGGGTTTTTAATTGCTCTGGAGTCATTTCGTTGCAAGTGGGTTTTTAAGTGCTCTGGAGTCATTTCGTTGCAAGCGGGTTTTTAAGTGCTCTGGAGTCATTTCGTTGCAAGCGGGTTTTTAAGTGCTCTGGAGTCATTTCGTTGCAAGCGGGTTTTTAAGTGCTCTGGAGTCATTTCGTTGCAAGCGGGTTTTTAAGTGTTCTGGAGTCATTTCGTTGCAAGCGGGTTTTTAAGTGTTCTGGAGTCATTTCGTTGCAAGCGGGTTTTTACATACTTCTCAGACATTTCACTGGAAGCGGGTTTTTTAAGTGCTCTGTAGGCATTTCGTTGCAAGCGGGTTTGTAAGTACTCTGGAGTCATTTCGTTGCAAGTGGGTTTTTACGTGCTCTGGAGTCATTTCGTTGCAAGCGGGTTTTTACATATTTCTCTGACATTTAACTGGAAGCGAGTAGTTTAAGTGCTCTGGATTCATTTCGTTGCAAGCGGGTTTTTAAGTGCTCTGGAGTCATTTCGTTGCAAGCGGGTTTTTAAGTGCTCTGGAGTCATTTCGTTGCAAGCGGGTTTTTAAGTGCTCTGGAGTCATTTCGTTGCAAGCGGGTTTTTAAGTACTCTGGAGTCATTTCGTTCCAAGCGGGTTTTTAAGTGCTCTGGAGTCAATTCGTTTCAAGCGGGTGTTTAAGTGCTCTGGAGTCATTTCCTTGCAAGCGGGTGTTTAAGTGCTCTGGAGTCATTTCGTTGCAAGCGGGTTTTTAAGTGCTCTGGAGTCATTTCGTTGCAAGCGGGTTTTTAAGTGCTCTGGAGTCATTTCGTTGCAAGCGGGTTTTTAAGTGCTCTGGAGTCATTTCGTTGCAAGCGGGTTTTTAAGTGCTCTGGAGTCATTTCGTTGCAAGCGGGTTTTTAAGTGTTCTGGAGTCATTTCGTTGCAAGCGGGTTTTTAAGTGCTCTGGATTCATTTCTTTGCAAGCGGGTTTTTAAGTACTCTGGAGTCATTTCATTGCAAGCGGGTTTTTAAGTGCTCTGGAGTCATTTTGTTGCAAACGGGTTTTTAAGTACTATGGAGTCATTTCGTTGCAAGCAGGTTTTTAAGTGCTCTGGAGTCATTTCGGTGCAAGCGGGTTTTTAAGTGCTCTGGAGTCATTTCGTTGCAAGCGGGTTTTTAAGTGCTCTGGAGTCATTTCGTTGCAAGCGGGTTTTTAAGTGTTCTGGAGTCATTTCGTTGCAAGCGGGTTTTTAAGTGCTCTGGAGTCATTTCGTTGCAAGCGGGTTTTTAAGTGTTCTGGAGTCATTTCGTTGCAAGCGGGTTTTTAAATGCTCTGAAGGCATTTCGTTGCAAGCAGGTTTTTAAGTTCTCTGGAGTCATTTCGTTGCAAGCGGGTTTTACATACTTCTCAGACATTTCACTGGAAGCGGGTTTTTTAAGTGCTCTGTAGGCATTTCGTTGCAAGCGGGTTTTTACATATTTCTCTGACATTTAACTGGAAGCGAGTATTTTAAGTGCTCTGGATTGATTTCGTTGCAAGCGGGTTTTTATGTGCTCTGGAGTCATTTAACTGTAAGCGGGTTTTTACATGCTTCTCAGACATTTCACTGGAAGCGGGTTTTTTAAGTGCTCTGGAGTCATTTCGTTGCAAGCGGGTTTTTAAGTGCTCTGGAGTCATTTCGTTGCAAGCGGGTTTTTAAGTGCTCTGGAGTCATTTCGGTGCAAGCGGGTTTTGAAGTGCTCTGGAGTCATTTCGGTGCAAGCGGGTTTTGAAGTGCTCTGGAGTCATTTCGTTGCAAGCGGGTTTTTACACACTTCTCAGACATTTCACTGAAAGCGGGTTTTTTAAGTGCTCTGGAGGCATTTCGTATCAAGCGGGTTTTTAAGTACTCTGGAGTCATTTCATTGCAAGCGGGTTTTTACATACTTCTCTGACATTTAACTGGAAGCAGGTTTTTTAAGTGCTCTAGAGTCTTTTCGTTGCAAGCGGGTTTTTACGTGCTCGGGAGTCATTTCGTTGCAAGTGGGTTTTTACATACTTCTCTGACATTTAACTGGAAGCGTGTTTTTTAAGTGCTCTGGAGTCATTTCGTTGCAAGCGGGTTTTTAAGTGCTCTGGAGTCATTTCTTTGCAAGCGGGTTTTTAAGTGCTCTGGAGTCATTTCGTTGCAAGCGGGTTTTTAAGTGCTCTGAAGGCATTTCGTTCTAAGCGGGTTTTTAAGTGCTCTGGAGTCATTTCGTTGCAAGCGGGTTTTTAAGTGTTCTGGATTCATTTCGTTGCAAGCGGGTTTTTAAGTGCTCTGGAGTCATTTCGTTGCAAACAGGTTTTTAAGTGCTCTGGAGTCATTTCGTTGCAAGCGGGTTTTTAAGTGCTCTGGAGTCATTTCGTTGCAAGCGGATTTTTACATACTTCTCAAACATTTCACTGGAAGCGGGTTTTTAAGTGCTCTGGAGTCTTTTCGTTGCAAGCGGGTTTTTAAGTGCTCTGAAGGCATTTCGTTGTAAGCGGGTTTTGAAGTGCTCTGGAGTCATTTCGTTGCAAGCGGGTTTTTATGTGTTCTGGAGTCATTTCGTTGCAAGCGGGTTTTTACATACTTCTCAGACATTTCACTGAAAGCGGGTTTTTTAAGTGCTCTGGAGGCATTTTGTTGCAAGCGGGTTTTTAAGTACTCTGGAGTCATTTCGTTGCAAGCGGGTTTTTAAGTGCTCTGGAGTCATTTCGGTGCAAGCGGGTTTTTAAGTGCTCTGGAGTCATTTCGTTGCAAGCGGGTTTTTAAGTGCTCTGGAGTCATTTCGTTGCAAGCGGGTTTTTAAGTGCTCTGGAGTCATTTCGGTGCAAGCGGGTTTTTAAGTGCTCTGGAGTCATTTCGTTGCAAGCGGGTTTTTAAGTGCTCTGGAGTCATTTCGTTGCAAGCGGGTTTTTAATGCTCTGGAGTCATTTCGTTGCAAGCGGGTTTTTAAGTGCTCTGGAGTCATTTTGTTGCAAGCGGGTTTTTAAGTGCTCTGGAGTCATTTCGTTGCAAGCGGGTTTTTAAGTGCTCTGGAGTCATTTCGTTGCAAGCGGGTTTTTAAGTGCTCTGGAGTCATTTCGTTGCAAGCGGGTTTTTAAGTGCTCTGGAGTCATTTCGTTGCAAGCGGGTTTTTAAGTGCTCTGGAGTCATTTCTTTGCAAGCGGGTTTTTAAGTACTCTGGAGTCATTTCATTGCAAGCGGGTTTTTAAGTGCTCTGGAGTCATTTCGTTGCAAGCGGGTTTTTAAGTGCTCTGGAGTCATTTCGTTGCAAGCGGGTTTTTAAGTGCTCTGGAGTCATTTCGTTGCAAGCGGGTTTTTAAGTGCTCTGGAGTCATTTCGTTGCAAGCGGGTTTTTAAGTGTTCTGGAGTCATTTCGTTGCAAGCGGGTTTTTAAGTGCTCTGGAGTCATTTCTTTTCAAGCGGGTTTTTAAGTACTCTGGAGTCATTTCATTGCAAGCGGGTTTTTAAGTGCTCTGGAGTCATTTTGTTGCAAGCGGGTTTTTAAGTACTATGGAGTCATTTCGTTGCAAGCAGGTTTTTAAGTGCTCTGGAGTCATTTCGGTGCAAGCGGGTTTTTAAGTGCTCTGGAGTCATTTCGTTGCAAGCGGGTTTTTAAGTGCTCTGGAGTCATTTCGTTGCAAGCGGGTTTTTAAGTGCTCTGGAGTCATTTCGTTGCAAGCGGGTTTTTAAGTGCTCTGGAGTCATTTCGTTGCAAGCGGGTTTTTAAGTGTTCTGGAGTCATTTCGTTGCAAGCGGGTTTTTAAATGCTCTGAAGGCATTTCGTTGCAAGCAGGTTTTTAAGTTCTCTGGAGTCATTTCGTTGCAAGCGGGTTTTTACATACTTCTCAGACATTTCACTGGAAGCGGGTTTTTTAAGTGCTCTGTAGGCATTTCGTTGCAAGCGGGTTTGTAAGTACTCTGGAGTCATTTCGTTGCAAGCGGGTTTTTAAGTGCTCTGAAGGCATTTCGTTGCAAGCGGGTTTTTAAGTGCTCTGAAGGCATTTCGTTGTAAGCGGGTTTTGAAGTTCTCTGGAGTCATTTCGTTGCAAGCGGGTTTTTACGTGTTCTGGAGTCATTTCGTTGCAAGCGGGTTTTTACATACTTCTCAGACATTTCACTGGAAGCAGGTTTTTTAAGTGCTCTGGAGTCATTTCGTTGCAAGAGGGTTTTTAAGTGCTCTGAAAGCATTTCGTTGTAAGCGGGTTTTTAAGTGCTCTGGAGTCATTTCGTTGCAAGCGGGTTTTTAATTGCTCTGGAGTCATTTCGTTGCAAGCGGGTTTTTAAGTGCTCTGAAGGCATTTCGTTGCAAGCGGGTTTTTAAGTGCTCTGAAGGCATTTCGTTGTAAGCGGGTTTTGAAGTTCTCTGAAGTCATTTCGTTGCAAGCGGGTTTTTACGTGTTCTGGAGTCATTTCGTTGCAAGCGGGTTTTTACATACTTCTCAGACATTTCACTGGAAGCAGGTTTTTTAAGTGCTCTGGAGTCATTTCGTTGCAAGAGGGTTTTTAAGTGCTCTGAAAGCATTTCGTTGTAAGCGGGTTTTTAAGTGCTCTGGAGTCATTTCGTTGCAAGCGGGTTTTTAATTGCTCTGGAGTCATTTCGTTGCAAGTGGGTTTTTAAGTGCTCTGGAGTCATTTCGTTGCAAGCGGGTTTTTAAGTGCTCTGGAGTCATTTCGTTGCAAGCGGGTTTTTAAGTGCTCTGGAGTCATTTCGTTGCAAGCGGGTTTTTAAGTGCTCTGGAGTCATTTCGTTGCAAGCGGGTTTTTAAGTGTTCTGGAGTCATTTCGTTGCAAGCGGGTTTTTACATACTTCTCAGACATTTCACTGGAAGCGGGTTTTTTAAGTGCTCTGTAGGCATTTCGTTGCAAGCGGGTTTGTAAGTACTCTGGAGTCATTTCGTTGCAAGTGGGTTTTTACGTGCTCTGGAGTCATTTCGTTGCAAGCGGGTTTTTACATATTTCTCTGACATTTAACTGGAAGCGAGTAGTTTAAGTGCTCTGGATTCATTTCGTTGCAAGCGGGTTTTTATGTGCTCTGGAGTCATTTCATTGCAAGCGGGTTTTTACATGCTTCTCAGACATTTCACTGGAAGCGGGTTTTTTAAGTACTCTGGAGTCATTTCGTTGCAAGCGGGTTTTTAAGTACTCTGGAGTCATTTCGTTCCAAGCGGGTTTTTAAGTGCTCTGGAGTCAATTCGTTTCAAGCGGGTGTTTAAGTGCTCTGGAGTCATTTCCTTGCAAGCGGGTGTTTAAGTGCTCTGGAGTCATTTCGTTGCAAGCGGGTTTTTAAGTGCTCTGGAGTCATTTCGTTGCAAGCGGGTTTTTAAGTGCTCTGGAGTCATTTCGTTGCAAGCGGGTTTTTAAGTGCTCTGGAGTCATTTCGTTGCAAGCGGGTTTTTAAGTGCTCTGGAGTCATTTCGTTGCAAGCGGGTTTTTAAGTGTTCTGGAGTCATTTCGTTGCAAGCGGGTTTTTAAGTGCTCTGGAGTCATTTCTTTGCAAGCGGGTTTTTAAGTACTCTGGAGTCATTTCATTGCAAGCGGGTTTTTAAGTGCTCTGGAGTCATTTTGTTGCAAGCGGGTTTTTAAGTACTATGGAGTCATTTCGTTGCAAGCAGGTTTTTAAGTGCTCTGGAGTCATTTCGGTGCAAGCGGGTTTTTAAGTGCTCTGGAGTCATTTCGTTGCAAGCGGGTTTTTAAGTGCTCTGGAGTCATTTCGTTGCAAGCGGGTTTTTAAGTGTTCTGGAGTCATTTCGTTGCAAGCGGGTTTTTAAGTGCTCTGGAGTCATTTCGTTGCAAGCGGGTTTTTAAGTGTTCTGGAGTCATTTCGTTGCAAGCGGGTTTTTAAATGCTCTGAAGGCATTTCGTTGCAAGCAGGTTTTTAAGTTCTCTGGAGTCATTTCGTTGCAAGCGGGTTTTTACATACTTCTCAGACATTTCACTGGAAGCGGGTTTTTTAAGTGCTCTGTAGGCATTTCGTTGCAAGCGGGTTTTTACATATTTCTCTGACATTTAACTGGAAGCGAGTATTTTAAGTGCTCTGGATTGATTTCGTTGCAAGCGGGTTTTTATGTGCTCTGGAGTCATTTAACTGTAAGCGGGTTTTTACATGCTTCTCAGACATTTCACTGGAAGCGGGTTTTTTAAGTGCTCTGGAGTCATTTCGTTGCAAGCGGGTTTTTAAGTACTCTGGAGTCATTTCGTTCCAAGCGGGTTTTTAAGTGCTCTGGAGTCATTTCGTTGCAAGCGGGTGTTTAAGTGCTCTGGAGTCATTTCATTGCAAGCGGGTTTTTAAGTGCTCTGGAGTCATTTCGTTGCAAGCGGGTTTTTAAGTGGTCTGAAGGCATTTCGTTGTAAGCGGGTTTTTAAGTGCTCTGGAGTCATTTCGTTGCAAGCGGGTTTCTACGTATTCTGGAGTCATTTCGTTGCAAGCGGGTTTTTACATACTTCTCAGAAATTTCACTGGAAGCGGGTTTTTTAAGTGCTCTGTAGGCATTTTGTTGCAAGCGGGTTTTTAAGTACTATGGAGTCATTTCGTTGCAAGCAGGTTTTTAAGTGCTCTGGAGTCATTTCGGTGCAAGCGGGTTTTTAAGTGCTCTGGAGTCATTTCGTTGCAAGCGGGTTTTTAAGTGCTCTGGAGTCATTTCGTTGCAAGCGTGTTTTTAAGTGCTCTGGAGTCATTTCGGTGCAAGCGGGTTTTGAAGTGCTCTGGAGTCATTTCGTTGCAAGCGGGTTTTTACGTGTTCTGGAGTCATTTCCTTGCAGGCGGGTTTTTACATACTTCTCAGACATTTCACTGGAAGCAGGGTTTTTAAGTGCTCTGGAGTCATTTCGTTGCAAGCAGGTTTTTAAGTGCTCTGGAGTCATTTCGTTGCAAGCGGGTTTTTAAGTGCTCTGGAGTCATTTCGTTGCAAGCGGGGTTTTATGTGTTCTGGAGTCATTTCGTTGCAAGCGCGTTTTTACATACTTCTCAGACATTTCACTGGAAGCAGGTTTTTTAAGTGCTCTGGAGTCATTTCGTTGCAAGCGGGTTTTTAAGTGCTCTGAAGGCATTTCGTTGTAAGCGGGTTTTTAAGTGCTCTGGAGTCATTTCGTTGCAAGCGGGTTTTTACGTGTTCTGGAGTCATTTCGTTGCAAGCGGGTTTTTATATACTTCTCAGACATTTCACTGGAAGCGGGGTTTTAAGTGCTCTGGAGTCATTTCGTTGCAAGCGGGTTTTTAAGTGCTCTGGAGTCATTTCGTTGCAAGCGGGTTTTTAAGTGCTCTGGAGTCATTTCGTTGCAAGCGGGTTTTTAAGTGCTCTGAAGGCATTTCGTTGCAAGCGGGTTTTTAAGTGCTCTCGAGTCATTTCGTTGCAAGCAGGATTTTACATACTTCTCTGACATTTAACTGGAAGCGAGTTTTTTAAGTTCTCTGGAGTCATTTCGTTGCAAGCGGGTTTTTAAGTGCTCTGGAGTCATTTCGTTGCAAGCGGGTTTTTAAGTGCTCTGGAGTCATTTCGTTGCAAGCGGATTTTTAAGTGCTCTGAAGGCATTTCGTTGTAAGCGGGTTTTTAAGTGCTCTGGAGTCATTTCGTTGCAAGCAGGTTTTTAAGTGTTCTGGGGTCATTTCGTTGCAAGCGGGTTTTTACGTATTTCTGTGACATTTAACTGGAAGCGAGTATTTTAAGTGCTCTGGAGTCATTTCGTTGCAAGCGGGTTTTTATGTGCTCTGGAGTCATTTCATTGCAAGCGGGTTTTTACATGCTTCTCAGACATTTCAATGGAAACGGGTTTTTTAAGTGCTCTGGAGTCATTTCGTTCCAAGCGGGTTTTTAAGTGCTCTGGAGTCATTTCGTTGCAAGCGGGTGTTTAAGTGCTCTGGAGTCATTTCGTTGCAAGCGGGTTTTTAAGTGCTCTGGAGTCATTTCGTTGCAAGCGGGTTTTTAAGTGTTCTGGAGTCATTTCGATGCAAGCGGGTTTTTAAGTACTCTGGAGTCATTTCGTTGCAAGCGGGTTTTTAAGTACTTTGGAGTCATTTCGTTGCAAGCGGGTTTTTAAGTGCTCTGGAGTCATTTCGTTGCAAGCGGGTTTTTAAGTGCTCTGGAGTCATTTCGTTGCAAGCGGGTTTTTACGTGTTCTGGAGTCATTTCATTGCAAGCGGGTTTTTACATACTTCTCAGACATTTCACTGGAAGCGGGTTTTTTAAGTGCTCTGGAGGCATTTCGTATCAAGCGGGTTTTTAAGTACTCTGGATTCATTTCGTTGCAAGCGGGGTTTTACGTGCTCTGGAGACATTTCGTTGCAAGCTGGTTTTTACATACTTCTCTGACATTTAACTGGAAGCGGGTTTTTTAAGTGCTCTGAAGTCATTTCGTTGCAAGCGTGTTTTTACCTGCTCTGGAGTCATTTTGTTGCAAGTGGGTTTTTACATACTTCTCTTACCTTTAACTGGAAGCGGGTTTTTTAAGTGCTCTGGAGTCATTTCGTTGCAAGCGGGTTTTTAAGTGCTCTGGAGTCATTTCGTTGCAAGCGGGTTTTTAAGTGCTCTGGAGTCATTTCGTTGCAAGCGGGTTTTTAAGTGCTCTGGAGTCATTTCGTTGCAAGCGGGTTTTTAAGTGTTCTGGAGTCATTTCGTTGCAAGCGGGTTTTTAAGTGCTCTGGAGTCATTTCGTTGCAAGCGGGTTTTTAAGTGCTCTGGAGTCATTTCGTTGCAAGCGGGTTCTTAAGTACTCTGGGGTCATTTCCTTGCAAGCAGGTTTTTAGTGCTCTGGAGTCATTTCGTTGCAAGCGGGTTTTTAAGTGCTCTGGAGTCATTTCGTTGCAAGCGGGTTTTTAAGTGCTCTGAAGGCATTTCGTTGTAAGCGGGTTTTTAAGTGCTTTGGAGTCATTTCGTTGCAAGACGGTTTTTACGTGTTCTGGAGTCATTTCGTTGCAAGAGGGTTTTTAAGTGTTCTGGAGTCATTTCGTTGCAAGCTGGTTTTTAAGTGCTCTGGAGTCATTTCGATGCAAGCGGGTTTTTAAGTGCTCTGGAGTCATTTCATTGCAAGCGGGTTTTTAAGTGCTCTGGAGTCATTTCGTTGCAAGCGGGTTTTTAAGTGCTCTGGAGTCATTTCGTTACAAGCGGGTTTTTAAGTGTTCTGAAGGCATTTCGTTGCAAGCGGGTTTTTAAGTGCTCTGGAGTCATTTCGTTGCAAGCGGGTTTTTACATACTTCTCAGACATTTCACTGGAAGCGGGTTTTTTAAGTGCTCTGTAGGCATTTCGTTGCAAGCGGGTTTGTAAGTACTCTGGAGTCATTTCGTTGCAAGTGGGTTTTTACGTGCTCTGGAGTCATTTCGTTGCAAGCGGGTTTTTACATATTTCTCTGACATTTAACTGGAAGCGAGTATTTTAAGTGCTCTGGATTCATTTCGTTGCAAGCGGGTTTTTATGTGCTCTGGAGTCATTTCATTGCAAGCGGGTTTTTACATGCTTCTCAGACATTTCACTGGAAGCGGGTTTTTTAAGTGCTCTGGAGTCATTTCGTTGCAAGCGGGCTTTTAAGTACTCTGGAGTCATTTCGTTCCAAGCGGGTTTTTAAGTGCTCTGGAGTCATTTCGTTGCAAGCGGGTGTTTAAGTGCTCTGGAGTCATTTCGTTGCAAGCGGGTTTTTAAGTGCTCTGGATTCATTTCGTTGCAAGCGGGTTTTTAAGTGCTCTGGAGTCATTTCGTTGCAAGCGGGTGTTTAAGTGCTCTGGAGTCATTTCGTTGCAAGCGGGTTTTTAAGTGCTCTGGAGTCATTTCGTTGCAAGCGGGTTTTTAAGTGCTCTGAAGGCATTTCGTTGTAAGCGGGTTTTGAAGTTCTCTGGAGTCATTTCGTTGCAAGCGGGTTTTTACGTGTTCTGGAGTCATTTCGTTGCAAGCGGGTTTTTACATACTTCTCAGACATTTCACTGGAAGCAGGTTTTTTAAGTGCTCTGGAGTCATTTCGTTGCAAGCGGGTTTTTAAGTGATCTGAAGGCATTTCGTTGTAAGCGGGTTTTTAAGTGCTCTGGAGTCATTTCGTTGCAAGCGGGTATTTACGTGTTCTGGAGTCATTTCGTTGCAAGCGGGTTTTTACATACTTCTCAGACATTTCACTGGAAGCGGGTTTTTTAAGTGCTCTGTAGGCATTTTGTTGCAAGCGGGTTTTTTAGTACTCTGGAGTCATTTCGTTGCAAGCGGGTTTTTAAGTGCTCTGTAGGCATTTCGTTGCAAGCGGATTTTTAAGTACTCTGGAGTCATTTCGTTGCAAGTGGGTTTTTAAGTGCTCTGGAGTCATTTCGTTGCAAGCGGGCTTTTAAGTGCTCTGGAGTCATTTCGTTGCAAGCGGGTTTTTAAGTGCTCTGGAGTCATTTCGTTGCAAGCGGGTTTTTAAGTGCTCTGAAGGCATTTCGTTGTAAGCGGGTTTTTAAGTGCTCTGGAGTCATTTCGTTGCAAGCGGGCTTTTACGTGTTCTGGGGTCATTTCGTTGCAAGCGGGTTTTTACATACTTCTCAGCCATTTCACTGGAAGCGGGTTTTTTAAGTGCTCTGTAGGCATTTCGTTGCAAGCGGGTTTTTAAGTGCTCTGGAGTCATTTCGTTGCAAGCGGGTTTTTACATACTTCTCAGACATTTCACTGGAAGCGGGTTTTTTAAGTGCTCTGTATGCATTTCGTTGCAAGCGGGTTTGTAAGTACTCTGGAGTCATTTCGTTGCAAGTGGGTTTTTACGTGCTCTGGAGTCATTTCGTTGCAAGCGGGTTTTTACATATTTCTCTGACATTTAACTGGAAGCGAGTATTTTAAGTGCTCTGGATTCATTTCGTTGCAAGCGGGTTTTTATGTGCTCTGGAGTCATTTCATTGCAAGCGGGTTTTTACATGCTTCTCAGACATTTCACTGGAAGCGGGTTTTTTAAGTGCTCTGTATGCATTTCGTTGCAAGCGGGTTTTTAAGTACTCTGGAGTCATTTCGTTCCAAGCGGGTTTTTAAGTGCTCTGGAGTCATTTCTTTGCAAGCGGGTGTTTAAGTGCTCTGGAGTCATTTCGTTGCAAGCGGGTTTTTAAGTGCTCTGGAGTCATTTCGTTGCAAGCGGGTTTTTAAGTGCTCTGGAGTCATTTCGTTGCAAGCGGTTGTTTAAGTGCTCTGGAGTCATTTCGTTGCAAGCGGGTTTTTAAGTGCTCTGGACTCATTTCGTTGCAAGCGGGTTTTTAAGTGCTCTGAAGGCATTTCGTTGTAAGCGGGTTTTGAAGTTCTCTGGAGTCATTTCGTTGCAAGCGGGTTTTTAAGTGCTCTGGAGTCATTTCGTTGCAAGCGGGTTTTTAAGTGCTCTGAAGGCATTTCGTTGTAAGCGGGTTTTTAAGTGCTCTGGAGTCATTTCGTTGCAAGACGGTTTTTACGAGTTCTGGAGTCATTTCGTTGCAAGAGGGTTTTTAAGTGTTCTGGAGTCATTTCGTTGCAAGCTGGTTTTTAAGTGTTCTGGAGTCATTTCGTTGCAATCGGGTTTTTAAGTGCTCTGGAGTCCTTTCAATGCAAGCGGGTTTTTAAGTGCTCTGGAGTCATTTCGTTGCAAGCGGGTTTTTAAGTGCTCTGGAGTCATTTCGTTACAAGCGGGATTTTAAGTGCTCTGAAGGCATTTCGTTGCAAGCGGGTTTTTAAGTGCTCTGGAGTCATTTCGTTGCAAGCGGGTTTTTACATACTTCTCAGACATTTCACTGGAAGCGGGTTTTTTAAGTGCTCTGTAGGCATTTCGTTGCAAGCGGGTTTGTAAGTACTCTGGAGTCATTTCGTTGCAAGTGGGTTTTTACGTGCTCTGGAGTCATTTCGTTGCAAGCGGGTTTTTACATATTTCTCTGACATTTAACTGGAAGCGAGTATTTTAAGTGCTCTGGAGTCATTTCGTTGCAAGCGGGATTTTAAGTGCTCTGAAGACATTTCGTTGTAAGCGGGTTTTGAAGTGCTCTGGAGTCATTTCGTTGCAAGCGGGTTTTTAAGTGATCTGAAGGCATTTCGTTGTAAGCGGGTTTTTAAGTGCTCTGGAGTCATTTCGTTGCAAGCGGGTATTTACGTGTTCTGGAGTCATTTCGTTGCAAGCGGGTTTTTACATACTTCTCAGACATTTCACTGGAAGCGGGTTTTTTAAGTGCTCTGTAGGCATTTTGTTGCAAGCGGGTTTTTTAGTACTCTGGAGTCATTTCGTTGCAAACGGGTTTTTAAGTGCTCTGTAGGCATTTCGTTGCAAGCGGGTTTTTAAGTACTCTGGAGTCATTTCGTTGCAAGCGGGTTTTTAAGTGCTCTGGAGTCATTTCGTTGCAAGCGGGTTTTTAAGTGCTCTGGAGTCATTTCGGTGCAAGCGGGTTTTTAAGTGCTCTGGAGTCATTTCGTTGCAAGCGGGTTTTTAAGTGCTCTGGAGTCATTTCGTTGCAAGCGGGTTTTTAAGTGCTCTGGAGTCATTTCGTTGCAAGCGGGTTTTTAAGTGCTCTGAAGGCATTTCGTTGCAAGCGGGTTTTAAGTGCTCTGGAGTCATTTTGTTGCAAGCGGGTTTTTACATACTTCTCTGACATTTAACTGGAAGCGGGTTTTTTAAGTGCTCTGGAGTCATTTCGTTGCAAGCTGGTTTTTAAGTGTTCTGGAGTCATTTCGTTGCAATCGGGTTTTTAAGTGCTCTGGAGTCATTTCAATGCAAGCGGGTTTTTAAGTGCTCTGGAGTCATTTCGTTGCAAGCGGGTTTTTAAGTGCTCTGGAGTCATTTCGTTGCAAGCGGGTTTTTACATACTTCTCAGACATTTCACTGGAAGCGGGTTTTTTAAGTACTCTGTAGGCATTTCGTTGCAAGCGGGTTTGTAAGTACTCTGGAGTCATTTCGTTGCAAGTGGGTTTTTACGTGCTCTGGAATCATTTCGTTGCAAGCGGGTTTTTACATATTTCTCTGACATTTAACTGGAAGCGAGTATTTAAAGTGCTCTGGATTCATTTCGTTGCAAGCGGATTTTTATGTGCTCTGGAGTCATTTCATTGCAAGCGGGTTTTTACATGCTTCTCAGACATTTCACTGGAAGCGGGTTTTTTAAGTGCTCTGGAGTCATTTCGTTGCAAGCAGGTTTTTAAGTACTCTGGAGTCATTTCGTTTCAAGCGAGTTTTTAAGTGCTCTGGAGTCATTTCGTTGCAAGCGGGTGTTTAAGTGCTCTGGAGTCATTTCGTTGCAAGCGGGTTTTTAAGTGCTCTGGAGTCATTTCGTTGCAAGCGGGTTTTTAAGTGCTCTGGAGTCATTTCGTTGCAAGCGGGTGTTTAAGTGCTCTGGAGTCATTTCGTTGCAAGCGGGTTTTTAAGTGCTCTGGAGTCATTTCGTTGCAAGCGGGTTTTTAAGTGCTCTGAAGGCATTTCGTTGTAAGCGGGTTTTGAAGTTCTCTGGAGTCATTTCGTTGCAAGCGGGTTTTTACGTGTTCTGGAGTCATTTCGTTGCAAGCGGGTTTTTACATACTTCTCAGACATTTCACTGGAAGCAGGTTTTTTAAGTGCTCTGGAGTCATTTCGTTGCAAGCGGGTTTTTTCAGTGATCTGAAGGCATTTCGTTGTAAGCGGGTTTTTAAGTGCTCTGGAGTCATTTCGTTGCAAGCGGGTATTTACGTGTTCTGGAGTCATTTCGTTGCAAGCGGGTTTTTACATACTTCTCAGACATTTCACTGGAAGCGGGTTTTTTAAGTGCTCTGTAGGCATTTTGTTGCAAGCGGGTTTTTTAGTACTCTGGAGTCATTTCGTTGCAAGCGGGTTTTTAAGTGCTCTGTAGGCATTTCGTTGCAAGCGGGTTTTTAAGTGCTCTGGAGTCATTTCGTTGCAAGCGGGTTTTTAAGTGCTCTGGAGTCATTTCGTTGCAAGCGGGTTTTTAAGTGCTCTGGAGTCATTTCGGTGCAAGCGGGTTTTTAAGTGCTCTGGAGTCATTTCGTTGCAAGCGGGTTTTTAAGTGCTCTGGAGTCATTTCGTTGCAAGCGGGTTTTTAAGTGCTCTGGAGTCATTTCGTTGCAAGCGGGTTTTTAAGTGCTCTGAAGGCATTTCGTTGCAAGCGGGTTTTTAAGTGCTCTGGAGTCATTTTGTTGCAAGCGGGTTTTTACATACTTCTCTGACATTTAACTGGAAGCGGGTTTTTTAAGTGCTCTGGAGTCATTTCGTTGCAAGCGGGTTTTTAAGTGCTCTGGAGTCATTTCGTTGCAAGCGGGTTTTTAAGTGCTCTGGAGTCATTTCGTTGCAAGCGGGTTTTTAAGTGCTCTGGAGTCATTTCGTTGCAAGCGGGTTTTTAAGTGCTCTGGAGTCATTTCGTTGCAAGCGGTTTTTTAAGTGCTCTGGAGTCATTTCGTTGCAAGCGGGTTTTTAAGTTCTCTGGAGTCATTTCGTTGCAAGCGGGTTTTTAAGTGCTCTGGAGTCATTTCGTTGCAAGCGGGTTTTTAAGTGCTCTGGAGTCATTTCGTTGCAAGCGGGTTTTTAAGTTCTCTGGAGTCATTTCGTTGCAAGCGGGTTTTTAAGTGCTCTGGAGTCATTTCGTTGCAAGCGCGTTTTTAAGTGCTCTGGAGTCATTTCGTTGCAAGCGGGTTTTTAAGTGCTCTGAAGGCATTTCGTTGTAAGCGGGTTTTTAAGTGCTCTGGAGTCATTTCGTTGCAAGCGGGTTTTTACGTGTTCTGGGGTCATTTCGTTGCAAGCGGGTTTTTACATACTTCTCAGACATTTCACTGGAAGCGGGTTTTTTAAGTGCACTGGAGGCATTTCGTTGCAATCGGGTTTTTAAGTACTCTGGAGTCATTTCGTTGTAAGCGGGTTTTTACATATTTCTGTGACATTTAACTGGAAGCGAGTATTTTAAGTGCTCTGGAGTCATTTCGTTGCAAGCGGGTTTTTACGTGTTCTGGAGTCATTTCGTTGCAAGCAGGTTTTTACATGCTTCTCAGACATTTCACTGGAAGCGGGTTTTTTAAGTGCTCTGGAGTCATTTCGTTGCAAGAGGGATTTTAAGTACTCTGGAGTCATTTCGTTGCAAGCGGGTTTTTAAGTGTTCTGGAGTCATTTCGTTGCAAGCGGGTTTTTAAGTGCTCTGGAGTCATTTCGTTGCAAGCGGGATTTTAAGTACTCTGGAGTCATTTCGTTGCAAGCGGGTTTTTAAGTGTTCTGGAGTCATTTCGTTGCAAGCTGGTTTTTAAGTGCTCTGGAGTCATTTCGTTGCAAGCGGGTTTTTAAGTTCTCTGGAGTCATTTCGTTGGAAGCAGGTTTTTAAGTGCTCTGGAGTCATTTCGGTGCAAGCGGGTTTTTAAGTGCTCTGGAGTCATTTCGTTGCAAGCGGGTTTTTAAGTGCTCTGAAGGCATTTCGTTGTAAGCGGGTTTTTAAGTGCTCTGGAGTCATTTCGTTGCAAGACGGTTTTTACGAGTTCTGGAGTCATTTCGTTGCAAGAGGGTTTTTAAGTGTTCTGGAGTCATTTCGTTGCAAGCTGGTTTTTAAGTGTTCTGGAGTCATTTCGTTGCAATCGGGTTTTTAAGTGCTCTGGAGTCATTTCAATGCAAGCGGGTTTTTAAGTGCTCTGGAGTCATTTCGTTGCAAGCGGGTTTTTAAGTGCTCTGGAGTCATTTCGTTACAAGCGGGATTTTAAGTGCTCTGAAGGCATTTCGTTGCAAGCGGGTTTTTAAGTGCTCTGGATTCATTTCGTTGCAAGCGGGTTTTTACATACTGCTCAGACATTTCACTGGAAGCGGGTTTTTTAAGTGCTCTGTAGGCATTTCGTTGCAAGCGGGTTTGTAAGTACTCTGGAGTCATTTCTTTGCAAGTGGGTTTTTACGTGCTCTGGAGTCATTTCGTTGCAAGCGGGTTTTTACATATTTCTCTGACATTTAACTGGAAGCGAGTATTTTAAGTGCTCTGGAGTCATTTCGTTGCAAGCGGGATTTTAAGTGCTCTGAAGGCATTTCGTTGTAAGCGGGTTTTTAAGTGCTCTGGAGTCATTTCGTTGCAAGCGGGTATTTACGTGTTCTGGAGTCATTTCGTTGCAAGCGGGTTTTTACATACTTCTCAGACATTTCACTGGAAGCGGGTTTTTTAAGTGCTCTGTAGGCATTTTGTTGCAAGCGGGTTTTTTAGTACTCTGGAGTCATTTCGTTGCAAGCGGGTTTTTAAGTGCTCTGTAGGCATTTCGTTGCAAGCGGCTTTTTAAGTACTCTGGAGTCATTTCGTTGCAAGCGGGTTTTTAAGTGCTCTGGAGTCATTTCGTTGCAAGCGGGTTTTTAAGTGCTCTGGAGTCATTTCGTTGCAAGCGGGTTTTTAAGTGCTCTGGAGTCATTTCGGTGCAAGCGGGTTTTTAAGTGCTCTGGAGTCATTTCGTTGCAAGCCGGTTTTTAAGTGCTCTGGAGTCATTTCGTTGCAAGCGGGTTTTTAAGTGCTCCTGAGTCATTTCGTTGCAAGCGGGTTTTTAAGTGCTCTGAAGGCATTTCGTTGCAAGCGGGTTTTTAAGTGCTCTGGAGTCATTTTGTTGCAAGCGGGTTTTTACATACTTCTCTGACATTTAACTGGAAGCGGGTTTTTTAAGTGCTCTGGAGTCATTTCGTTGCAAGCTGGTTTTTAAGTGTTCTGGAGTCATTTCGTTGCAATCGGGTTTTTAAGTGCTCTGGAGTCATTTCAATGCAAGCGGGTTTTTAAGTGCTCTGGAGTCATTTCGTTGCAAGCGGGTTTTTAAGTGCTCTGGAGTCATTTCGTTGCAAGCGGGTTTTTACATACTTCTCAGACATTTCACTGGAAGCGGGTTTTTTAAGTGCTCTGTAGGCATTTCGTTGCAAGCGGGTTTGTAAGTACTCTGGAGTCATTTCGTTGCAAGTGGGTTTTTACGTGCTCTGGAGTCATTTCGTTGCAAGCGGGTTTTTACATATTTCTCTGACATTTAACTGGAAGCGAGTATTTTAAGTGCTCTGGATTCATTTCGTTGCAAGTGGGTTTTTATGTGCTCTGGAGTCATTTCATTGCAAGCGGGTTTTTACATGCTTCTCAGACATTTCACTGGAAGCGGGTTTTTTAAGTGCTCTGGAGTCATTTCGTTGCAAGCAGATTTTTAAGTACTCTGGAGTCATTTCGTTTCAAGCGGGGTTTTAAGTGCTCTGGAGTCATTTCGTTGCAAGCGGGTGTTTAAGTGCTCTGGAGTCATTTCGTTGCAAGCGGGTTTTTAAGTGCTCTGGAGTCATTTCGTTGCAAGCGGGTTTTTAAGTGCTCTGGAGTCATTTCGTTGCAAGCGGGTGTTTAAGTGCTCTGGAGTCATTTCGTTGCAAGCGGGTTTTTAAGTGCTCTGGAGTCATTTCGTTGCAAGCGGGTTTTTAAGTGCTCTGAAGGCATTTCGTTGTAAGCGGGTTTTGAAGTTCTCTGGAGTCATTTCGTTGCAAGCGGGTTTTTACGTGTTCTGGAGTCATTTCGTTGCAAGCGGGTTTTTACATACTTCTCAGACATTTCACTGGAAGCGGGTTTTTTAAGTGCTCTGTAGGCATTTTGTTGCAAGCGGGTTTTTTAGTACTCTGGAGTCATTTCGTTGCAAGCGGGTTTTTAAGTGCTCTGTAGGCATTTCGTTGCAAGCGGGTTTTTAAGTGCTCTGGAGTCATTTCGTTGCAAGCGGGTTTTTAAGTGCTCTGGAGTCATTTCGTTGCAAGCGGGTTTTTAAGTGCTCTGGAGTCATTTCGTTGCAAGCGGGTTTTTAAGTGCTCTGAAGGCATTTCGTTGCAAGCGGGTTTTTAAGTGCTCTGGAGTCATTTTGTTGCAAGCGGGTTTTTACATACTTCTCAGACATTTAACTGGAAGCGGGTTTTTTAAGTGCTCTGTAGGCATTTTGTTGCAAGCGGGTTTTTTAGTACTCTGGAGTCATTTCGTTGCAAGCGGGTTTTTAAGTGCTCTGTAGGCATTTCGTTGCAAGCGGGTTTTTAAGTGCTCTGGAGTCATTTCGTTGCAAGCGGGTTTTTAAGTGCTCTGGAGTCATTTCGTTGCAAGCGGGTTTTTAAGTGCTCTGGAGTCATTTCGGTGCAAGCGGGTTTTTAAGTGCTCTGGAGTCATTTCGTTGCAAGCGGGTTTTTAAGTGCTCTGGAGTCATTTCGTTGCAAGCGGGTTTTTAAGTGCTCTGGAGTCATTTCGTTGCAAGCGGGTTTTTAAGTGCTCTGAAGGCATTTCGTTGCAAGCGGGTTTTTAAGTGCTCTGGAGTCATTTTGTTGCAAGCGGGTTTTTACATACTTCTCTGACATTTAACTGGAAGCGGGTTTTTTAAGTGCTCTGGAGTCATTTCGTTGCAAGCTGGTTTTTAAGTGTTCTGGAGTCATTTCGTTGCAATCGGGATTTTAAGTGCTCTGGAGTCATTTCAATGCAAGCGGGTTTTTAAGTGCTCTGGAGTCATTTCGTTGCAAGCGGGTTTTTAAGTGCTCTGGAGTCATTTCGTTGCAAGTGGGTTTTTACATACTTCTCAGACATTTCACTGGAAGCGGGTTTTTTAAGTGCTCTGTAGGCATTTCGTTGCAAGCGGGTTTGTAAGTACTCTGGAGTCATTTCGTTGCAAGTGGGTTTTTACGTGCTCTGGAGTCATTTCGTTGCAAGCGGGTTTTTACATATTTCTCTGACATTTAACTGGAAGCGAGTATTTTAAGTGCTCTGGATTCATTTCGTTGCAAGCGGGTTTTTATGTGCTCTGGAGTCATTTCATTGCAAGCGGGTTTTTACATGCTTCTCAGACATTTCACTGGAAGCGGGTTTTTTAAGTGCTCTGGAGTCATTTCGTTGCAAGCAGGTTTTTAAGTACTCTGGAGTCATTTCGTTTCAAGCGGGGTTTTAAGTGCTCTGGAGTCATTTCGTTGCAAGCGGGTGTTTAAGTGCTCTGGAGTCATTTCGTTGCAAGCGGGTTTTTAAGTGCTCTGGAGTCATTTCGTTGCAAGCGGGTTTTTAAGTGCTCTGGAGTCATTTCGTTGCAAGCGGGTGTTTAAGTGCTCTGGAGTCATTTCGTTGCAAGCGGGTTTTTAAGTGCTCTGGAGTCATTTCGTTGCAAGCGGGTTTTTAAGTGCTCTGGAGTCATTTCGTTGCAAGCGGGTTTTTAAGTGCTCTGGAGTCATTTCGTTGCAAGCGGGTTTTTAAGTGCTCTGGAGTCATTTTGTTGCAAGCGGGTTTTTACATACTTCTCTGACATTTAACTGGAAGCGGGTTTTTTAAGTGCTCTGGAGTCATTTCGTTGCAAGCGGGTTTTTAAGTGCTCTGGAGTCATTTCGTTGCAAGCGGGTTTTTAAGTGCTCTGGAGTCATTTCGTTGCAAGCGGGTTTTTAAGTTCTCTGGAGTCATTTCGTTGCAAGCGGGTTTTTAAGTGCTCTGGAGTCATTTCGTTGCAAGCGGGTTTTTAAGTGCTCTGGAGTCATTTCGTTGCAAGCGTGTTTTTAAGTTCTCTGGAGTCATTTCGTTGCAAGCGGGTTTTTAAGTGCTCTGGAGTCATTTCGTTGCAAGCGCGTTTTTAAGTGCTCTGGAGTCATTTCGTTGCAAGCGGGTTTTTAAGTGCTCTGAAGGCATTTCGTTGTAAGCGGGTTTTTAAGTGCTCTGGAGTCATTTTGTTGCAAGCGGGTTTTTACATACTTCTCTGACATTTAACTGGAAGCGGGTTTTTTAAGTGCTCTGGAGTCATTTCGTTGCAAGCGGGTTTTTAAGTGCTCTGGAGTCATTTCGTTGCAAGCGGGTTTTTAAGTGCTCTGGAGTCATTTCGTTGCAAGCGGGTTTTTAAGTGCTCTGGAGTCATTTCGTTGCAAGCGGGTTTTTAAGTGCTCTGGAGTCATTTCGTTGCAAGCGGGTTTTTAAGTGCTCTGGAGTCATTTCGTTGCAAGCGGGTTTTTAAGTGCTCTGGAGTCATTTCGTTGCAAGCGGGTTTTTAAGTTCTCTGGAGTCATTTCGTTGCAAGCGGGTTTTTAAGTGCTCTGGAGTCATTTCGTTGCAAGCGCGTTTTTAAGTGCTCTGGAGTCATTTCGTTGCAAGCGGGTTTTTAAGTGCTCTGAAGGCATTTCGTTGTAAGCGGGTTTTTAAGTGCTCTGGAGTCATTTCGTTGCAAGCGGGTTTTTACGTTTTCTGGGGTCATTTCGTTGCAAGCGGGTTTTTACATACTTCTCAGACATTTCACTGGAAGCGGGTTTTTTAAGTGCACTGGAGGCATTTCGTTGCGATCGGGTTTTTAAGTACTCTGGAGTCATTTCGTTGCAAGCGGGTTTTTACATATTTCTGTGACATTTAACTGGAAGCGAGTATTTTAAGTGCTCTGGAGTCATTTCGTTGCAAGCGGGTTTTTACGTGTTCTGGAGTCATTTCGTTGCAAGCAGGGTTTTACATGCTTCTCAGACATTTCACTGTAAGCGGGTTTTTTAAGTGCTCTGGAGTCATTTCGTTGCAAGCGGGATTTTAAGTACTCTGGAGTCATTTCGTTGCAAGCGGGTTTTTAAGTGTTCTGGAGTCATTTCGTTGCAAGCGGGTTTTTAAGTGCTCTGGAGTCATTTCGTTGCAAGCGGGATTTTAAGTACTCTGGAGTCATTTCGTTGCAAGCGGGTTTTTAAGTGTTCTGGAGTCATTTCGTTGCAAGCTGGTTTTTAAGTGCTCTGGAGTCATTTCGTTGCAAGCGGGTTTTTAAGTTCTCTGGAGTCATTTCGTTGGAAGCAGGTTTTTAAGTGCTCTGGAGTCATTTCGGTGCAAGCGGGTTTTTAAGTGCTCTGGAGTCATTTCGTTGCAAGCGGGTTTTTAAGTGCTCTGAAGGCATTTCGTTGTAAGCGGGTTTTTAAGTGCTCTGGAGTCATTTCGTTGCAAGACGGTTTTTACGAGTTCTGGAGTCATTTCGTTGCAAGAGGGTTTTTAAGTGTTCTGGAGTCATTTCGTTGCAAGCTGGTTTTTAAGTGTTCTGGAGTCATTTCGTTGCAATCGGGTTTTTAAGTGCTCTGGAGTCATTTCAATGCAAGCGGGTTTTTAAGTGCTCTGGAGTCATTTCGTTGCAAGCGGGTTTTTAAGTGCTCTGGAGTCATTTCGTTACAAGCGGGATTTTAAGTGCTCTGAAGGCATTTCGTTGCAAGCGGGTTTTTAAGTGCTCTGGAGTCATTTCGTTGCAAGCGGGTTTTTACATACTGCTCAGACATTTCACTGGAAGCGGGTTTTTTAAGTGCTCTGTAGGCATTTCGTTGCAAGCGGGTTTGTAAGTACTCAGGAGTCATTTCGTTGCAAGTGGGTTTTTACGTGCTCTGGAGTCATTTCGTTGCAAGCGGGTTTTTACATATTTCTCTGACATTTAACTGGAAGCGAGTATTTTAAGTGCTCTGGAGTCATTTCGTTGCAAGCGGGATTTTAAGTGCTCTGAAGGCATTTCGTTGTAAGCGGGTTTTGAAGTTCTCTGGAATCATTTCGTTGCAAGCGGGTTTTTACGTGTTCTGGAGTCATTTCGTTGCAAGCGGGTTTTTACATACTTCTCAGACATTTCACTGGAAGCGGGTTTTTTAAGTGCTCTGTAGGCATTTTGTTGCAAGCGGGTTTTTTAGTACTCTGCAGTCATTTCGTTGCAAGCGGGTTTTTAAGTGCTCTGTAGGCATTTCGTTGCAAGCGGGTTTTTAAGTACTCTGGAGTCATTTCGTTGCAAGCGGGTTTTTAAGTGCTCTGGAGTCATTTCGTTGCAAGCGGGTTTTTAAGTGCTCTGGAGTCATTTCGTTGCAAGCGGGTTTTTAAGTGCTCTGGAGTCATTTCGGTGCAAGCGGGTTTTTAAGTGCTCTGGAGTCATTTCGTTGCAAGCGGGTTTTTAAGTGCTCTGGAGTCATTTCGTTGCAAGCGGGTTTTTAAGTGCTCTGGAGTCATTTCGTTGCAAGCGGGTTTTTAAGTGCTCTGAAGGCATTTCGTTGCAAGCGGGTTTTTAAGTGCTCTGGAGTCATTTTGTTGCAAGCGGGTTTTTACATACTTCTCTGACATTTAACTGGAAGCGGGTTTTTTAAGTGCTCTGGAGTCATTTCGTTGCAAGCTGGTTTTTAAGTGTTCTGGAGTCATTTCGTTGCAATCGGGTTTTTAAGTGCTCTGGAGTCATTTCAATGCAAGCGGGTTTTTAAGTGCTCTGGAGTCATTTCGTTGCAAGCGGGTTTTTAAGTGCTCTGGAGTCATTTCGTTGCAAGCGGGTTTTTACATACTTCTCAGACATTTCACTGGAAGCGGGTTTTTTAAGTGCTCTGTAGGCATTTCGTTGCAAGCGGGTTTGTAAGTACTCTGGAGTCATTTCGTTGCAAGTGGGTTTTTACGTGCTCTGGAGTCATTTCGTTGCAAGCGGGTTTTTACATATTTCTCTGACATTTAACTGGAAGCGAGTATTTTAAGTGCTCTGGATTCATTTCGTTGCAAGCGGGTTTTATGTGCTCTGGAGTCATTTCATTGCAAGCGGGTTTTTACATGCTTCTCAGACATTTCACTGGAAGCGGGTTTTTTAAGTGCTCTGGAGTCATTTCGTTGCAAGCAGGTTTTTAAGTACTCTGGAGTCATTTCGTTTCAAGCGGGGTTTTAAGTGCTCTGGAGTCATTTCGTTGCAAGCGGGTGTTTAAGTGCTCTGGAGTCATTTCGTTGCAAGCGGGTTTTTAAGTGCTCTGGAGTCATTTCGTTGCAAGCGGGTTTTTAAGTGCTCTGGAGTCATTTCGTTGCAAGCGGGTGTTTAAGTGCTCTGGAGTCATTTCGTTGCAAGCGGGTTTTTAAGTGCTCTGGAGTCATTTCGTTGCAAGCGGGTTTTTAAGTGCTCTGAAGGCATTTCGTTGTAAGCGGGTTTTGAAGTTCTCTGGAGTCATTTCGTTGCAAGCGGGTTTTTACGTGTTCTGGAGTCATTTCGTTGCAAGCGGGTTTTTACATACTTCTCAGACATTTCACTGGAAGCGGGTTTTTTAAGTGCTCTGTAGGCATTTCGTTGCAAGCGGGTTTTTTAGTACTCTGGAGTCATTTCGTTGCAAGCGGGTTTTTAAGTGCTCTGTAGGCATTTCGTTTCAAGCGGGTTTTTAAGTGCTCTGGAGTCATTTCGTTGCAAGCGGGTTTTTAAGTGCTCTGGAGTCATTTCGTTGCAAGCGGGTTTTTAAGTGCTCTGGAGTCATTTCGTTGCAAGCGGGTTTTTAAGTGCTCTGAAGGCATTTCGTTGCAAGCGGGTTTTTAAGTGCTCTGGAGTCATTTTGTTGCAAGCGGGTTTTTACATACTTCTCTGACATTTAACTGGAAGCGGGTTTTTTAAGTGCTCTGGAGTCATTTCGTTGCAAGCGGGTTTTTAAGTGCTCTGGAGTCATTTCGTTGCAAGCGGGTTTTTAAGTGCTCTGGAGTCATTTCGTTGCAAGCGGGTTTTTAAGTGCTCTGGAGTCATTTCGTTGCAAGCGGGTTTTTAAGTGCTCTGGAGTCATTTCGTTGCAAGCGGGTTTTTAAGTGCTCTGGAGTCATTTCGTTGCAAGCGGGTTTTTAAGTTCTCTGGAGTCATTTCGTTGCAAGCGGGTTTTTAAGTGCTCTGGAGTCATTTCGTTGCAAGCGGGTTTTTAAGTGCTCTGGAGTCATTTCGTTGCAAGCGGGTTTTTAAGTTCTTTGGAGTCATTTCGTTGCAAGCGGGTTTTTAAGTGCTCTGGAGTCATTTCGTTGCAAGCGCGTTTTTAAGTGCTCTGGAGTCATTTCGTTGCAAGCGGGTTTTTAAGTGCTCTGAAGGCATTTCGTTGTAAGCGGGTTTTTAAGTGCTCTGGAGTCATTTCGTTGCAAGCGGGTTTTTACGTCTTCTGGGGTCATTTCGTTGCAAGCGGGTTTTTACATACTTCTCAGACATTTCACTGGAAGCGGGTTTTTTAAGTGCACTGGAGGCATTTCGTTGCGATCGGGTTTTTAAGTACTCTGGAGTCATTTCGTTGCAAGCGGGTTTTTACATATTTTTGTGACATTTAACTGGAAGCGAGTATTTTAAGTGCTCTGGAGTCATTTCGTTGCAAGCGGGTTTTTACGTGTTCTGGAGTCATTTCGTTGCAAGCAGGTTTTTACATGCTTCTCAGACATTTCACTGGAAGCGGGTTTTTTAAGTGCTCTGGAGTCATTTCGTTGCAAACGGGATTTTAAGTACTCTGGAGTCATTTCGTTGCAAGCGGGTTTTTAAGTGTTCTGGAGTCATTTCGTTGCAAGCGGGTTTTTAAGTGCTCTGGAGTCATTTCGTTGCAAGCGGGTTTTTAAGTTCTCTGGAGTCATTTCGTTGGAAGCGGGTTTTTAAGTGCTCTGGAGTCATTTCGGTGCAAGCAGGTTTTTAAGTGCTCTGGAGTCATTTCGTTGCAAGCGGGTTTTTAAGTGCTCTGGAGTCATTTCGTTGCTAGCGGGTTTTTAAGTGCTCTGGAGTCATTTCGTTGCAAGCGGGTTTTTAAGCGCTCTGGAGTCATTTCGTTGCAAGCGGGTTTTAAAGTGCTCTGGAGTCATTTCGTTGCAAGCGGGTTTTTAAGTGCTCTGGAGTCATTTCGTTGCAAGCGGGTAATTAAGTGCTCTGAAGGCATTTCGTTGCAAGCGGGTTTTTAAGTGCTCTGGAGTCATTTTGTTGCAAGCGGGTTTTTACATACTTCTCTGACATTTAACTGGAAGCGGGTTTTTTAAGTGCTCTGGAGTCATTTCGTTGCAAGCGGGTTTTTAAGTGCTCTGGAGTCATTTCGTTGCAAGCGGGTTTTTACGTGTTCTGGGGTCATTTCATTGCACTCGGGTTTTTACATACTTCTCAGACATTTCACTGGAAGCGGGTTTTTTAAGTGCACTGGAGGCATTTCGTTGCGATCGGGTTTTTAAGTACTCTGGAGTCATTTCGTTGCAAGCGGGTTTTTAAGTGTTCTGGAGTCATTTCGTTGCAAGCGGGTTTTTACGTGTTCTGGAGTCATTTCGTTGCAAGCAGGTTTTTACATGCTTCTCAGACATTTCACTGGAAGCGGGTTTTTTAAGTGCTCTGGAGTCATTTCGTTGCAAGCGGGATTTTAAGTACTCTGGAGTCATTTCGTTGCAAGCGTGTTTTTAAGTGTTCTGGAGTCATTTCGTTGCAAGCGGGTTTTTAAGTGCTCTGGAGTCATTTCGTTGCAAGCGGGTTTTTAAGTTCTCTGGAGTCATTTCGTTGGAAGCGGGTTTTTAAGTGCTCTGGAGTCATTTCGGTGCAAGCGGGTTTTTAAGTGCTCTGGAGTCATTTCGTTGCAAGCGGGTTTTTAAGTGCTCTGGAGTCATTTCGTTGCTAGCGGGTTTTTAAGTGCTCTTGAGTCATTTCGTTGCAAGCGGGTTTTTAAGTGCTCTGGAGTCATTTCGTTGCAAGCGGGTTTTAAAGTGCTCTGGAGTCATTTCGTTGCAAGCGGGTTTTTAACTGCTCTGGAGTCATTTCGTTGCAAGCGGGTTTTTAAGTGCTCTGAAGGCATTTCGTTGCAAGCGGGTTTTTAAGTGCTCTGGAGTCATTTTGTTGCAAGCGGGTTTTTACATACTTCTCTGACATTTAACTGGAAGCGGGTTTTTTAAGAGCTCTGGAGTCATTTCGTTGCAAGCGGGTTTTTAAGTGCTCTGGAGTCATTTCGTTGCAAGCGGGTTTTTAAGTGCTCTGGAGTCATTTCGTTGCAAGCGGGTTTTAAGTGCTCTGGAGTCAATTCGTTGCAAGCGGGTTTTTAAGTGCTCTGGAGTCATTTCGTTGCAAGCGGGTTTTTAAGTGCTCTGGAGTCATTTCGTTGCAAGCGGGTTTTTAAGTTCTCTGGAGTCATTTCGTTGCAAGCGGGTTTTTAAGTGCTCTGGAGTCATTTCGTTGCAAGCGGGTTTTTAAGTGCTCTGGAGTCATTTCGTTGCAAGCGGGTTTTTAAGTTCTCTGGAGTCATTTCGTTGCAAGCGGGTTTTTAAGTGCTCTGGAGTCATTTCGTTGCAAGCGCGTTTTTAAGTGCTCTGGAGTCATTTCGTTGCAAGCGGGTTTTTAAGTGCTCTGAAGGCATTTCGTTGTAAGCGGGTTTTTAAGTGCTCTGGAGTCATTTCGTTGCAAGCGGGTTTTTACATATTTCTGTGACATTTAACTGGAAGCGAGTATTTTAAGTGCTCTGGGGTCATTTCGTTGCAAGCGGGTTTTTACGTGTTCTGGAGTCATTTCGTTGCAAGCGGGTTTTTACATACTTCTCAGACATTTCACTGGAAGCGGGTTTTTTAAGTGCTCTGTAGGCATTTTGTTGCAAGCGGGTTTTTTAGTACTCTGGAGTCATTTCGTTGCAAGCGGGTTTTTAAGTGCTCTGGAGTCATTTCGTTGCTAGCGGGTTTTTAAGTGCTCTTGAGTCATTTCGTTGCAAGCGGGTTTTTAAGTGCTCTGGAGTCATTTCGTTGCAAGCGGGTTTTAAAGTGCTCTGGAGTCATTTCGTTGCAAGCGGGTTTTTAACTGCTCTGGAGTCATTTCGTTGCAAGCGGGTTTTTAAGTGCTCTGAAGGCATTTCGTTGCAAGCGGGTTTTTAAGTGCTCTGGAGTCATTTTGTTGCAAGCGGGTTTTTACATACTTCTCTGACATTTAACTGGAAGCGGGTTTTTTAAGAGCTCTGGAGTCATTTCGTTGCAAGCGGGTTTTTAAGTGCTCTGGAGTCATTTCGTTGCAAGCGGGTTTTTAAGTGCTCTGGAGTCATTTCGTTGCAAGCGGGTTTTAAGTGCTCTGGAGTCAATTCGTTGCAAGCGGGTTTTTAAGTGCTCTGGAGTCATTTCGTTGCAAGCGGGTTTTTAAGTGCTCTGGAGTCATTTCGTTGCAAGCGGGTTTTTAAGTTCTCTGGAGTCATTTCGTTGCAAGCGGGTTTTTAAGTGCTCTGGAGTCATTTCGTTGCAAGCGGGTTTTTAAGTGCTCTGGAGTCATTTCGTTGCAAGCGGGTTTTTAAGTTCTCTGGAGTCATTTCGTTGCAAGCGGGTTTTTAAGTGCTCTGGAGTCATTTCGTTGCAAGCGCGTTTTTAAGTGCTCTGGAGTCATTTCGTTGCAAGCGGGTTTTTAAGTGCTCTGAAGGCATTTCGTTGTAAGCGGGTTTTTAAGTGCTCTGGAGTCATTTCGTTGCAAGCGGGTTTTTACATATTTCTGTGACATTTAACTGGAAGCGAGTATTTTAAGTGCTCTGGGGTCATTTCGTTGCAAGCGGGTTTTTACGTGTTCTGGAGTCATTTCGTTGCAAGCAGGTTTTTACATGCTTCTCAGACATTTCACTGGAAGCGGGTTTTTTAAGTGCTCTGGAGTCATTTCGTTGCAAGCAGGATTTTAAGTACTCTGGAGTCATTTCGTTGCAAGCGGGTTTTTAAGTGTTCTGGAGTCATTTCGTTGCAAGCGGGTTTTTAAGTGCTCTGGAGTCATTTCGTTGCAAGCGGGATTTTAAGTACTCTGGAGTCATTTCGTTGCAAGCGGGTTTTTAAGTGTTCTGGAGTCATTTCGTTGCAAGCGGGTTTTTAAGTGCTCTGGAGTCATTTCGTTGCAAGCGGGTTTTTAAGTTCTCTGGAGTCATTTCGTTGGAAGCGGGTTTTTAAGTGCTCTGGAGTCATTTCGGTGCAAGCGGGTTTTTAAGTGCTCTGGAGTCATTTCGTTGCAAGCGGGTTTTTAAGTGCTCTGAAGGCATTTCGTTGTAAGCGGGTTTTTAAGTGCTCTGGAGTCATTTCGTTGCAAGACGGTTTTTACGAGTTCTGGAGTCATTTCGTTGCAAGAGGGTTTTTAAGTGTTCTGGAGTCATTTCGTTGCAAGCTGGTTTTTAAGTGTTCTGGAGTCATTTCGTTGCAATCGGGTTTTTAAGTGCTCTGGAGTCATTTCAATGCAAGCGGGTTTTTAAGTGCTCTGGAGTCATTTCGTTGCAAGCGGGTTTTTAAGTGCTCTGGAGTCATTTCGTTACAAGCGGGATTTTAAGTGCTCTGAAGGCATTTCGTTGCAAGCGGGTTTTTAAGTGCTCTGGAGTCATTTCGTTGCAAGCGGGTTTTTACATACTTCTCTGACATTTAACTGGAAGCGGGTTTTTTAAGTGCTCTGGAGTCATTTCGTTGCAAGCGGGTTTTTAAGTGCTCTGGAGTCATTTCGTTGCAAGCGGGTTTTTACGTGTTCTGGGGTCATTTCATTGCACTCGGGTTTTTACATACTTCTCAGACATTTCACTGGAAGCGGGTTTTTTAAGTGCACTGGAGGCATTTCGTTGCGATCGGGTTTTTAAGTACTCTGGAGTCATTTCGTTGCAAGCGGGTTTTTACATATTTCTGTGACATTTAACTGGAAGCGAGTATTTTAAGTGTTCTGGAGTCATTTCGTTGCAAGCGGGTTTTTACGTGTTCTGGAGTCATTTCGTTGCAAGCAGGTTTTTACATGCTTCTCAGACATTTCACTGGAAGCGGGTTTTTTAAGTGCTCTGGAGTCATTTCGTTGCAAGCGGGATTTTAAGTACTCTGGAGTCATTTCGTTGCAAGCGGGTTTTTAAGTGTTCTGGAGTCATTTCGTTGCAAGCGGGTTTTTAAGTGCTCTGGAGTCATTTCGTTGCAAGCGGGTTTTTAAGTTCTCTGGAGTCATTTCGTTGGAAGCGGGTTTTTAAGTGCTCTGGAGTCATTTCGGTGCAAGCGGGTTTTTAAGTGCTCTGGAGTCATTTCGTTGCAAGCGGGTTTTTAAGTGCTCTGGAGTCATTTCGTTGCTAGCGGGTTTATAAGTGCTCTTGAGTCATTTCGTTGCAAGCGGGTTTTTAAGTGCTCTGGAGTCATTTCGTTGCAAGCGGGTTTTAAAGTGCTCTGGAGTCATTTCGTTGCAAGCGGGTTTTTAACTGCTCTGGAGTCATTTCGTTGCAAGCGGGTTTTTAAGTGCTCTGGAGGCATTTCGTTGCAAGCGGGTTTTTAAGTGCTCTGGAGTCATTTTGTTGCAAGCGGGTTTTTACATACTTCTCTGACATTTAACTGGAAGCGGGTTTTTTAAGAGCTCTGGAGTCATTTCGTTGCAAGCGGGTTTTTAAGTGCTCTGGAGTCATTTCGTTGCAAGCGGGTTTTTAAGTGCTCTGGAGTCATTTTGTTGCAAGCGGGTTTTAAGTGCTCTGGAGTCAATTCGTTGCAAGTGGGTTTTTAAGTGCTCTGGAGTCATTTCGTTGCAAGCGGGTTTTTAAGTGCTCTGGAGTCATTTCGTTGCAAGCGGGTTTTTAAGTTCTCTGGAGTCATTTCGTTGCAAGCGGGTTTTTAAGTGCTCTGGAGTCATTTCGTTGCAAGCGGGTTTTTAAGTGCTCTGGAGTCATTTCGTTGCAAGCGGGTTTTTAAGTTCTCTGGAGTCATTTCGTTGCAAGCGGGTTTTTAAGTGCTCTGGAGTCATTTCGTTGCAAGCGCGTTTTTAAGTGCTCTGGAGTCATTTCGTTGCAAGCGGGTTTTTAAGTGCTCTGAAGGCATTTCGTTGTAAGCGGGTTTTTAAGTGCTCTGGAGTCATTTCGTTGCAAGCGGGTTTTTACATATTTCTGTGACATTTAACTGGAAGCGAGTATTTTAAGTGCTCTGGGGTCATTTCGTTGCAAGCGGGTTTTTACGTGTTCTGGAGTCATTTCGTTGCAAGCAGGTTTTTACATGCTTCTCAGACATTTCACTGGAAGCGGGTTTTTTAAGTGCTCTGGAGTCATTTCGTTGCAAGCGGGATTTTAAGTACTCTGGAGTCATTTCGTTGCAAGCGGGTTTTTAAGTGTTCTGGAGTCATTTCGTTGCAAGCGGGTTTTTAAGTGCTCTGGAGTCATTTCGTTGCAAGCGGGATTTTAAGTACTCTGGAGTCATTTCGTTGAAAGCGGGTTTTTAAGTGTTCTGGAGTCATTTCGTTGCAAGCGGGTTTTTAAGTGCTCTGGAGTCATTTCGTTGCAAGCGGGTTTTTAAGTTCTCTGGAGTCATTTCGTTGGAAGCGGGTTTTTAAGTGCTCTGGAGTCATTTCGGTGCAAGCGGGTTTTTAAGTGCTCTGGAGTCATTTCGTTGCAAGCGGGTTTTTAAGTGCTCTGAAGGCATTTCGTTGTAAGCGGGTTTTTAAGTGCTCTGGAGTCATTTCGTTGCAAGACGGTTTTTACGAGTTCTGGAGTCATTTCGTTGCAAGAGGGTTTTTAAGTGTTCTGGAGTCATTTCGTTGCAAGCTGGTTTTTAAGTGTTCTGGAGTCATTTCGTTGCAATCGGGTTTTTAAGTGCTCTGGAGTCATTTCAATGCAAGCGGGTTTTTAAGTGCTCTGGAGTCATTTCGTTGCAAGCGGGTTTTTAAGTGCTCTGGAGTCATTTCGTTACAAGCGGGATTTTAAGTGCTCTGAAGGCATTTCGTTGCAAGCGGGTTTTTAAGTGCTCTGGAGTCATTTCGTTGCAAGCGGGTTTTTACATACTTCTCAGACATTTCACTGGAAGCGGGTTTTTTAAGTGCTCTGTAGGCATTTCGTTGCAAGCGGGTTTTTAAGTACTCTGGAGTTATTTCGTTGCAAGTGGGTTTTTACGTGCTCTGGAGTCATTTCGTTGCAAGCGGGTTTTTACATATTTCTCTGACATTTAACTGGAAGCGAGTATTTTAAGTGCTCTGGAGTCATTTCGTTGCAAGCGGGATTTTAAGCGCTCTGAAGGCATTTCGTTGTAAGCGGGTTTTGAAGTTCTCTGGAGTCATTTCTTTGCAAGCGGGTTTTTACGTGTTCTGGAGTCATTTCGTTGCAAGCGGGTTTTTACATACTTCTCAGACATTTCACTGGAAGCAGGTTTTTTAAGTGCTCTGGAGTCATTTCGTTGCAAGCGGGTTTTTAAGTGATCTGAAGGCATTTCGTTGTAAGCGGGTTTTTAAGTGCTCTGGAGTCATTTCGTTGCAAGCGGGTATTTACGTGTTCTGGAGTCATTTCGTTGCAAGCGGGTTTTTACATACTTCTCAGACATTTCACTGGAAGCGGGTTTTTTAAGTGCTCTGTAGGCATTGTGTTGCAAGCGGGTTTTTTAGTACTCTGGAGTCATTTCGTTGCAAGCGGGTTTTTAAGTGCTCTGTAGGCATTTCGTTGCAAGCGGGTTTTTAAGTACTCTGGAGTCATTTCGTTGCAAGCGGGTTTTTAAGTGCTCTGGAGTCATTTCGTTGCAAGCGGGTTTTTAAGTGCTCTGGAGTCATTTCGTTGCAAGCGGGTTTTTAAGTGCTCTGGAGTCATTTCGGTGCAAGCGGGTTTTTAAGTGCTCTGGAGTCATTTCGTTGCAAGCGGGTTTTTAAGTGCTCTGGAGTCATTTCGTTGCAAGCGGGTTTTTAAGTGCTCTGGAGTCATTTCGTTGCAAGCGGGTTTTTAAGTGCTCTGAAGGCATTTCGTTGCAAGCGGGTTTTTAAGTGCTCTGGAGTCATTTTGTTGCAAGCGGGTTTTTACATACTTCTCTGACATTTAACTGGAAGCGGGTTTTTTAAGTGCTCTGGAGTCATTTCGTTGCAAGCTGGTTTTTAAGTGTTCTGGAGTCATTTCGTTGCAATCGGGTTTTTAAGTGCTCTGGAGTCCTTTCAATGCAAGCGGGTTTTTAAGTGCTCTGGAGTCATTTTGTTGCAAGCGGGTTTTTAAGTGCTCTGGAGTCATTTCGTTGCAAGCGGGTTTTTACATACTTCTCAGACATTTCACTGGAAGCGGGTTTTTTAAGTGCTCTGTAGGCATTTCGTTGCAAGCGGGTTTGTAAGTACTCTGGAGTCATTTCGTTGCAAGTGGGTTTTTACGTGCTCTGGAGTCATTTCGTTGCAAGCGGGTTTTTACATATTTCTCTGACATTTAACTGGAAGCGAGTATTTTAAGTGCTCTGGATTCATTTCGTTGCAAGCGGGTTTTTATGTGCTCTGGAGTCATTTCATTGCAAGCGGGTTTTTACATGCTTCTCAGACATTTCACTGGAAGCGGGTTTTTTAAGTGCTCTGGAGTCATTTCGTTGCAAGCAGGTTTTTAAGTACTCTGGAGTCATTTCGTTTCAAGCGGGGTTTTAAGTGCTCTGGAGTCATTTCGTTGCAAGCGGGTGTTTAAGTGCTCTGGAGTCATTTCGTTGCAAGCGGGTTTTTAAGTGCTCTGGAGTCATTTCGTTGCAAGCGGGTGTTTAAGTGCTCTGAAGGCATTTCGTTGTAAGCGGGTTTTGAAGTTCTCTGGAGTCATTTCGTTGCAAGCGGGTTTTTACGTGTTCTGGAGTCATTTCGTTGCAAGCGGGTTTTTACATACTTCTCAGACATTTCACTGGAAGCGGGTTTTTTAAGTGCTCTGTAGGCATTTTGTTGCAAGCGGGTTTTTTAGTACTCTGGAGTCATTTCGTTGCAAGCGGGTTTTTAAGTGCTCTGTAGGCATTTCGTTGCAAGCGGGTTTTTAAGTGCTCTGGAGTCATTTCGTTGCAAGCGGGTTTTTAAGTGCTCTGGAGTCATTTCGTTGCAAGCGGGTTTTTAAGTGCTCTGGAGTCATTTCGGTGCAAGCGGGTTTTTAAGTGCTCTGGAGTCATTTCGTTGCAAGCGGGTTTTTAAGTGCTCTGGAGTCATTTCTTTGCAAGCGGGTTTTTAAGTGCTCTGGAGTCATTTCGTTGCAAGCGGGTTTTTAAGTGCTCTGAAGGCATTTCGTTGCAAGCGGGTTTTTAAGTGCTCTGGAGTCATTTTGTTGCAAGCGGGTTTTTACATACTTCTCTGACATTTAACTGGAAGCGGGTTTTTTAAGTGCTCTGGAGTCATTTCGTTGCAAGCGGGTTTTTAAGTGCTCTGGAGTCATTTCGTTGCAAGCGGGTTTTTAAGTGCTCTGGAGTCATTTCGTTGCAAGCGGGTTTTTAAGTGCTCTGGAGTCATTTCGTTGCAAGCGGGTTTTTAAGTGCTCTGGAGTCATTTCGTTGCAAGCGGGTTTTTAAGTGCTCTGGAGTCATTTCGTTGCAAGCGGGTTTTTACGTTCTCTGGAGTCATTTCGTTGCAAGCGGGTTTTTAAGTGCTCTGGAGTCATTTCGTTGCAAGCGGGTTTTTAAGTGCTCTGGAGTCATTTCGTTGCAAGCGGGTTTTTAAGTTCTCTGGAGTCATTTCGTTGCAAGCGGGTTTTTAAGTGCTCTGGAGTCATTTCGTTGCAAGCGCGTTTTTAAGTGCTCTGGAGTCATTTCGTTGCAAGCGGGTTTTTAAGTGCTCTGAAGGCATTTCGTTGTAAGCGGGTTTTTAAGTGCCCTGGAGTCATTTCGTTGCAAGCGGGTTTTTACGTGTTCTGGGGTCATTTCGTTGCAAGCGGGTTTTTACATACTTCTCAGACATTTCACTGGAAGCGGGTTTTTTAAGTGCATTGGAGGCATTTCGTTGCGATCGGGTTTTTAAGTACTCTGGAGTCATTTCGTTGCAAGCGGGTTTTTACATATTTCTGTGACATTTAACTGGAAGCGAGTATTTTAAGTGCTCTGGAGTCATTTCGTTGCAAGCGGGTTTTTACGTGTTCTGGAGTCATTTCGTTGCAAGCAGGTTTTTACATGCTTCTCAGACATTTCACTGGAAGCGGGTTTTTTAAGTGCTCTGGAGTCATTTCGTTGCAAGCGGGATTTTAAGTACTCTGGAGTCATTTCGTTGCAAGCGGGCTTTTAAGTGTTCTGGAGTCATTTCGTTGCAAGCGGGTTTTTAAGTGCTCTGGAGTCATTTCGTTGCAAGCGGGTTTTTAAGTTCTCTGGAGTCATTTCGTTGGAAGCGGGTTTTTAAGTGCTCTGGAGTCATTTCGGTGCAAGCGGGTTTTTAAGTGCTCTGGAGTCATTTCGTTGCAAGCGGGTTTTTAAGTGCTCTGGAGTCATGTCGTTGCAAGCGGGTTTTTACATACTTCTCAGACATTTCACTGGAAGCGGGTTTTTTAAGTGCTCTGTAGGCATTTCGTTGCAAGCGGGTTTGTAAGTACTCTGGAGTCATTTCGTTGCAAGTGGGTTTTTACGTGCTCTGGAGTCATTTCGTTGCAAGCGGGTTTTTACATATTTCTCTGACATTTAACTGGAAGCGAGTATTTTAAGTGCTCTGGATTCATTTCCTTGCAAGCGGGTTTTTATGTGCTCTGGAGTCATTTCATTGCAAGCGGGTTTTTACATGCTTCTCAGACATTTCACTGGAAGCGGGTTTTTTAAGTGCTCTGGAGTCATTTCGTTGCAAGCAGGTTTTTAAGTACTCTGGAGTCATTTCGTTTCAAGCGGGGTTTTAAGTGCTCTGGAGTCATTTCGTTGCAAGCGGGTGTTTAAGTGCTCTGGAGTCATTTCGTTGCAAGCGGGTTTTTAAGTGCTCTGGAGTCATTTCGTTGCAAGCGGGTTTTTAAGTGCTCTGGAGTCATTTCGTTGCAAGCGGGTTTTTACATACTTCTCAGACATTTCACTGGAAGCGGGTTTTTTAAGTGCTGTGTAGGCATTTCGTTGCAAGCGGGTTTGTAAGTACTCTGGAGTCATTTCGTTGCAAGCGGGTTTTTAAGTGCTCTGGAGTCATTTCGTTGCAAGCGGGTTTTAAAGTGCTCTGGAGTCATTTCGTTGCAAGCGGGTTTTTAAGTGCTCTGGAGTCATTTCGTTGCAAGCGGGTTTTTAAGTGCTCTGAAGGCATTTCGTTGCAAGCGGGTTTTTAAGTGCTCTGGAGTCATTTTGTTGCAAGCGGGTTTTTACATACTTCTCTGACATTTAACTGGAAGCGGGTTTTTTAAGTGCTCTGGAGTCATTTCGTTGCAAGCGGGTTTTTAAGTGCTCTGGAGTCATTTCGTTGCAAGCGGGTGTTTAAGTGCTCTGGAGTCATTTCGTTGCCTTCAGAGCACTTAAAAACCCGCATGCAACGAAATGACTCCAGAGTACTTAAAAACCCGCTTTGAACGAAATGACTACAGAGCACTTAAAAACCCGCTTGCAACGAAATGAATCCAGAACACATAAAAACCCGCATGCAACGAAATGACTCCAGAGCACTTAAAAAACCCGCTTCCAGTGAAATGTCTGAGAAGTATGTAAAAACCCGCTTGCAACGAAATGACTCCAGAGCATGTAAAAATCCGCTTGCAACTAAATGACTCCAGAGCACTTAAAAACCCGCTTACAACGAAATGCCTTCAGAGCACTTAAAAACCCGCTTGCAACGAAATGACTCCAGAGCACTTAAAAAACCCGCTTCCAGTGAAATGTCTGAGAAGCATGTAAAAACCTGCTTGCAACGAAATGACTCCAGAACACGTAAAAACCCGCTTGCAACGAAATGACCCCAGAGCACTTAAAATACTCGCTTCCAGTTAAATGTCACAGAAATATGTAAAAACCCGCTTGCAACGAAATGACTCCAGAGCACTTAAAAACCCGCTTACAACGAAATGCCTTCAGAGCACTTAAAAACCCGCTTGCAACGAAATGACTCCAGAGCACTTAAAAACGCGCTTGCAACGAAATGACTCCAGAGCACTTAAAAACCCGCTTGCAACGAAATGACTCCAGAGAACTTAAAAACCCGCTTGCAACGAAATGACTCCAGAGCACTTAAAAACCCGCTTGCAACGAAATGACTCCAGAGCACTTAAAAACCCGCTTGCAACGAAATGACTCCAGAGAACTTAAAAACCCGCTTGCAACGAAATGACTCCAGAGCACTTAAAAACCCGCTTGCAACGAAATGACTCCAGAGCACTTAAAAACCCGCTTGCAACGAATTGACTCCAGAGCACTTAAAACCCGCTTGCAACGAAATGACTCCAGAGCACTTAAAAACCCGCTTGCAACGAAATGACTCCAGAGCACTTAAAAAGCCGCTTGCAACGAAATGACTCCAGAGCTCTTAAAAAACCCGCTTCCAGTTAAATGTCAGAGAAGTATGTAAAAACCCACTTGCAACAAAATGACTCCAGAGCACTTAAAAACCCGCTTGCAACGAAATGCCTTCAGAGCACTTAAAAACCCGCTTGCAACGAAATGACTCCAGAGCAGTTAAAAACCCGCTTGCAACGAAATGACTCCAGAGCACTTTAAAACCCGCTTGCAACGAAATGACTCCAGAGCACTTAAAAACCCGCTTGCAACGAAATGACTCAAGAGCACTTATAAACCCGCTAGCAACGAAATGACTCCAGAGCACTTAAAAACCCGCTTGCAACGAAATGACTCCAGAGCACTTAAAAACCCGCTTGCACCGAAATGACTCCAGAGCACTTAAAAACCCGCTTCCAACGAAATGACTCCAGAGAACTTAAAAACCCGCTTGCAACGAAATGACTCCAGAGCACTTAAAAACCCGCTTGCAACGAAATGACTCCAGAACACTTAAAAACCCGCTTGCAACGAAATGACTCCAGAGTACTTAAAATCCCGCTTGCAACGAAATGACTCCAGAGCACTGAAAAAACCCGCTTCCAGTGAAATGTCTGAGAAGCATGTAAAAACCTGCTTGCAACGAAATGACTCCAGAACACGTAAAAACCCGCTTGCAACGAAATGACTCCAGAACACTTAAAATACTCGCTTCCAGTTAAATGTCACAGAAATATGTAAAAACCCGCTTGCAACGAAATGACTCCAGAGTACTTAAAAACCCGATCGCAACGAAATGCCTCCAGTGCACTTAAAAAACCCGCTTCCAGTGAAATGTCTGAGAAGTATGTAAAAACCCGAGTGCAATGAAATGACCCCAGAACACGTAAAAACCCGCTTGCAACGAAATGACTCCAGAGCACTTAAAAACCCGCTTGCAACGAAATGACTCCAGAGCACTTAAAAAACCCGCTTCCAGTTAAATGTCAGAGAAGTATGTAAAAACCCGCTTGCAACAAAATGACTCCAGAGCACTTAAAAACCCGCTTGCAACGAAATGCCTTCAGAGCACATAAAAACCCGCTTGCAACGAAATGACTCCAGAGCACTTAAAAACCCGCTTGCAACGAAATGACTCCAGAGCACTTTAAAACCCGCTTGCAACGAAATGACTCCAGAGCACTTAAAAACCCGCTTGCAACGAAATGACTCCAGAGTACTTACAAACCCGCTTGCAACGAAATGCCTACAGAGCACTTAAAAAACCCGCTTCCAGTGAAATGTCTGAGAAGTATGTAAAAACCCGCTTGCAACGAAATGACTCCAGAGCACTTAAAAACCCGCTTGCAACGAAATGACTCCAGAGCACTTAAAAACCCGCTTGCAACGAAATGACTCCAGAGCACTTAAACACCCGCTTGCAACGAAATGACTCCAGAGCACTTAAAACCCCGCTTGAAACGAAATGACTCCAGAGTACTTAAAAACCTGCTTGCAACGAAATGACTCCAGAGCACTTAAAAAACCCGCTTCCAGTGAAATGTCTGAGAAGCATGTAAAAACCCGCTTGCAATGAAATGACTCCAGAGCACATAAAAACCCGCTTGCAACGAAATGAATCCAGAGCACTTAAAATACTCGCTTCCAGTTAAATGTCAGAGAAATATGTAAAAACCCGCTTGCAACGAAATGACTCCAGAGCACGTAAAAACCCACTTGCAACGAAATGACTCCAGAGTACTTACAAACCCGCTTGCAACGAAATGCCTACAGAGCACTTAAAAAACCCGCTTCCAGTGAAATGTCTGAGAAGTATGTAAAAACCCGCTTGCAACGAAATGACTCCAGAGCACTTAAAAACCCGCTTGCAACGAAATGACTCCAGAGCACTTAAAAACCCGCTTGCACCGAAATGACTCCAGAGCACTTAAAAACCCGCTTCCAACGAAATGACTCCAGAGAACTTAAAAACCCGCTTGCAACGAAATGACTCCAGAGCACTTAAAAACCCGCTTGCAACGAAATGACTCCAGAACACTTAAAAGCCCGCTTGCAACGAAATGACTCCAGAGTACTTAAAATCCCGCTTGCAACGAAATGACTCCAGAGCACTTAAAAAACCCGCTTCCAGTGAAATGTCTGAGAAGCATGTAAAAACCTGCTTGCAACGAAATGACTCCAGAACACGTAAAAACCCGCTTGCAACGAAATGACTCCAGAGCACTTAAAATACTCGCTTCCAGTTAAATGTCACAGAAATATGTAAAAACCCGCTTGCAACGAAATGACTCCAGAGTACTTAAAAACCCGATCGCAACGAAATGCCTCCAATGCACTTAAAAAACCCGCTTCCAGTGAAATGTCTGAGAAGTATGTAAAAACCCGCTTGCAACGAAATGACCCCAGAACACGTAAAAACCCGCTTGCAACGAAATGACTCCAGGGCACTTAAAAACCCGCTTACAACGAAATGCCTTCAGAGCACTTAAAAACCCGCTTGCAACGAAATGACTCCAGAGCACTTAAAAACGCGCTTGCAACGAAATGACTCCAGAGCACTTAAAAACCCGCTTGCAACGAAATGACTCCAGAGAACTTAAAAACCCGCTTGCAACGAAATGACTCCAGAGCACTTAAAAACCCGCTTGCAACGAAATGACTCCAGAGCACTTAAAAACCCGCTTGCAACGAAATGACTCCAGAGAACGTAAAAACCCGCTTGCAACGAAATGACTCCAGAGCACTTAAAAACCCGCTTGCAACGAAATGACTCCAGAGCACTTAAAAACCCGCTTGCAACGAAATGACTCCAGAGCACTTAAAAACCCGCTTGCAACGAAATGACTCCAGAGCACTTAAAAACCCGCTTGCAACGAAATGACTCCAGAGCACTTAAAAACCCGCTTGCAACGAAATGACTCCAGAGCACTTAAAAAACCCGCTTCCAGTTAAATGTCAGAGAAGTATGTAAAAACCCGCTTGCAACAAAATGACTCCAGAGCACTTAAAAACCCGCTTGCAACGAAATGCCTTCAGAGCACTTAAAAACCCGCTTGCAACGAAATGACTCCAGAGTACTTAAAAACCCGCTTGCAACGAAATGACTCCAGAGCACTTAAAAACCCGCTTGCAACGAAATGACTCCAGAGCACTTAAAAACCCGCTTGCACCGAAATGACTCCAGAGCACTTAAAAACCCGCTTGCAACGAAATGACTCCAGAGCACTTAAAAACCCGCTTGCAACGAAATGACTCCAGAGCACTTAAAAACCCGCTTGCAACGAAATGCCTACAGAGCACTTAAAAACCTGCTTGCAACGAAATGACTCCAGAGTACTAAAAAACCCGCTTGCAACAAAATGCCTACAGAGCACATAAAAAACCCGCTTCCAGTGAAATGTCTGAGAAGTATGTAAAAACCCGCTTGCAACGAAATGACTCCAGAACACGTAAAAACCCGCTTGCAACGAAATGACTCCAGAGAACTTCAAAACCCGCTTACAACGAAATGCCTTCAGAGCACTTAAAAACCCGCTTGCAACGAAATGACTCCAGAGCACTTAAAAACCCGCTTGCAACGAAATGACTCCAGAGCACTTAAACACCCGCTTGCAACGAAATGACTCCAGAGCACTTAAAAACCCGCTTGCAACGAAATGACTCCAGAGCACTTAAAAACCCGCTTGCAACGAAATGACTCCAGAGCACTTAAACACCCGCTTGCAACGAAATGACTCCAGAGCACTTAAAACCCCGCTTGAAACGAAATGACTCCAGAGTACTTAAAAACCTGCTTGCAACGAAATGACTCCAGAGCACTTAAAAAACCCGCTTCCAGTGAAATGTCTGAGAAGCATGTAAAAACCCGCTTGCAATGAAATGACTCCAGAGCACATAAAAACCCGCTTGCAACGAAATGAATCCAGAGCACTTAAAATACTCGCTTCCAGTTAAATGTCAGAGAAATATGTAAAAACCCGCTTGCAACGAAATGACTCCAGAGCACGTAAAAACCCGCTTGCAACGAAATGACTCAAGAGCACTTATAAACCCGCTAGCAACGAAATGACTCCAGAGCACTTAAAAACCCGCTTGCAACGAAATGACTCCAGAGCACTTAAAAACCCGCTTGCACCGAAATGACTCCAGAGCACTTAAAAACCCGCTTCCAACGAAATGACTCCAGAGAACTTAAAAACCCGCTTGCAACGAAATGACTCCAGAGCACTTAAAAACCCGCTTGCAACGAAATGACTCCAGAACACTTAAAAACCCGCTTGCAACGAAATGACTCCAGAGTACTTAAAATCCCGCTTGCAACGAAATGACTCCAGAGCACTTAAAAAACCCGCTTCCAGTGAAATGTCTGAGAAGCATGTAAAAACCTGCTTGCAACGAAATGACTCCAGAACACGTAAAAACCCGCTTGCAACGAAATGACTCCAGAACACTTAAAATACTCGCTTCCAGTTAAATGTCACAGAAATATGTAAAAACCCGCTTGCAACGAAATGACTCCAGAGTACTTAAAAACCCGATCGCAACGAAATGCCTCCAGTGCACTTAAAAAACCCGCTTCCAGTGAAATGTCTGAGAAGTATGTAAAAACCCGAGTGCAATGAAATGACCCCAGAACACATAAAAACCCGCTTGCAACGAAATGACTCCAGAGCACTTAAAAACCCGCTTGCAACGAAATGACTCCAGAGCACTTAAAAAACCCGCTTCCAGTTAAATGTCAGAGAAGTATGTAAAAACCCGCTTGCAACAAAATGACTCCAGAGCACTTAAAAACCCGCTTGCAACGAAATGCCTTCAGAGCACTTAAAAACCCGCTTGCAACGAAATGACTCCAGAGCACTTAAAAACCCGCTTGCAACGAAATGACTCCAGAGCACTTTAAAACCCGCTTGCAACGAAATGACTCCAGAGCACTTAAAAACCCGCTTGCAACGAAATGACTCCAGAGTACTTACAAACCCGCTTGCAACGAAATGCCTACAGAGCACTTAAAAAACCCGCTTCCAGTGAAATGTCTGAGAAGTATGTAAAAACCCGCTTGCAACGAAATGACTCCAGAGCACTTAAAAACCCGCTTGCAACGAAATGACTCCAGAGCACTTAAAAACCCGCTTGCAACGAAATGACTCCAGAGCACTTAAACACCCGCTTGCAACGAAATGACTCCAGAGCACTTAAAACCCCGCTTGAAACGAAATGACTCCAGAGTACTTAAAAACCTGCTTGCAACGAAATGACTCCAGAGCACTTAAAAAACCCGCTTCCAGTGAAATGTCTGAGAAGCATGTAAAAACCCGCTTGCAATGAAATGACTCCAGAGCACATAAAAACCCGCTTGCAAGGAAATGAATCCAGAGCACTTAAAATACTCGCTTCCAGTTAAATGTCAGAGAAATATGTAAAAACCCGCTTGCAACGAAATGACTCCAGAGCACGTAAAAACCCACTTGCAACGAAATGACTCCAGAGTACTTACAAACCCGCTTGCAACGAAATGCCTACAGAGCACTTAAAAAACCCGCTTCCAGTGAAATGTCTGAGAAGTATGTAAAAACCCGCTTGCAACGAAATGACTCCAGAGCACTTAAAAACCCGCTTGCAACGAAATGACTCCAGAGCACTTAAAAACCCGCTTGCACCGAAATGACTCCAGAGCACTTAAAAACCCGCTTCCAACGAAATGACTCCAGAGAACTTAAAAACCCGCTTGCAACGAAATGACTCCAGAGCACTTAAAAACCCGCTTGCAACGAAATGACTCCAGAACACTTAAAAGCCCGCTTGCAACGAAATGACTCCAGAGTACTTAAAATCCCGCTTGCAACGAAATGACTCCAGAGCACTTAAAAAACCCGCTTCCAGTGAAATGTCTGAGAAGCATGTAAAAACCTGCTTGCAACGAAATGACTCCAGAACACGTAAAAACCCGCTTGCAACGAAATGACTCCAGAGCACTTAAAATACTCGCTTCCAGTTAAATGTCACAGAAATATGTAAAAACCCGCTTGCAACGAAATGACTCCAGAGTACTTAAAAACCCGATCGCAACGAAATGCCTCCAATGCACTTAAAAAACCCGCTTCCAGTGAAATGTCTGAGAAGTATGTAAAAACCCGCTTGCAACGAAATGACCCCAGAACACGTAAAAACCCGCTTGCAACGAAATGACTCCAGGGCACTTAAAAACCCGCTTACAACGAAATGCCTTCAGAGCACTTAAAAACCCGCTTGCAACGAAATGACTCCAGAGCACTTAAAAACGCGCTTGCAACGAAATGACTCCAGAGCACTTAAAAACCCGCTTGCAACGAAATGACTCCAGAGAACTTAAAAACCCGCTTGCAACGAAATGACTCCAGAGCACTTAAAAACCCGCTTGCAACGAAATGACTCCAGAGCACTTAAAAACCCGCTTGCAACGAAATGACTCCAGAGAACGTAAAAACCCGCTTGCAACGAAATGACTCCAGAGCACTTAAAAACCCGCTTGCAACGAAATGACTCCAGAGCACTTAAAAACCCGCTTGCAACGAAATGACTCCAGAGCACTTAAAAACCCGCTTGCAACGAAATGACTCCAGAGCACTTAAAAACCCGCTTGCAACGAAATGACTCCAGAGCACTTAAAAACCCGCTTGCAACGAAATGACTCCAGAGCACTTAAAAAACCCGCTTCCAGTTAAATGTCAGAGAAGTATGTAAAAACCCGCTTGCAACAAAATGACTCCAGAGCACTTAAAAACCCGCTTGCAACGAAATGCCTTCAGAGCACTTAAAAACCCGCTTGCAACGAAATGACTCCAGAGTACTTAAAAACCCGCTTGCAACGAAATGACTCCAGAGCACTTAAAAACCCGCTTGCAACGAAATGACTCCAGAGCACTTAAAAACCCGCTTGCACCGAAATGACTCCAGAGCACTTAAAAACCCGCTTGCAACGAAATGACTCCAGAGCACTTAAAAACCCGCTTGCAACGAAATGACTCCAGAGCACTTAAAAACCCGCTTGCAACGAAATGCCTACAGAGCACTTAAAAACCCGCTTGCAACGAAATGACTCCAGAGTACTAAAAAACCCGCTTGCAACAAAATGCCTACAGAGCACTTAAAAAACCCGCTTCCAGTGAAATGTCTGAGAAGTATGTAAAAACCCGCTTGCAACGAAATGACTCCAGAACACGTAAAAACCCGCTTGCAACGAAATAACTCCAGAGAACTTCAAAACCCGCTTACAACGAAATGCCTTCAGAGCACTTAAACACCCGCTTGCAACGAAATGACTCCAGAGCACTTAAAAACCCGCTTGCAACGAAATGACTCCAGAGCACTTAAACACCCGCTTGCAACGAAATGACTCCAGAGCACTTAAAACCCCGCTTGAAACGAAATGACTCCAGAGTACTTAAAAACCTGCTTGCAACGAAATGACTCCAGAGCACTTAAAAAACCCGCTTCCAGTGAAATGTCTGAGAAGCATGTAAAAACCCGCTTGCAATGAAATGACTCCAGAGCACATAAAAACCCGCTTGCAACGAAATGAATCCAGAGCACTTAAAATACTCGCTTCCAGTTAAATGTCAGAGAAATATGTAAAAACCCGCTTGCAACGAAATGACTCCAGAGCACGTAAAAACCCACTTGCAACGAAATGACTCCAGAGTACTTACAAACCCGCTTGCAACGAAATGCCTACAGAGCACTTAAAAAACCCGCTTCCAGTGAAATGTCTGAGAAGTATGTAAAAACCCGCTTGCAACGAAATGACTCCAGAGCACTTAAAAACCCGCTTGCAACAAAATGACTCCAGAGCACTTAAAAACCCGCTTGCATTGAAAGGACTCCAGAGCACTTAAAAACCCGATTGCAACGAAATGACTCCAGAACACTTAAAAACCAGCTTGCAACGAAATGACTCCAGAGCACTTAAAAAACCCGCTTCCAGTTAAATGTCAGAGAAGTATGTAAAAACCCGCTTGCAACAAAATGACTCCAGAGCACTTAAAAACCCGCTTGCAACGAAATGCCTTCAGAGCACTTAAAAACCCGCTTGCAACGAAATGACTCCAGAGCACTTAAAAACCCGCTTGCAACGAAATGACTCCAGAGCACTTAAAAACCCGCTTGCAACGAAATGACTCCAGAGCACTTAAAAACCCGCTTGCACCGAAATGACTCCAGAGCACTTAAAAACCCGCTTGCAACGAAATGACTCCAGAGCACTTAAAAACCCGCTTGCAACGAAATGACTCCAGAGCACTTAAAAACCCGCTTGCAACGAAATGACTCCAGAGTACTTAAAAACCCGCTTGCAACGAAATGACTCCAGAGTACTAAAAAACCCGCTTGCAACACAATGCCTACAGAGCACTTAAAAAACCCGCTTCCAGTGAAATGTCTGAGAAGTATGTAAAAACCCGCTTGCAACGAAATGACTCCAGAACACGTAAATACCCGCTTGCAACGAAATGACTCCAGAGCACTTAAAAACCCGCTTACAACGAAATGCCTTCAGATCACTTAAAAACCCGCTTGCAACGAAATGACTCCAGAGCACTTAAAAAACCTGCTTCCAGTGAAATGTCTGAGAAGTATGTAAAAACCCGCTTGCAACGAAATGACTCCAGAACACGTAAAAACCCGCTTGCAAAGAAATGACTCCAGAGAACTTCAAAACCCGCTTACAACGAAATGCCTTCAGAGCGCTTAAAATCCCGCTTGCAACGAAATGACTCCAGAGCACTTAAAATACTCGCTTCCAGTTAAATGTCAGAGAAATATGTAAAAACCCGCTTGCAACGAAATGACTCCAGAGCACGTAAAAACCCACTTGCAACGAAATGACTCCAGAGTACTTAAAAACCCGCTTGCAACGAAATGCCTACAGAGCACTTAAAAAACCCGCTTCCAGTGAAATGTCTGAGAAGTATGTAAAAACCCGCTTGCAACGAAATGACTCCAGAGCACTTAAAAACCCGCTTGCAACGAAATGCCTTCAGAGCACTTAAAATCCCGCTTGTAACGAAATGACTCCAGAGCACTTAAAAACCCGCTTGCAACGAAATGACTTCAGAGCACTTAAAAACCCGCTTGCATTGAAATGACTCCAGAGCACTTAAAAACCCGATTGCAACGAAATGACTCCAGAACACTTAAAAACCAGCTTGCAACGAAATGACTCCAGAACACTTAAAAACCCTCTTGCAACGAAATGACTCCAGAACTCGTAAAAACCGTCTTGCAACGAAATGACTCCAGAGCACTTAAAAACCCGCTTACAACGAAATGCCTTCAGAGCACTTAAAAACCCGCTTGCAACGAAATGACTCCAGAGCACTTAAAAACCCGCTTGCACCGAAATGACTCCAGAGCACTTAAAAACCCGCTTCCAACGAAATGACTCCAGAGAACTTAAAAACCCGCTTGCAACGAAATGACTCCAGAGCACTTAAAAACCCGCTTGCAACGAAATGACTCCAGAACACTTAAAAACCCGCTTTCAACGAAATGACTCCAGAGTACTTAAAATCCCGCTTGCAACGAAATGACTCCAGAGCACTTAAAAACCCGCTTGCAACGAAATGACTCCAGAACACTTAAAAACCCGCTTGCAACGAAATGACTCCAGAGTACTTAAAATCCCGCTTGCAACGAAATGACTCCAGAGCACTTAAAAAACCCGCTTCCAGTGAAATGTCTGAGAAGCATGTAAAAACCTGCTTGCAACGAAATGACTCCAGAACACGTAAAAACCCGCTTGCAACGAAATGACCCCAGAGCACTTAAAATACTCGCTTCCAGTTAAATGTCACAGAAATATGTAAAAACCCGCTTGCAACGAAATGACTCCAGAGCACTTAAAAACCCGCTTACAACGAAATGCCTTCAGAGCACTTAAAAACCCGCTTGCAACGAAATGACTCCAGAGCACTTAAAAACGCGCTTGCAACGAAATGACTCCAGAGCACTTAAAAACCCGCTTGCAACGAAATGACTCCAGAGAACTTAAAAACCCGCTTGCAACGAAATGACTCCAGAGCACTTAAAAACCCGCTTGCAACGAAATGACTCCAGAGCACTTAAAAACCCGCTTGCAACGAAATGACTCCAGAGAACTTAAAAACCCGCTTGCAACGAAATGACTCCAGAGCACTTAAAAACCCGCTTGCAACGAAATGACTCCAGAGCACTTAAAAACCCACTTGCAACGAATTGACTCCAGAGCACTTAAAACCCGCTTGCAACAAAATGACTCCAGAGCACTTAAAAACCCGCTTGCAACGAAATGACTCCAGAGCACTTAAAAACCCGCTTGCAACGAAATGACTCCAGAGCTCTTAAAAAACCCGCTTCCAGTTAAATGTCAGAGAAGTATGTAAAAACCCGCTTGCAACAAAATGACTCCAGAGCACTTAAAAACCCGCTTGCAACGAAATGCCTTCAGAGCACTTAAAAACCCGCTTGCAACGAAATGACTCCAGAGCAGTTAAAAACCCGCTTGCAACGAAATGACTCCAGAGCACTTTAAAACCCGCTTGCAACGAAATGACTCCAGAGCACTTAAAAACCCGCTTGCAACGAAATGACTCAAGAGCACTTATAAACCCGCTAGCAACGAAATGACTCCAGAGCACTTAAAAACCCGCTTGCAACGAAATGACTCCAGAGCACTTAAAAACCCGCTTGCACCGAAATGACTCCAGAGCACTTAAAAACCCGCTTCCAACGAAATGACTCCAGAGAACTTAAAAACCCGCTTGCAACGAAATGACTCCAGAGCACTTAAAAACCCGCTTGCAACGAAATGACTCCAGAACACTTAAAAACCCGCTTGCAACGAAATGACTCCAGAGTACTTAAAATCCCGCTTGCAACGAAATGACTCCAGAGCACTTAAAAAACCCGCTTCCAGTGAAATGTCTGAGAAGCATGTAAAAACCTGCTTGCAACGAAATGACTCCAGAACACGTAAAAACCCGCTTGCAACGAAATGACTCCAGAACACTTAAAATACTCGCTTCCAGTTAAATGTCACAGAAATATGTAAAAACCCGCTTGCAACGAAATGACTCCAGAGTACTTAAAAACCCGATCGCAACGAAATGCCTCCAGTGCACTTAAAAAACCCGCTTCCAGTGAAATGTCTGAGAAGTATGTAAAAACCCGAGTGCAATGAAATGACCCCAGAACACGTAAAAACCCGCTTGCAACGAAATGACTCCAGAGCACTTAAAAACCCGCTTGCAACGAAATGACTCCAGAGCACTTAAAAAACCCGCTTCCAGTTAAATGTCAGAGAAGTATGTAAAAACCCGCTTGCAACGAAATGACTCCAGAGCACTTAAAAACCCGCTTGCAACGAAATGCCTTCAGAGCACTTAAAATCCCGCTTGTAACGAAATGACTCCAGAGCACTTAAAAACCCGCTTGCAACGAAATGACTCCAGAGCACTTAAAAACCCGCTTGCATTGAAATGACTCCAGAGCACTTAAAAACCCGATTGCAACGAAATGACTCCAGAACACTTAAAAACCAGCTTGCAACGAAATGACTCCAGAACACTTAAAAACCCTCTTGCAACGAAATGACTCCAGAACTCGTAAAAACCGTCTTGCAACGAAATGACTCCAGAGCACTTAAAAACCCGCTTACAACGAAATGCCTTCAGAGCACTTAAAAACCCGCTTGCAACGAAATGACTCCAGAGCACTTAAAAACCCGCTTGCACCGAAATGACTCCAGAGCACTTAAAAACCCGCTTCCAACGAAATGACTCCAGAGAACTTAAAAACCCGCTTGCAACGAAATGACTCCAGAGCACTTAAAAACCCGCTTGCAACGAAATGACTCCAGAACACTTAAAAACCCGCTTGCAACGAAATGACTCCAGAGTACTTAAAATCCCGCTTGCAACGAAATGACTCCAGAGCACTTAAAAACCCGCTTGCAACGAAATGACTCCAGAACACTTAAAAACCCGCTTGCAACGAAATGACTCCAGAGTACTTAAAATCCTGCTTGCAACAAAATGACTCCAGAGCACTTAAAAAACCCGCTTCCAGTGAAATGTCTGAGAAGCATGTAAAAACCTGCTTGCAACGAAATGACTCCAGAACACGTAAAAACCCGCTTGCAACGAAATGACCCCAGAGCACTTAAAATACTCGCTTCCAGTTAAATGTCACAGAAATATGTAAAAACCCGCTTGCAACGAAATGACTCCAGAGCACTTAAAAACCCGCTTACAACGAAATGCCTTCAGAGCACTTAAAAACCCGCTTGCAACGAAATGACTCCAGAGCACTTAAAAACGCGCTTGCAACGAAATGACTCCAGAGCACTTAAAAACCCGCTTGCAACGAAATGACTCCAGAGAACTTAAAAACCCGCTTGCAACGAAATGACTCCAGAGCACTTAAAAACCCGCTTGCAACGAAATGACTCCAGAGCACTTAAAAACCCGCTTGCAACGAAATGACTCCAGAGAACTTAAAAACCCGCTTGCAACGAAATGACTCCAGAGCACTTAAAAACCCGCTTGCAACGAAATGACTCCAGAGCACTTAAAAACCCGCTTGCAACGAATTGACTCCAGAGCACTTAAAACCCGCTTGCAACGAAATGACTCCAGAGCACTTAAAAACCCGCTTGCAACGAAATGACTCCAGAGCACTTAAAAACCCGCTTGCAACGAAATGACTCCAGAGCTCTTAAAAAACCCGCTTCCAGTTAAATGTCAGAGAAGTATGTAAAAACCCGCTTGCAACAAAATGACTCCAGAGCACTTAAAAACCCGCTTGCAACGAAATGCCTTCAGAGCACTTAAAAACCCGCTTGCAACGAAATGACTCCAGAGCAGTTAAAAACCCGCTTGCAACGAAATGACTCCAGAGCACTTTAAAACCCGCTTGCAACGAAATGACTCCAGAGCACTTAAAAACCCGCTTGCAACGAAATGACTCCAGAGTACTAAAAAACCCGCTTGCAACAAAATGCCTACAGAGCACTTAAAAAACCCGCTTCCAGTGAAATGTCTGAGAAGTATGTAAAAACCCGCTTGCAACGAAATGACTCCAGAACACGTAAAAACCCGCTTGCAACGAAATGACCCCAGAGCACTTAAAATACTCGCTTCCAGTTAAATGTCACAGAAATATGTAAAAACCCGCTTGCAACGAAATGACTCCAGAGCACTTAAAAACCCGCTTACAACGAAATGCCTTCAGAGCACTTAAAAACCCGCTTGCAACGAAATGACTCCAGAGCACTTAAAAACGCGCTTGCAACGAAATGACTCCAGAGCACTTAAAAACCCGCTTGCAACGAAATGACTCCAGAGAACTTAAAAACCCGCTTGCAACGAAATGACTCCAGAGCACTTAAAAACCCGCTTGCAACGAAATGACTCCAGAGCACTTAAAAACCCGCTTGCAACGAAATGACTCCAGAGAACTTAAAAACCCGCTTGCAACGAAATGACTCCAGAGCACTTAAAAACCCGCTTGCAACGAAATGACTCCAGAGCACTTAAAAACCCGCTTGCAACGAATTGACTCCAGAGCACTTAAAACCCGCTTGCAACGAAATGACTCCAGAGCACTTAAAAACCCGCTTGCAACGAAATGACTCCAGAGCACTTAAAAACCCGCTTGCAACGAAATGACTCCAGAGCTCTTAAAAAACCCGCTTCCAGTTAAATGTCAGAGAAGTATGTAAAAACCCGCTTGCAACAAAATGACTCCAGAGCACTTAAAAACCCGCTTGCAACGAAATGCCTTCAGAGCACTTAAAAACCCGCTTGCAACGAAATGACTCCAGAGCAGTTAAAAACCCGCTTGCAACGAAATGACTCCAGAGCACTTTAAAACCCGCTTGCAACGAAATGACTCCAGAGCACTTAAAAACCCGCTTGCAACGAAATGACTCAAGAGCACTTAAAAACCCGCTAGCAACGAAATGACTCCAGAGCACTTAAAAACCCGCTTGCAACGAAATGACTCCAGAGCACTTAAAAACCCGCTTGCACCGAAATGACTCCAGAGCACTTAAAAACCCGCTTCCAACGAAATGACTCCAGAGAACTTAAAAACCCGCTTGCAACGAAATGACTCCAGAGCACTTAAAAACCCGCTTGCAACGAAATGACTCCAGAACACTTAAAAACACGCTTGCAACGAAATGACTCCAGAGTACTTAAAATCCCGCTTGCAACGAAATGACTCCAGAGCACTTAAAAAACCCGCTTCCAGTGAAATGTCTGAGAAGCATGTAAAAACCTGCTTGCAACGAAATGACTCCAGAACACGTAAAAACCCGCTTGCAACGAAATGACTCCAGAACACTTAAAAACCCGCTTGCAACGAAATGACTCCAGAGTACTTAAAAACCCGATCGCAACGAAATGCCTCCAGTGCACTTAAAAAACCCGCTTCCAGTGAAATGTCTGAGAAGTATGTAAAAACCCGAGTGCAATGAAATGACCCCAGAACACGTAAAAACCCGCTTGCAACGAAATGACTCCAGAGCACTTAAAAACCCGCTTGCAACGAAATGACTCCAGAGCACTTAAAAAACCCGCTTCCAGTTAAATGTCAGAGAAGTATGTAAAAACCCGCTTGCAACAAAATGACTCCAGAGCACTTAAAAACCCGCTTGCAACGAAATGCCTTCAGAGCACTTAATTACCCGCTTGCAACGAAATGACTCCAGAGCACTTAAAAACCCGCTTGCAACGAAATGACTCCAGAGCACTTTAAAACCCGCTTGCAACGAAATGACTCCAGAGCGCTTAAAAACCCGCTTGCAACGAAATGACTCCAGAGCACTTAAAAACCCGCTAGCAACGAAATGACTCCAGAGCACTTAAAAACCCGCTTGCAACGAAATGACTCCAGAGCACTTAAAAACCTGCTTGCACCGAAATGACTCCAGAGCACTTAAAAACCCGCTTCCAACGAAATGACTCCAGAGAACTTAAAAACCCGCTTGCAACGAAATGACTCCAGAGCACTTAAAAACCCGCTTGCAACGAAATGACTCCAGAACACTTAAAAACCCGCTTGCAACGAAATGACTCCAGAGCACTTAAAAACCCGCTTGCAACGAAATGACTCCAGAGTACTTAAAAACCCGATCGCAACGAAATGCCTCCAGTGCACTTAAAAAACCCGCTTCCAGTGAAATGTCTGAGAAGTATGTAAAAACCCGCTTGCAACGAAATGACCCCAGAAGACGTAAAAACCCGCTTGCAACGAAATGACTCCAGAGCACTTAAAAACCCGCTTACAACGAAATGCCTTCAGAGCACTTAAAAACCCGCTTGCAACGAAATGACTCCAGAGCACTTAAAAACGCGCTTGCAACGAAATGACTCCAGAGCACTTAAAAACCCGCTTGCAACGAAATGACTCCAAAGAACTTAAAAACCCGCTTGCAACGAAATGACTCCAGAGCACTTAAAAACCCGCTTGCAACGAAATGACTCCAGAGCACTTAAAAACCCGCTTGCAACGAAATGACTCCAGAGAACTTAAAAACCCGCTTGCAACGAAATGACTCCAGAGCACTTAAAAACCCGCTTGCAACGAAATGACTCCAGAGCACTTAAAAACCCGCTTGCAACGAAATGACTCCAGAGCACTTAAAAACCCGCTTGCAACGAAATGACTCCAGAACACTTAAAAACCCGCTTGCAACGAAATGACTCCAGAGTACTTAAAATCCCGTTTGCAACGAAATGACTCCAGAGCACTTAAAAAACCCGCTTCCAGTGAAATGTCTGAGAAGCATGTAAAAACCTGCTTGCAACGAAATGACTCCAGAACACGTAAAAACCCGCTTGCAACGAAATGACTCCAGAGCACTTAAAATACTCGCTTCCAGTTAAATGTCACAAAAATATGTAAAAACCCGCTTGCAACGAAATGACTCCAGAGTACTTAAAAACCCGATCGCAACGAAATGCCTCCAGTGCACTTAAAAAACCCGCTTCCAGTGAAATGTCTGAGAAGTATGTAAAAACCCGCTTGCAACGAAATGACCCCAGAAGACGTAAAAACCCGCTTGCAACGAAATGACTCCAGAGCACTTAAAAACCCGCTTACAACGAAATGCCTTCAGAGCACTTAAAAACCCGCTTGCAACGAAATGACTCCAGAGCACTTAAAAACGCGCTTGCAACGAAATGACTCCAGAGCACTTAAAAACCCGCTTGCAACGAAATGACTCCAAAGAACTTAAAAACCCGCTTGCAACGAAATGACTCCAGAGCACTTAAAAACCCGCTTGCAACGAAATGACTCCAGAGCACTTAAAAACCCGCTTGCAACGAAATGACTCCAGAGAACTTAAAAACCCGCTTGCAACGAAATGACTCCAGAGCACTTAAAAACCCGCTTGCAACGAAATGACTCCAGAGCACTTAAAAACCCGCTTGCAACGAAATGACTCCAGAGCACTTAAAAACCCGCTTGCAACGAAATGACTCCAGAGCACTTAAAAACCCGCTTGCAACGAAATGACTCCAGAGCACTTAAAAACCCGCTTGCAACGAAATGACTCCAGAGCACTTAAAAAACCCGCTTCCAGTTAAATGTCAGAGAAGTATGTAAAAACCCGCTTGCAACAAAATGACTCCAGAGCACTTAAAAACCCGCTTGCAACGAAATGCCTTCAGAGCACTTAAAAACCCGCTTGCAACGAAATGACTCCAGAGCACTTAAAAACCCGCTTGCAACGAAATGACTCCAGAGCACTTAAAAACCCGCTTGCAACGAAATGACTCCAGAGCACTTAAAAACCCGCTTGAAACGAAATGCCTACAGAGCACTTAAAAACCCGCTTGCAACGAAATGACTCCAGAGTACTAAAAAACCCGCTTGCAACGAAATGCCTACAGAGCACTTAAAAAACCCGCTTCCAGTGAAATGTCTGAGAAGTATGTAAAAACCCGCTTGCAACGAAATGACTCCAGAACACGTAAAAACCCGCTTGCAACGAAATGACTCCAGAGAACTTCAAAACCCGCTTACAACGAAATGCCTTCAGAGCACTTAAAAACCCGCTTGCAACGAAATGACTCCAGAGCACTTAAAAACCCGCTTGCAACGAAATGACTCCAGAGCACTTAAACACCCGCTTGCAACGAAATGACTCCAGAGCACTTAAAAACCCGCTTGCAACGAAATGACTCCAGAGCACTTAAAAACCCGCTTGCAACGAAATGACTCCAGAGCACTTAAACACCCGCTTGCAACGAAATGACTCCAGAGCACTTAAAACCCCGCTTGAAACGAAATGACTCCAGAGTACTTAAAAACCTGCTTGCAACGAAATGACTCCAGAGCACTTAAAAAACCCGCTTCCAGTGAAATGTCTGAGAAGCATGTAAAAACCCGCTTGCAATGAAATGACTCCAGAGCACATAAAACCCGCTTGCAACGAAATGAATCCAGAGCACTTAAAATACTCGCTTCCAGTTAAATGTCAGAGAAATATGTAAAAACCCGCTTGCAACGAAATGACTCCAGAGCACGTAAAAACCCACTTGCAACGAAATGACTCCAGAGTACTTACAAACCCGCTTGCAACGAAATGCCTACAGAGCACTTAAAAAACCCGCTTCCAGTGAAATGTCTGAGAAGTATGTAAAAACCCGCTTGCAACGAAATGACTCCAGAGCACTTAAAAACCCGCTTGCAACGAAATGACTCCAGAGCACTTAAAAACCCGCTTGCATTGAAATGACTCCAGAGCACTTAAAAACCCGATTGCAACGAAATGACTCCAGAACACTTAAAAACCAGCTTGCAACGAAATGACTCCAGAGCACTTAAAAAACCCGCTTCCAGTTAAATGTCAGAGAAGTATGTAAAAACCCGCTTGCAACAAAATGACTCCAGAGCACTTAAAAACCCGCTTGCAACGAAATGCCTTCAGAGCACTTAAAAACCCGCTTGCAACGAAATGACTCCAGAGCACTTAAAAACCCGCTTGCAACGAAATGACTCCAGAGCACTTAAAAACCCGCTTGCAACGAAATGACTCCAGAGCACTTAAAAACCCGCTTGCACCGAAATGACTCCAGAGCACTTAAAAACCCGCTTGCAACGAAATGACTCCAGAGCACTTAAAAACCCGCTTGCAACGAAATGACTCCAGAGCACTTAAAAACCCGCTTGCAACGAAATGACTCCAGAGTACTTAAAAACCCGCTTGCAACGAAATGCCTACAGAGCACTTAAAAACCCGCTTGCAACGAAATGACTGCAGAGTACTAAAAAACCCGCTTGCAACAAAATGCCTACAGAGCACTTAAAAAACCCGCTTCCAGTGAAATGTCTGAGAAGTATGTAAAAACCCGCTTGCAACGAAATGACTCCAGAACACGTAAAAACCCGCTTGCAACGAAATGATTCCAGAGAACTTCAAAACCCGCTTACAACGAAATGCCTTCAGAGCACTTAAAATCCCGCTTGCAACGAAATGACTCCAGAGCACTTAAAATACTCGCTTCCAGTTAAATGTCAGAGAAATATGTAAAAACCCGCTTGCAACGAAATGACTCCAGAGCACGTAAAAACCCACTTGCAACGAAATGACTCCTGAGTACTTACAAACCCGCTTGCAACGAAATGCCTACAGAGCACTTAAAAAACCCGCTTCCAGTGAAATGTCTGAGCAGTATGTAAAAACCCGCTTGCAACGAAATGACTCCAGAGCACTTAAAAACCCGCTTGCAACGAAATGCCTTCAGAGCACTTAAAATCCCGCTTGTAACGAAATGACTCCAGAGCACTTAAAAACCCGCTTGCAACGAAATGACTCCAGAGCACTTAAAAACCCGCTTGCATTGAAATGACTCCAGAGCACTTAAAAACCCGATTGCAACGAAATGACTCCAGAACACTTAAAAACCAGCTTGCAACGAAATGACTCCAGAACACTTAAAAACCCTCTTGCAACGAAATGACTCCAGAACTCGTAAAAACCGTCTTGCAACGAAATGACTCCAGAGCACTTAAAAACCCGCTTACAACGAAATGCCTTCAGAGCACTTAAAAACCCGCTTGCAACGAAATGACTCCAGAGCACTTAAAAACCCGCTTGCACCGAAATGACTCCAGAGCACTTAAAAACCTGCTTCCAACGAAATGACTCCAGAGAACTTAAAAACCCGCTTGCAACGAAATGACTCCAGAGCACTTAAAAACCAGCTTGCAACGAAATGACTCCAGAACACTTAAAAACCCGCTTGCAACGAAATGACTCCAGAGTACTTAAAATCCCGCTTGCAACGAAATGACTCCAGAGCACTTAAAAACCCGCTTGCAACGAAATGACTCCAGAACACTTAAAAACCCGCTTGCAACGAAATGACTCCAGAGTACTTAAAATCCCGCTTGCAACGAAATGACTCCAGAGCACTTAAAAAACCCGCTTACAGTGAAATGTCTGAGAAGCATGTAAAACCCTGCTTGCAACGAAATGACTCCAGAACACGTAAAAACCCGCTTGCAACGAAATGACTCCAGAGCACTTAAAATACTCGCTTCCAGTTAAATGTCACAGAAATATGTAAAAACCCGCTTGCAACGAAATGACTCCAGAGTACTTAAAAACCCGATCGCAACGAAATGCCTCCAGTGCACTTAAAAAACCCGCTTCCAGTGAAATGTCTGAGAAGTATGTAAAAACCCGCTTGCAACGAAATGACCCCAGAAAACGTAAAAACCCGCTTGCAACGAAATGACTCCAGAGCACTTAAAAACCCGCTTACAACGAAATGCCTTCAGAGCACTTAAAAACCCGCTTGCAACGAAATGACTCCAGAGCACTTAAAAACGCGCTTGCAACGAAATGACTCCAGAGCACTTAAAAACCCGCTTGCAACGAAATGACTCCAGAGAACTTAAAAACCCGCTTGCAACGAAATGACTCCAGAGCACTTAAAAACCCGCTTGCAACGAAATGACTCCAGAGCACTTAAAAACCCGCTTGCAACGAAATGACTCCAGAGCACTTAAAAACCCGCTTGCAATGAAATGACTCCAGAGCACTTAAAAACCCGCTTGCAACGAAATGACTCCAGAGCACGTAAAAACCCGCTTGCAACGAAATGACTCCAGAGCACTTAAAAACCCGCTTGCAACGAAATGACTCCAGAGCACTTAAAAAACCCGCTTCCAGTTAAATGTCAGAGAAGTATGTAAAAACCCGCTTGCAACAAAATGACTCCAGAGCACTTAAAAACCCGCTTACAACGAAATGCCTTCAGAGCACTTAAAAACCCGCTTGCAACGAAATGACTCCAGAGCACTTAAAAACGCGCTTGCAACGAAATGACTCCAGAGCACTTAAAAACCCGCTTGCAACGAAATGACTCCAGAGAACTTAAAAACACGCTTGCAACGAAATGACTCCAGAGCACTTAAAAACCCGCTTGCAACGAAATGACTCCAGAGCACTTAAAAACCCGCTTGCAACGAAATGACTCCAGAGAACTTAAAAACACGCTTGCAACGAAATGACTCCAGAGCACTTAAAAACCCGCTTGCAACGAAATGACTCCAGAGCACTTAAAAACCCGCTTGCAACGAAATGACTCCAGAGCACTTAAAAAACCCGCTTCCAGTTAAATGTCAGAGAAGTATGTAAAAACCCGCTTGCAACAAAATGACTCCAGAGCACTTAAAAACCCGCTTGCAACGAAATGACTCCAGAGCACTTAAAAACCCGCTTGCAACGAAATGACTCCAGAGCACTTAAAAACCCGCTTGCAACGAAATGACTCCAGAGCACTTAAAAACCCGCTTGCAACGAAATGACTCCAGAGCACTTAAACACCCGCTTGCAACGAAATGACTCCAGAGCACTTAAAAACCCGCTTGCAACGAAATGACTCCAGAGCACTTAAAAACCCGCTTGCAACGAAATGACTCCAGAGCACTTAAACACCCGCTTGCAACGAAATGACTCCAGAGCACTTAAAACCCCGCTTGAAACGAAATGACTCCAGAGTACTTAAAAACCTGCTTGCAACGAAATGACTCCAGAGCACTTAAAAAACCCGCTTCCAGTGAAATGTCTGAGAAGCATGTAAAAACCCGCTTGCAATGAAATGACTCCAGAGCACATAAAAACCCGCTTGCAACGAAATGAATCCAGAGCACTTAAAATACTCGCTTCCAGTTAAATGTCAGAGAAATATGTAAAAACCCGCTTGCAACGAAATGACTCCAGAGCACGTAAAAACCCACTTGCAACGAAATGACTCCAGAGTACTTACAAACCCGCTTGCAACGAAATGCCTACAGAGCACTTAAAAAACCCGCTTCCAGTGAAATGTCTGAGAAGTATGTAAAAACCCACTTGCAACGAAATGACTCCAGAGCACTTAAAAACCCGCTTGCAACGAAATGACTCCAGAGCACTTAAAAACCCGCTTGCATTGAAATGACTCCAGAGCACTTAAAAACCCGATTGCAACGAAATGACTCCAGAACACTTAAAAACCAGCTTGCAACGAAATGACTCCAGAGCACTTAAAAAACCCGCTTCCAGTTAAATGTCAGAGAAGTATGTAAAAACCCGCTTGCAACAAAATGACTCCAGAGCACTTAAAAACCCGCTTGCAACGAAATGCCTTCAGAGCACTTAAAAACCCGCTTGCAACGAAATGACTCCAGAGCACTTAAAAACCCGCTTGCAACGAAATGACTCCAGAGCACTTAAAAACCCGCTTGCAACGAAATGACTCCAGAGCACTTAAACACCCGCTTGCAACGAAATGACTCCAGAGCACTTAAAAACCCGCTTGCAACGAAATGACTCCAGAGCACTTAAAAACCCGCTTGCAACGAAATGACTCCAGAGCACTTAAACACCCGCTTGCAACGAAATGACTCCAGAGCACTTAAAACCCCGCTTGAAACGAAATGACTCCAGAGTACTTAAAAATCTGCTTGCAACGAAATGACTCCAGAGCACTTAAAAAACCCGCTTCCAGTGAAATGTCTGAGAAGCATGTAAAAACCCGCTTGCAATGAAATGACTCCAGAGCACATAAAAACCCGCTTGCAACGAAATGAATCCAGAGCACTTAAAATACTCGCTTCCAGTTAAATGTCAGAGAAATATGTAAAAACCCGCTTGCAACGAAATGACTCCAGAGCACGTAAAAACCCACTTGCAACGAAATGACTCCAGAGTACTTACAAACCCGCTTGCAACGAAATGCCTACAGAGCACTTAAAAAACCCGCTTCCAGTGAAATGTCTGAGAAGTATGTAAAAACCCGCTTGCAACGAAATGACTCCAGAGAACTTAAAAACCCGCTTGCAACGAAATGACTCCAGAGCACTTAAAAACCCGCTTGCAACGAAATGACTCCAGAGCACTTAAAAACCCGCTTGCAACGAAATGACTCCAGAGCACTTAAAAACCCGCTTGCAATGAAATGACTCCAGAGCACTTAAAAACCCGCTTGCAACGAAATGACTCCAGAGCACGTAAAAACCCGCTTGCAACGAAATGACTCCAGAGCACTTAAAAACCCGCTTGCAACGAAATGACTCCAGAGCACTTAAAAAACCCGCTTCCAGTTAAATGTCAGAGAAGTATGTAAAAACCCGCTTGCAACAAAATGACTCCAGAGCACTTAAAAACCCGCTTACAACGAAATGCCTTCAGAGCACTTAAAAACCCGCTTGCAACGAAATGACTCCAGAGCACTTAAAAACGCGCTTGCAACGAAATGACTCCAGAGCACTTAAAAACCCGCTTGCAACGAAATGACTCCAGAGAACTTAAAAACACGCTTGCAACGAAATGACTCCAGAGCACTTAAAAACCCGCTTGCAACGAAATGACTCCAGAGCACTTAAAAACCCGCTTGCAACGAAATGACTCCAGAGAACTTAAAAACACGCTTGCAACGAAATGACTCCAGAGCACTTAAAAACCCGCTTGCAACGAAATGACTCCAGAGCACTTAAAAACCCGCTTGCAACGAAATGACTCCAGAGCACTTAAAAAACCCGCTTCCAGTTAAATGTCAGAGAAGTATGTAAAAACCCGCTTGCAACAAAATGACTCCAGAGCACTTAAAAACCCGCTTGCAACGAAATGACTCCAGAGCACTTAAAAACCCGCTTGCAACGAAATGACTCCAGAGCACTTAAAAACCCGCTTGCAACGAAATGACTCCAGAGCACTTAAAAACCCGCTTGCAACGAAATGACTCCAGAGCACTTAAACACCCGCTTGCAACGAAATGACTCCAGAGCACTTAAAAACCCGCTTGCAACGAAATGACTCCAGAGCACTTAAAAACCCGCTTGCAACGAAATGACTCCAGAGCACTTAAACACCCGCTTGCAACGAAATGACTCCAGAGCACTTAAAACCCCGCTTGAAACGAAATGACTCCAGAGTACTTAAAAACCTGCTTGCAACGAAATGACTCCAGAGCACTTAAAAAACCCGCTTCCAGTGAAATGTCTGAGAAGCATGTAAAAACCCGCTTGCAATGAAATGACTCCAGAGCACATAAAAACCCGCTTGCAACGAAATGAATCCAGAGCACTTAAAATACTCGCTTCCAGTTAAATGTCAGAGAAATATGTAAAAACCCGCTTGCAACGAAATGACTCCAGAGCACGTAAAAACCCACTTGCAACGAAATGACTCCAGAGTACTTACAAACCCGCTTGCAACGAAATGCCTACAGAGCACTTAAAAAACCCGCTTCCAGTGAAATGTCTGAGAAGTATGTAAAAACCCACTTGCAACGAAATGACTCCAGAGCACTTAAAAACCCGCTTGCAACGAAATGACTCCAGAGCACTTAAAAACCCGCTTGCATTGAAATGACTCCAGAGCACTTAAAAACCCGATTGCAACGAAATGACTCCAGAACACTTAAAAACCAGCTTGCAACGAAATGACTCCAGAGCACTTAAAAAACCCGCTTCCAGTTAAATGTCAGAGAAGTATGTAAAAACCCGCTTGCAACAAAATGACTCCAGAGCACTTAAAAACCCGCTTGCAACGAAATGCCTTCAGAGCACTTAAAAACCCGCTTGCAACGAAATGACTCCAGAGCACTTAAAAACCCGCTTGCAACGAAATGACTCCAGAGCACTTAAAAACCCGCTTGCAACGAAATGACTCCAGAGCACTTAAACACCCGCTTGCAACGAAATGACTCCAGAGCACTTAAAAACCCGCTTGCAACGAAATGACTCCAGAGCACTTAAAAACCCGCTTGCAACGAAATGACTCCAGAGCACTTAAACACCCGCTTGCAACGAAATGACTCCAGAGCACTTAAAACCCCGCTTGAAACGAAATGACTCCAGAGTACTTAAAAATCTGCTTGCAACGAAATGACTCCAGAGCACTTAAAAAACCCGCTTCCAGTGAAATGTCTGAGAAGCATGTAAAAACCCGCTTGCAATGAAATGACTCCAGAGCACATAAAAACCCGCTTGCAACGAAATGAATCCAGAGCACTTAAAATACTCGCTTCCAGTTAAATGTCAGAGAAATATGTAAAAACCCGCTTGCAACGAAATGACTCCAGAGCACGTAAAAACCCACTTGCAACGAAATGACTCCAGAGTACTTACAAACCCGCTTGCAACGAAATGCCTACAGAGCACTTAAAAAACCCGCTTCCAGTGAAATGTCTGAGAAGTATGTAAAAACCCGCTTGCAACGAAATGACTCCAGAGCACTTAAAAACCCGCTTGCAACGAAATGACTCCAGAGCACTTAAAAACCCGCTTGCATTGAAATGACTCCAGAGCACTTAAAAACCCGATTGCAACGAAATGACTCCAGAACACTTAAAAACCAGCTTGCAACGAAATGACTCCAGAGCACTTAAAAAACCCGCTTCCAGTTAAATGTCAGAGAAGTATGTAAAAACCCGCTTGCAACAAAATGACTCCAGAGCACTTAAAAACCCGCTTGCAACGAAATGCCTTCAGAGCACTTAAAAACCCGCTTGCAACGAAATGACTCAGGAGCACTTAAAAACCCGCTTGCAACGAAATGACTCCAGAGCACTTAAAAACCGGCTTGCAACGAAATGACTCCAGAGCACTTAAAAACCCGCTTGCACCGAAATGACTCCAGAGCACTTAAAAACCCGCTTGCAACGAAATGACTCCAGAGCACTTAAAAACCCGCTTGCAACGAAATGACTCCAGAGCACTTAAAAACCCGCTTGCAACGAAATGACTCCAGAGTACTTAAAAAGCCGCTTGCAACGAAATGCCTACAGAGCACTTAAAAACCCGCTTGCAACGAAATGACTCCAGAGTACTAAAAAACCCGCTTGCAACAAAATGCCTACAGAGCACTTAAAAAACCCGCTTCCAGTGAAATGTCTGAGAAGTATGTAAAAACCCGCTTGCAACGAAATGACTCCAGAACACGTAAATAACCGCTTGCAACGAAATGACTCCAGAGCACTTAAAAACCCGCTTACAACGAAATGCCTTCAGAGCACTTAAAATCCCGCTTGCAACGAAATGACTCCAGAGCACTTAAAATACTCGCTTTCAGTTAAATGTCAGAGAAATATGTAAAAACCCGCTTGCAACGAAATGACTCCAGAGCACGTAAAAACCCACTTGCAAAGAAATGACTCCAGAGTACTTACAAACCCGCTTGCAACGAAATGCCTACAGAGCACTTAAAAAACCCGCTTCCAGTGAAATGTCTGAGCAGTATGTAAAAACCCGCTTGCAACGAAATGAATCCAGAGCACTTAAAAACCCGCTTGCAACGAAATGCCTTCAGAGCACTTAAAATCCCGCTTGTAACGAAATGACTCCAGAGCACTTAAAAACCCGCTTGCAACGAAATGACTCCAGAGCACTTAAAAACCCGCTTGCATTGAAATGACTCCAGAGCACTTAAAAACCCGATTGCAACGAAATGACTCCAGAACACTTAAAAACCAGCTTGCAACGAAATGACTCCAGAACACTTAAAAACCCTCTTGCAACGAAATGACTCCAGAACTCGTAAAAACCGTCTTGCAACGAAATGACTCCAGAGCACTTAAAAACCCGCTTACAACGAAATGCCTTCAGAGCACTTAAAAACCCGCTTGCAACGAAATGACTCCAGAGCACTTAAAAACCCGCTTGCACCGAAATGACTCCAGAGCACTTAAAAACCTGCTTCCAACGAAATGACTCCAGAGAACTTAAAAACCCGCTTGCAACGAAATGACTCCAGAGCACTTAAAAACCAGCTTGCAACGAAATGACTCCAGAACACTTAAAAACCCGCTTGCAACGAAATGACTCCAGAGTACTTAAAATCCCGCTTGCAACGAAATGACTCCAGAGCACTTAAAAACCCGCTTGCAACGAAATGACTCCAGAACACTTAAAAACCCGCTTGCAACGAAATGACTCCAGAGTACTTAAAATCCCGCTTGCAACGAAATGACTCCAGAGCACTTAAAAAACCCGCTTCCAGTGAAATGTCTGAGAAGCATGTAAAAACCTGCTTGCAACGAAATGACTCCAGAACACGTAAAAACCCGCTTGCAACGAAATGACTCCAGAGCACTTAAAATACTCGCTTCCAGTTAAATGTCACAGAAATATGTAAAAACCCGCTTACAACGAAATGACTCCAGAGTACTTAAAAACCCGATCGCAACGAAATGCCTCCAGTGCACTTAAAAAACCCGCTTCCAGTGAAATGTCTGAGAAGTATGTAAAAACCCGCTTGCAACGAAATGACCCCAGAACACGTAAAAACCCGCTTGCAACGAAATGACTCCAGAGCACTTAAAAACCCGCTTACAACGAAATGCCTTCAGAGCACTTAAAAACCCGCTTGCAACGAAATGACTCCAGAGCACTTAAAAACGCGCTTGCAACGAAATGACTCCAGAGCACTTAAAAACCCGCTTGCAACGAAATGACTCCAGAGAACTTAAAAACCCGCTTGCAACGAAATGACTCCAGAGCACTTAAAAACCCGCTTGCAACGAAATGACTCCAGAGCACTTAAAAACCCGCTTGCAACGAAATGACTCCAGAGAACTTAAAAACCCGCTTGCAACGAAATGACTCCAGAGCACTTAAAAAACCGCTTGCAACGAAATGACTCCAGAGCACTTAAAAACCCGCTTGCAACGAAATGACTCCAGAGCACTTAAAAACCCGCTTGCAACGAAATGACTCCAGAGCACTTAAAAACCCGCTTGCAACGAAATGACTCCAGAGCACTTAAAAACCCGCTTGCAACGAAATGACTCCAGAGCACTTAAAAAACCCGCTTCCAGTTAAATGTCAGAGAAGTATGTAAAAACCCGCTTGCAACAAAATGACTCCAGAGCACTTAAAAACCCGCTTGCAACGAAATGCCTTCAGAGCACTTAAAAACCCGCTTGCAACGAAATGACTCCAGAGCACTTAAAAACCCGCTTGCAACGAAATGACTCCAGAGCACTTAAAAACCCGCTTGCAACGAAATGACTCCAGAGCACTTAAAAACCCGCTTGCACCGAAATGACTCCAGAGCACTTAAAAACCCGCTTGCAACGAAATGACTCCAGAGCACTTAAAAACCCGCTTGCAACGAAATGACTCCAGAGCACTTAAAAACCCGCTTGCAACGAAATGCCTACAGAGCACTTAAAAACCCGCTTGCAACGAAATGACTCCAGAGTACTAAAAAACCCGCTTGCAACAAAATGCCTACAGAGCACTTAAAAAACCCGCTTCCAGTGAAATGTCTGAGAAGTATGTAAAAACCCGCTTGCAACGAAATGACTCCAGAACACGTAAATACCCGCTTGCAACGAAATGACTCCAGAGCACTTAAAAACCCGCTTACAACGAAATGCCTTCAGATCACTGAAAAAACCCGCTTGCAACGAAATGACTCCAGAGCACTTAAAAAACCTGCTTCCAGTGAAATGTCTGAGAAGTATGTAAAAACCCGCTTGCAACGAAATGACTCCAGAACACGTAAAAACCCGCTTGCAACGAAATGACTCCAGAGAACTTCAAAACCCGCTTACAACGAAATGCCTTCAGAGCACTTAAAAACCCGCTTGCAACGAAATGACTCCAGAGCACTTAAAAACCCGCTTGCAACGAAATGACTCCAGAGCACTTAAACACCCGCTTGCAACGAAATGACTCCAGAGCACTTAAAAACCCGCTTGCAACGAAATGACTCCAGAGCACTTAAAAACCCGCTTGCAACGAAATGACTCCAGAGCACTTAAACACCCGCTTGCAACGAAATGACTCCAGAGCACTTAAAAACTCGCTTGAAACGAAATGACTCCAGAGTACTTAAAAACCTGCTTGCAACGAAATGACTCCAGAGCACTTAAAAAACCCGCTTCCAGTGAAATGTCTGAGAAGCATGTAAAAACCCGCTTGCAATGAAATGACTCCAGAGCACATAAAAATCCGCTTGCAACGAAATGAATCCAGAGCACTTTAAATACTCGCTTCCAGTTAAATGTCAGAGAAATATGTAAAAACCCGCTTGCAACGAAATGATTCCAGAGCACGTAAAAACCCACTTGCAACGAAATGACTCCAGAGTACTTACAAACCCGCTTGCAACGAAATGCCTACAGAGTACTTAAAAAACCCGCTTCCAGTGAAATGTCTGAGAAGTATGTAAAAACCCGCTTGCAACGAAATGACTCCAGAGCACTTAAAAACCCGCTTGCAACGAAATGACTCCAGAGCACTTAAAAACCCGCTTGCATTGAAATGACTCCAGAGCACTTAAAAACCCGATTGCAACGAAATGACTCCAGAACACTTAAAAACCAGCTTGCAACGAAATGACTCCAGAGCACTTAAAAAACCCGCTTCCAGTTAAATGTCAGAGAAGTATGTAAAAACCCGCTTGCAACAAAATGACTCCAGAGCACTTAAAACCCGCTTGCAACGAAATGCCTTCAGAGCACTTAAAAACCCGCTTGCAACGAAATGACTCCAGAGCACTTAAAAACCCGCTTGCAACGAAATGACTCCAGAGCACTTAAAAACCCGCTTGCAACGAAATGACTCCAGAGCACTTAAAAACCCGCTTGCACCGAAATGACTCCAGAGCACTTAAAAACCCGCTTGCAACGAAATGACTCCAGAGCACTTAAAAACCCGCTTGCAACGAAATGACTCCAGAGCACTTAAAAACCCGCTTGCAACGAAATGACTCCAGAGTACTTAAAAACCCGCTTGCAACGAAATGCCTACAGAGCACTTAAAAACCTGTTTGCAACGAAATGACTCCAGAGTACTAAAAAACCCGCTTGCAACAAAATGCCTACAGAGCACTTAAAAAACCCGCTTCCAGTGAAATGTCTGAGAAGTATGTAAAAACCCGCTTGCAACGAAATGACTCCAGAACACGTAAATACCCGCTTGCAACGAAATGACTCCAGAGCACTTAAAAACCCGCTTACAACGAAATGCCTTCAGATCACTTAAAAACCCGCTTGCAACGAAATGACTCCAGAGCACTTCAAAACCCGCTTACAACGAAATGTCTTCAGAGCACTTAAAATCCCGCTTGCAACGAAATGACTCCAGAGCACTTAAAATACTCGCTTCCAGTTAAATGTCAGAGAAATATGTAAAAACCCGCTTGCAACGAAATGACTCCAGAGCACGTAAAAACCCACTTGCAACGAAATGACTCCAGAGTACTTACAAACCCGCTTGCAACGAAATGCCTACAGAGCACTTAAAAAACCCGCTTCCAGTGAAATGTCTGAGAAGTATGTAAAAACCCGCTTGCAACGAAATGACTCCAGAGCACTTAAAAACCCGCTTGCAACGAAATGCCTTCAGAGCACTTAAAATCCCGCTTGTAACGAAATGACTCCAGAGCACTTAAAAACCCGCTTGCAACGAAATGACTCCAGAGCACTTAAAAACCCGCTTGCATTGAAAGGACTCCAGAGCACTTAAAAACCCGATTGCAACGAAATGACTCCAGAACACTTAAAAACCAGCTTGCAACGAAATGACTCCAGAACACTTAAAAACCCTCTTGCAACGAAATGACTCCAGAACTCGTAAAAACCGTCTTGCAACGAAATGACTCCAGAGCACTTAAAAACCCGCTTACAACGAAATGCCTTCAGAGCACTTAAAAACCCGCTTGCAACGAAATGACTCCAGAGCACTTAAAAACCCGCTTGCAACGAAATGACTCCAGAGAACTTCAAAACCCGCTTACAACGAAATGCCTTCAGAGCACTTAAAAACCCGCTTGCAACGAAATGAGTCCAGAGCACTTAAAAACCCGCTTGCAACGAAATGACTCCAGAGCACTTAAACAACCGCTTGCAACGAAATGACTCCAGAGCACTTAAAAACCCGCTTGCAACGAAATGACTCCAGAGCACTTAAAAACCCGCTTGCAACGAAATGACTCCAGAGCACTTAAACACCCGCTTGCAAAGAAATGACTCCAGAGCACTTAAAAACCCGCTTGGAACGAAATGACTCCAGAGTACTTAAAAACCCGCTTGCAACGAAATGCATACAGAGCACTTAAAAAACCCGCTTCCAGTGAAATGTCTGAGAAGCATGTAAAAACCCGCTTGCAATGAAATGACTCCAGAGCACATAAAAACCCGCTTGCAACGAAATGAATCCAGAGCACTTAAAATACTCGCTTCCAGTTAAATGTCAGAGAAATATGTAAAAACCCGCTTGCAACGAAATGACTCCAGAGCACGTAAAAACCCACTTGCAACGAAATGACTCCAGAGTACTTACAAACCCGCTTGCAACGAAATGCATACAGAGCACTTAAAAAACCCGCTTCCAGTGAAATGTCTGAGAAGTATGTAAAAACCCGCTTGCAACGAAATGACTCCAGAGCACTTAAAAACCCGCTTGCAACGAAATGCCTACAGAGCACTTAAAAAACCCGCTTCCAGTGAAATGGCTGAGAAGTATGTAAAAACCCGCTTGCAACGAAATGACCCCAGAACACGTAAAAACCCGCTTGCAACGAAATGACTCCAGAGCACTTAAAAACCCGCTTACAACGAAATGCCTTCAGAGCACTTAAAAACCCGCTTGCAACGAAATGACTCCAGAGCACTTAAAAACCCGCTTGCAACGAAATGACTCCAGAGCACTTAAAAGCCCGCTTGCAACGAAATGACTCCAGAGCACTTAAAAACCCACTTGCAACGAAATGACTCCAGAGTACTTAAAAATCCGCTTGCAACGAAATGCCTACAGAGCACTTAAAAACCCGCTTGCAAAGAAATGACTCCAGAGTACTAAAAAACCCGCTTGCAACAAAATGCCTACAGAGCACTTAAAAAACCCGCTTCCAGTGAAATGTCTGAGAAGTATGTAAAAACCCGCTTGCAACGAAATGACTCCAGAACACGTAAATACCCGCTTGCAACGAAATGACTCCAGAGCACTTAAAAACCCGCTTACAACGAAATGCCTTCAGATCACTTAAAAACCCGCTTGCAACGAAATGACTCCAGAGCACTTAAAAAACCTGCTTCCAGTGAAATGTCTGAGAAGTATGTAAAAACCCGCTTGCAACGAAATGACTCCAGAACACGTAAAAACCCGCTTGCAACGAAATGACTCCAGAGAACTTCAAAACCCGCTTACAACGAAATGCCTTCAGAGCACTTAAAAACCCGCTTGCAACGAAATGACTCCAGAGCACTTAAAAACCCGCTTGCAACGAAATGACTCCAGAGCACTTAAACACCCGCTTGCAACGAAATGACTCCAGAGCACTTAAAAACCCGCTTGCAACGAAATGAATCCAGAGCACTTAAAAACCCGCTTGCAACGAAATGACTCCAGAGCACTTAAACACCCGCTTGCAACGAAATGACTCCAGAGCACTTAAAAACCCGCTTGGAACGAAATGACTCCAGAGTACTTAAAAGCCCGCTTGCAACGAAATGACTCCAGAGCACTTAAAAAACCCGCTTCCAGTGAAATGTCTGAGAAGCATGTAAAAACCCGCTTGCAATGAAATGACTCCAGAGCACATAAAAACCCGCTTGCAACGAAATGAATCCAGAGCACTTAAAATACTCGCTTCCAGTTAAATGTCAGAGAAATATGTAAAAACCCGCTTGCAACGAAATGACTCCAGAGCACGTAAAAACCCACTTGCAACGAAATGACTCCAGAGTACTTACAAACCCGCTTGCAACGAAATGCCTACAGAGCACTTAAAAAACCCGCTTCCAGTGAAATGTCTGAGAAGTATGTAAAAACCCGCTTGCAACGAAATGACTCCAGAGCACTTAAAAACCCGCTTGCAACGAAATGCCTTCAGAGCACTTAAAAACCCGCTTGTAACGAAATGACTCCAGAGCACTTAAAAACCCGCTTGCAACGAAATGACTCCAGAGCACTTAAAAACCCGCTTGCAATGAAATGACTCCAGAGCACTTAAAAACCCGCTTGCATCGAAATGACTCCAGAGCACTTAAAAACCAGCTTGCAACGAAATGACTCCAGAACACTTAAAAACCCTCTTGCAACGAAATGACTCCAGAACACGTAAAAACCGTCTTGCAACGAAATGACTCCAAAGCACTTAAAAACCCGCTTACAACGAAATGCCTTCAGAGCACTTAAAAACCCGCTTGCAACGAAATGACTCCAGAGCACTTAAAAACCCGCTTGCAACGAAATGACTCCAGAGCACTAAAAACCTGCTTGCAAGGAAATGACCCCAGAGTACTTAAGAACCCGCTTGCAACGAAATGACTCCAGAGCACTTAAAAACCCGCTTGCAACGAAATGACTCCAGAGCACTTAAAAACCCGCTTGCAACGAAATGACTCCAGAACACTTAAAAACCCGCTTGCAACGAAATGACTCCAGAGCACTTAAAAACCCGCTTGCAACGAAATGACTCCAGAGCACTTAAAAACCCGCTTGCAACGAAATGACTCCAGAGCACTTAAAAACCCGCTTGCAACGAAATGACTCCAGAGCACTTAAAAAACCCGCTTCCAGTTAAAGGTAAGAGAAGTATGTAAAAACCCACTTGCAACAAAATGACTCCAGAGCAGGTAAAAACACGCTTGCAACGAAATGACTTCAGAGCACTTAAAAAACCCGCTTCCAGTTAAATGTCAGAGAAGTATGTAAAAACCAGCTTGCAACGAAATGTCTCCAGAGCACGTAAAACCCCGCTTGCAACGAAATGAATCCAGAGTACTTAAAAACCCGCTTGATACGAAATGCCTCCAGAGCACTTAAAAAACCCGCTTCCAGTGAAATGTCTGAGAAGTATGTAAAAACCCGCTTGCAATGAAATGACTCCAGAACACGTAAAAACCCGCTTGCAACGAAATGACTCCAGAGCACTTAAAAACCCGCTTGCAACGAAATGACTCCAGAGCACTTAAAAACCCGCTTGCAACGAAATGACTCCAAAGTACTTAAAAACCCGCTTGCAACGAAATGACTCCAGAGTACTTAAAAACCCGCTTGCATCGAAATGACTCCAGAACACTTAAAAACCCGCTTGCAACGAAATGACTCCAGAGCACTTAAAAACCCGCTTGCAACGAAATGACTCCAGAGCACTTAAACACCCGCTTGCAACGAAATGACTCCAGAGCACTTAAAAACCCGCTTGGAACGAAATGACTCCAGAGCACTTAAAAAACCCGTTTCCATTGAAATGTCTGAGAAGCATGTAAAAACCCGCTTGCAATGAAATGACTCCAGAGCACATAAAAACCCGCTTGCAACGAAATGACTCCAGAGCACTTAAAATACTCGCTTCCAGTTAAATGTCACAGAAATACGTAAAAACCCGCTTGCAACGAAATGAACCCAGAACACTTAAAAACCTGCTTGCAACGAAATGACTCCAGAGCACTTAAAAACCCGCTTACAACGAAATGCCTTCAGAGCACTTAAAAATCCGCTTGCAACGAAATGACTCCAGAGCACTTAAAAACCCGCTTGCAACGAAATGACTCCAGAGCACTTAAAAACCCGCTTGCAACGAAATGACTCCAGAGAACTTAAAAACCCGCTTGCAACGAAATGACTCCAGAGCACTTAAAAACCCGCTTGCAACGAAATGACTCCAGAGCACTTAAAACCCCGCTTCCAGTGAAATGTCTGAGAAGTATATAAAAACCCGCTTGCAACGAAATGACTCCAGAACACGTAAAAACCCGCTTGCAACGAAATGACTCCAGAGCACTTAAAAACCCGCTTACAACGAAATGCCTTCAGAGCACTTAAAAACCCGCTTGCAACGAAATGACTCCAGAGCACTTAAAAAACCTGCTTCCAGTGAAATGTCTGAGAAGTATGTAAAAACGCGCTTGCAACGAAATGACTCCAGAACACATAAAACCCCGCTTGCAACGAAATGACTCCAGAGCACTTAAAAACCCGCTTGCAACGAAATGACTCCAGAGCACTTAAAAACCTGCTTGCAACGAAATGACTCCAGAGCACTTAAAAACCCTGCTTCCAGTGAAATGTCTGAGAAGTATGTAAAAACCCGCCTGCAAGGAAATGACTCCAGAACACGTAAAAACCCGCTTGCAACGAAATGACTCCAGAGCACTTCAAAACCCGCTTGCACCGAAATGACTCCAGAGCACTTAAAAACACGCTTGCAACGAAATGACTCCAGAGCACTTAAAAACCCGCTTGCAACGAAATGACTCCAGAGCACTTAAAAACCCGCTTGCACCGAAATGACTCCAGAGCACTTAAAAACCTGCTTGCAACGAAATGACTCCATAGTACTTAAAAACCCGCTTGCAACAAAATGCCTACAGAGCACTTAAAAAACCCGCTTCCAGTGAAATTTCTGAGAAGTATGTAAAAACCCGCTTGCAACGAAATGACTCCAGAATACGTAGAAACCCGCTTGCAACGAAATGACTCCAGAGCATTTAAAAACCCGCTTACAACGAAATGCCTTCAGACCACTTAAAAACCCGCTTGCAACGAAATGACTCCAGAGCACTTAAAAACCCGCTTGCAATGAAATGACTCCAGAGCACTTAAACACCCGCTTGCAACGAAATGACTCCAGAGCACTTAAAAACCCGCTTGGAACGAAATGACTCCAGAGTACTTAAAAACCCGCTTGCAACGAAATGACTCCAGAGCACTTAAAAAACCCGCTTCCAGTGAAATGTCTGAGAAGCATGTAAAAACCCGCTTACAGTTAAATGACTCCAGAGCACATAAAAACCCGCTTGCAACGAAATCAATCCAGAGCACTTAAAATACTCGCTTCCAGTTAAATGTCAGAGAAATATGTAAAAACACGCTTGCAACGAAATGCCTACAGAGCACTTAAAAAACCCGCTTCCAGTGAAATGTCTGAGAAGTATGTAAAAACCCGCTTGCAACGAAATGACTCCAGAGAACTTAAAAACCTGCTTGCAACGAAATGCCTTCAGAGCATTTAAAAACCCGCTTGCAACGAAATGACTCCAGAACACTTAAAAACCCGCTTGCAACGAAATGACTCCAGAGCACTTAAAAACCCGCTTGCAACGAAATGACTCCAGAACACTTAAAAACCCGCTTGCAACGAAATGACTCCAGAGCACTTAAAAACCCGCTTGCAACGAAATGACTCCAGAGCACTTAAAAACCCGCTTGCACCGAAATGACTCCAGAGCACTTAAAAACCTGCTTGCAACGAAATGACTCCATAGTACTTAAAAACCCGCTTGCAACAAAATGACTCCAGAGCACTTAAAAACCCGCTTGCAATGAAATGACTCCAGAGTACTTAAAAACCCGCTTGCAAAGAAATGACTCCAGAGCACTTAAAAACCCGCTTGCAACGAAATGACTCCAGAACACTTAAAAACCCGCTTGCAACGAAATGACTCCAGAGCACTTAAAAACCCGCTTGCAACGAAATGACTCCAGAGCACTTAAAAACCCGCTTGCAACGAAATGACTCCAGAGCACTTAAAAACCCGCTTGCAACGAAATGACTCCAGAGCACTTAAAAACCCGCTTGCAACGAAATGACTCCAGAGCACTTAAACACCCGCTTGCAAGGAAATGACTCCAGAGCACTTAAACACCCGCTTGAAACGAATTGACTCCAGAGCACTTAAAAACCCGCTTGGAACGAAATGACTCCAGAGTACTTAAAAACCCGCTTGCAACGAAATGACTCCAGAGTACTTAAAAAACCCGCTTCCAGTGAAATGTCTGAGAAGCATGTAAAAACCCGCTTGCAATGAAATGACTCCAGAGCACATAAAAACCCGCTTGCAACGAAATGAATCCAGAGCACTTAAACTACTCGCTTCCAGTTAAATGTCAGAGAAATATGTAAAAACCCGCTTGCAACGAAATGACTCCAGAGCACGTAAAAACCCACTTGCAACGAAATGACTCCAGAGTACTTACAAACCCGCTTGCAACGAAATGCCTACAGAGCACTTAAAAAACCCGCTTCCAGTGAAATGTCTGAGAAGTATGTAAAAACCCGCTTGCAACGAAATGACTCCAGAACACTTAAAAACCCGCTTGCAACGAAATGACTCCAGAACACTTAAAAACCCGCTTGCAACGAAATGACTCCAGAGCACTTAAAAACCCGCTTGCAACGAAATGACTCCAGAGCACTTAAAAACCCGCTTGCAACGAAATGACTCCAGAGCACTTAAAAACCCGCTTGCAACGAAATGACTCCAGAGCACTTAAAAACCCACTTGCAACGAAATGACTCCAGAGCAATTAAAAACCCGCTTGCAACGAAATGACTCCAGAGCACTTAAAAACCCGCTTACAACGAAATGCTTTCAGAGCACTTAAAAACCCTCTTGCAACGAAATGACTCCAGAGCACTTAAAAAACCTGCTTCCAGTGAAATGTCTGAGAAGTATGTAAAAACCCGCTTGCAACGAAATGACTCCAGAACACGTAAAAACCCGCTTGCAACGAAATGACTTCAGAGAACTTCAAAACCCGCTTACAACGAAATGCCTTCAGAGCACTTAAAAACCCGCTTGCAACGAAATGCCTTCAGAGCACTTAAAAACCCGCTTGCAACGAAATGACTCCAGAGCAATTAAAAACCCGCTTGCAACGAAATGACTCCAGAGCACTTAAAAACCCGCTTACAACGAAATGCTTTCAGAGCACTTAAAAACCATCTTGCAACGAAATGACTCCAGAGCACTTAAAAAACCTGCTTCCAGTGAAATGTCTGAGAAGTATGTAAAAACCCGCTTGCAACGAAATGACTCCAGAACACGTAAAAACCCGCTTGCAACGAAATGACTCCAGAGAACTTCAAAACCCGCTTACAACGAAATGCCTTCAGAGCACTTAAAAACCCGCTTGCAACGAAATGCCTTCAGAGCACTTAAAAACCCGCTTGCAACGAAATGACTCCAGAGTACTTACAAACCCGCTTGCAACGAAATGCCTACAGAGCACTTAAAAAACCCGCTTCCAGTGAAATGTCTGAGAAGTATGTAAAAACCCGCTTGCAACGAAATGACTCCAGAGAACTTAAAAACCTGCTTGCAACGAAATGCCTTCAGAGCATTTAAAAACCCGCTTGCAACGAAATGACTCCAGAACACTTAAAAACCCGCTTGCAACGAAATGACTCCAGAGCACTTAAAAACCCGCTTGCAACGAAATGACTCCAGAGCACTTAAAAACCCGCTTGCAACGAAATGACTCCAGAGCACTTAAAAACCCGCTTGCAACGAAATGACTCCAGAGCACTTAAAAACCCGCTTGCACCGAAATGACTCCAGAGCACTTAAAAACCTGCTTGCAACGAAATGACTCCATAGTACTTAAAAACCCGCTTGCAACAAAATGACTCCAGAGCACTTAAAAACCCGCTTGCAATGAAATGACTCCAGAGTACTTAAAAACCCGCTTGAAAAGAAATGACTCCAGAGCACTTAAAAACCCGCTTGCAACGAAATGACTCCAGAACACTTAAAAACCCGCTTGCAACGAAATGACTCCAGAGCACTTAAAAACCCGCTTGCAACGAAATGACTCCAGAGCACTTAAAAACCCGCTTGCAACGAAATGACTCCAGAGCACTTAAAAACCCGCTTGCAACGAAATGACTCCAGAGCACTTAAAAACCCGCTTGCAATGAAATGACTCCAGAGTACTTAAAAACCCGCTTGCAAAGAAATGACTCCAGAGCACTTAAAAACCCGCTTGCAACGAAATGACTCCAGAGCACTTAAAAACCCGCTTGCAACGAAATGACTCCAGAGCACTTAAAAACCCGCTTGCAACGAAATGACTCCAGAGCACTTAAAAACCCGCTTGCAACGAAATGACTCCAGAGCACTTAAAAACCCGCTTGCAACGAAATGACTCCAGAGCACTTAAAAACCCGCTTGCAACGAAATGACTCCAGAGCATTAAAAACCCGCTTGCAACGAAATGACTCCAGAGCACTTAAAAACCCGCTTGCAACGAAATGACTCCAGAGCACTTAAAAACCCGCTTGCACCGAAATGACTCCAGAGCACTTAAAAACCCGCTTGCAACGAAATGACTCCAGAGCACTTAAAAACCCGCTTGCAACGAAATGACTCCAGAGCACTTAAAAACCCGCTTGCACCGAAATGACTCCAGAGCACTTAAAAACCCGCTTGCAACGAAATGACTCCAGAGTACTTAAAAACCCGCTTGCAACAAAATGCCTCCAGAGCACTTAAAAAACCCGCTTTCAGTGAAATGTCTGAGAAGTATGTAAAAACCCGCTTGCAACGAAATGACTCCAGAACACATAAAAACCCGCTTGCAACGAAATGACTCCAGAGCACTTCAAAACCCGCTTACAACGAAATGCCTTCAGAGCACTTAAAAACCCGCTTGCAACGAAAAGACTCCAGAGCACTTAAAAACCCGCTTCCAGTGAAATGTTTGAGAAGTATGTAAAAATCCGCTTGCAACGAAATGACTCCAGAGCACTTAAAAACCCGCTTGCAAAGAAATGACTCCAGAGCACTTAAAAACCTGTTTGCAACGAAATGACTCCAGAGCACTTAAAAACCCGCTTACAACGAAATGCCTTCAGACCACTTAAAAACCCGCTTGCAACGAAATGACTCCAGAGCACTTAAAAACCCGCTTGCAATGAAATGACTCCAGAGCACTTAAACACCCGCTTGCAACGAAATGACTCCAGAGCACTTAAAAACCCGCTTGGAACGAAATGACTCCAGAGTACATAAAAACCCGCTTGCAACGAAATGACTCCAGAGCACTTAAAAAACCCGCTTCCAGTGAAATGTCTGAGAAGCATGTAAAAACCCGCTTACAGTTAAATGACTCCAGAGCACATAAAAACCCGCTTGCAACGAAATCAATCCAGAGCACTTAAAATACTCGCTTCCAGTTAAATGTCAGAGAAATATGTAAAAACCCGCTTGCAACGAAATGCCTACAGAGCACTTAAAAAACCCGCTTCCAGTGAAATGTCTGAGAAGTATGTAAAAACCCGCTTGCAACGAAATGACTCCAGAGAACTTAAAAACCTGCTTGCAACGAAATGCCTTCAGAGCATTTAAAAACCCGCTTGCAACGAAATGACTCCAGAACACTTAAAAACCCGCTTGCAACGAAATGACTCCAGAGCACTTAAAAACCCGCTTGCAACGAAATGACTCCAGAACACTTAAAAACCCGCTTGCAACGAAATGACTCCAGAGCACTTAAAAACCCGCTTGCAACGAAATGACTCCAGAGCACTTAAAAACCCGCTTGCACCGAAATGACTCCAGAGCACTTAAAAACCTGCTTGCAACGAAATGACTCCATAGTACTTAAAAACCCGCTTGCAACAAAATGACTCCAGAGCACTTAAAAACCCGCTTGCAATGAAATGACTCCAGAGTACTTAAAAACCCGCTTGCAAAGAAATGACTCCAGAGCACTTAAAAACCCGCTTGCAACGAAATGACTCCAGAACACTTAAAAACCCGCTTGCAACGAAATGACTCCAGAGCACTTAAAAACCCGCTTGCAACGAAATGCCTACAGAGCACTTAAAAAACCCGCTTCCAGTGAAATGTCTGAGAAGTATGTAAAAACCCGCTTGCAACGAAATGACTCCAGAGAACTTAAAAACCTGCTTGCAACGAAATGCCTTCAGAGCATTTAAAAACCCGCTTGCAACGAAATGACTCCAGAACACTTAAAAACCCGCTTGCAACGAAATGACTCCAGAGCACTTAAAAACCCGCTTGCAACGAAATGACTCCAGAACACTTAAAAACCCGCTTGCAACGAAATGACTCCAGAGCACTTAAACACCCGCTTGAAACGAATTGACTCCAGAGCACTTAAAAACCCGCTTGGAACGAAATGACTCCAGAGTACTTAAAAACCCGCTTGCAACGAAATGACTCCAGAGTACTTAAAAAACCCGCTTCCAGTGAAATGTCTGAGAAGCATGTAAAAACCCGCTTGCAATGAAATGACTCCAGAGCACATAAAAACCCGCTTGCAACGAAATGAATCCAGAGCACTTAAACTACTCGCTTCCAGTTAAATGTCAGAGAAATATGTAAAAACCCGCTTGCAACGAAATGACTCCAGAGCACGTAAAAACCCACTTGCAACGAAATGACTCCAGAGTACTTACAAACCCGCTTGCAACGAAATGCCTACAGAGCACTTAAAAAACCCGCTTCCAGTGAAATGTCTGAGAAGTATGTAAAAACCCGCTTGCAACGAAATGACTCCAGAACACTTAAAAACCCGCTTGCAACGAAATGACTCCAGAACACTTAAAAACCCGCTTGCAACGAAATGACTCCAGAGCACTTAAAAACCCGCTTGCAACGAAATGACTCCAGAGCACTTAAAAACCCGCTTGCAACGAAATGACTCCAGAGCACTTAAAAACCCGCTTGCAACGAAATGACTCCAGAGCACTTAAAAACCCACTTGCAACGAAATGACTCCAGAGCAATTAAAAACCCGCTTGCAACGAAATGACTCCAGAGCACTTAAAAACCCGCTTACAACGAAATGCTTTCAGAGCACTTAAAAACCCTCTTGCAACGAAATGACTCCAGAGCACTTAAAAAACCTGCTTCCAGTGAAATGTCTGAGAAGTATGTAAAAACCCGCTTGCAACGAAATGACTCCAGAACACGTAAAAACCCGCTTGCAACGAAATGACTTCAGAGAACTTCAAATCCCGCTTACAACGAAATGCCTTCAGAGCACTTAAAAACCCGCTTGCAACGAAATGCCTTCAGAGCACTTAAAAACCCGCTTGCAACGAAATGACTCCAGAGCAATTAAAAACCCGCTTGCAACGAAATGACTCCAGAGCACTTAAAAACCCGCTTACAACGAAATGCTTTCAGAGCACTTAAAAACCCTCTTGCAACGAAATGACTCCAGAGCACTTAAAAAACCTGCTTCCAGTGAAATGTCTGAGAAGTATGTAAAAACCCGCTTGCAACGAAATGACTCCAGAACACGTAAAAACCCGCTTGCAACGAAATGACTCCAGAGAACTTCAAACCCCGCTTACAACGAAATGCCTTCAGAGCACTTAAAAACCCGCTTGCAACGAAATGCCTTCAGAGCACTTAAAAACCCGCTTGCAACGAAATGACTCCAGAGTACTTACAAACCCGCTTGCAACGAAATGCCTACAGAGCACTTAAAAAACCCGCTTCCAGTGAAATGTCTGAGAAGTATGTAAAAACCCGCTTGCAACGAAATGACTCCAGAGAACTTAAAAACCTGCTTGCAACGAAATGCCTTCAGAGCATTTAAAAACCCGCTTGCAACGAAATGACTCCAGAACACTTAAAAACCCGCTTGCAACGAAATGACTCCAGAGCACTTAAAAACCCGCTTGCAACGAAATGACTCCAGAGCACTTAAAAACCCGCTTGCAACGAAATGACTCCAGAGCACTTAAAAACCCGCTTGCAACGAAATGACTCCAGAGCACTTAAAAACCCGCTTGCACCGAAATGACTCCAGAGCACTTAAAAACCTGCTTGCAACGAAATGACTCCATAGTACTTAAAAACCCGCTTGCAACAAAATGACTCCAGAGCACTTAAAAACCCGCTTGCAATGAAATGACTCCAGAGTACTTAAAAACCCGCTTGAAAAGAAATGACTCCAGAGCACTTAAAAACCCGCTTGCAACGAAATGACTCCAGAACACTTAAAAACCCGCTTGCAACGAAATGACTCCAGAGCACTTAAAAACCCGCTTGCAACGAAATGACTCCAGAGCACTTAAAAACCCGCTTGCAACGAAATGACTCCAGAGCACTTAAAAACCCGCTTGCAACGAAATGACTCCAGAGCACTTAAAAACCCGCTTGCAATGAAATGACTCCAGAGTACTTAAAAACCCGCTTGCAAAGAAATGACTCCAGAGCACTTAAAAACCCGCTTGCAACGAAATGACTCCAGAGCACTTAAAAACCCGCTTGCAACGAAATGACTCCAGAGCACTTAAAAACCCGCTTGCAACGAAATGACTCCAGAGCACTTAAAAACCCGCTTGCAACGAAATGACTCCAGAGCACTTAAAAACCCGCTTGCAACGAAATGACTCCAGAGCACTTAAAAACCCGCTTGCAACGAAATGACTCCAGAGCATTAAAAACCCGCTTGCAACGAAATGACTCCAGAGCACTTAAAAACCCGCTTGCAACGAAATGACTCCAGAGCACTTAAAAACCCGCTTGCACCGAAATGACTCCAGAGCACTTAAAAACCCGCTTGCAACGAAATGACTCCAGAGCACTTAAAAACCCGCTTGCAACGAAATGACTCCAGAGCACTTAAAAACCCGCTTGCACCGAAATGACTCCAGAGCACTTAAAAACCCGCTTGCAACGAAATGACTCCAGAGTACTTAAAAACCCGCTTGCAACAAAATGCCTCCAGAGCACTTAAAAAACCCGCTTTCAGTGAAATGTCTGAGAAGTATGTAAAAACCCGCTTGCAACGAAATGACTCCAGAACACATAAAAACCCGCTTGCAACGAAATGACTCCAGAGCACTTCAAAACCCGCTTACAACGAAATGCCTTCAGAGCACTTAAAAACCCGCTTGCAACGAAAAGACTCCAGAGCACTTAAAAACCCGCTTCCAGTGAAATGTTTGAGAAGTATGTAAAAATCCGCTTGCAACGAAATGACTCCAGAGCACTTAAAAACCCGCTTGCAAAGAAATGACTCCAGAGCACTTAAAAACCTGTTTGCAACGAAATGACTCCAGAGCACTTAAAAACCCGCTTGCAACGAAATGAATCCAGAACACTTAAAAACCCGCTTGCAACGAAATGACTCCAGAGCACTTAAAAACCCGCTTAGAACGAAATGCCTTCAGAGCACTTAAAAACCCGCTTGCAACGAAATGACTCCAGAGCACTTAAAAACCCGCTTGCAAAGAAATGACTCCAGAGCACTTAAAAACCCGCTTGCAACGAAATGACTCCAGAGCACTTAAAAAACACGCTTCCAGTTAAATGTCAGAGAAGTATGTAAAAACCCACTTGCAACGAAATGACTCCCGAGCACGTGAAAACCCGCTTGCAACGAAAAGACTCTAGAGCACTTAAAAAACCTGCTTCCAGTTAAATGTCAGAGAAGTATGTAAAAACCCGCTTGCAATGAAATGACTCCAGAGTACTTAAAAACCCGCTTGATACGAAATGCCTCCAGAGCACTTAAAAAACCCGCTTTCAGTGAAATGTCTGAGAAGTGTGTAAAAACCCGCTTGCAACGAAATGACTCCAGAGCACTTCAAAACCCGCTTGCACCGAAATGACTCCAGAGCACTTCAAAACCCGCTTGCACCGAAATGACTCCAGAGCACTTAAAAACCCGCTTGCAACGAAATGACTCCAGAGCACTTAAAAACCCGCTTGCAACGAAATGACTCCAGAGCACTTAAAAAACCCGCTTCCAGTGAAATGTCTGAGAAGCATGTAAAAACCCGCTTACAGTTAAATGACTCCAGAGCACATAAAAACCCGCTTGCAACGAAATCAATCCAGAGCACTTAAAATACTCGCTTCCAGTTAAATGTCAGAGAAATATGTAAAAACCCGCTTGCAACGAAATGCCTACAGAGCACTTAAAAAACCCGCTTCCAGTGAAATGTCTGAGAAGTATGTAAAAACCCGCTTGCAACGAAATGACTCCAGAGAACTTAAAAACCTGCTTGCAACGAAATGCCTTCAGAGCATTTAAAAACCCGCTTGCAACGAAATGACTCCAGAACACTTAAAAACCCGCTTGCAACGAAATGACTCCAGAGCACTTAAAAACCCGCTTGCAACGAAATGACTCCAGAACACTTAAAAACCCGCTTGCAACGAAATGACTCCAGAGCACTTAAAAACCCGCTTGCAACGAAATGACTCCAGAGCACTTAAAAACCCGCTTGCACCGAAATGACTCCAGAGCACTTAAAAACCTGCTTGCAACGAAATGACTCCATAGTACTTAAAAACCCGTTTGCAACAAAATGACTCCAGAGCACTTAAAAACCCGCTTGCAATGAAATGACTCCAGAGTACTTAAAAACCCGCTTGCAAAGAAATGAATCCAGAGCACTTAAAAACCCGCTTGCAACGAAATGACTCCAGAACACTTAAAAACCCGCTTGCAACGAAATGACTCCAGAGCACTTAAAAACCCGCTTGCAACGAAATGACTCCAGAGCACTTAAAAACCCGCTTGCAACGAAATGACTCCAGAGCACTTAAAAACCCGCTTGCAACGAAATGACTCCAGAGCACTTAAAAACCCGCTTGCAACGAAATGACTCCAGAGCACTTAAACACCCGCTTGCAAGGAAATGACTCCAGAGCACTTAAACACCCGCTTGAAACGAATTGACTCCAGAGCACTTAAAAACCCGCTTGGAACGAAATGACTCCAGAGTACTTAAAAACCCGCTTGCAACGAAATGACTCCAGAGCACTTAAAAACCCGCTTGCAACGAAATGACTCCAGAGCACTTAAAAACCCGCTTGCAACGAAATGACTCCAGAGCACTTAAAAACCCGCTTGCAACGAAATGAATCCAGAGCACTTAAACTACTCGCTTCCAGTTAAATGTCAGAGAAATATGTAAAAACCCGCTTGCAACGAAATGACTCCAGAGCACGTAAAAACCCACTTGCAACGAAATGACTCCAGAGTACTTACAAACCCGCTTGCAACGAAATGCCTACAGAGCACTTAAAAAACCCGCTTCCAGTGAAATGTCTGAGAAGTATGTAAAAACCCGCTTGCAACGAAATGACTCCAGAACACTTAAAAACCCGCTTGCAACGAAATGACTCCAGAACACTTAAAAACCCGCTTGCAACGAAATGACTCCAGAGCACTTAAAAACCCGCTTGCAACGAAATGACTCCAGAGCACTTAAAAACCCGCTTGCAACGAAATGACTCCAGAGCACTTAAAAACCCGCTTGCAACGAAATGACTCCAGAGCACTTAAAAACCCACTTGCAACGAAATGACTCCAGAGCAATTAAAAACCCGCTTGCAACGAAATGACTCCAGAGCACTTAAAAACCCGCTTAAAACGAAATGCTTTCAGAGCACTTAAAAACCCTCTTGCAACGAAATGACTCCAGAGCACTTAAAAAACCTGCTTCCAGTGAAATGTCTGAGAAGTATGTAAAAACCCGCTTGCAACGAAATGACTCCAGAACACGTAAAAACCCGCTTGCAACGAAATGACTCCAGAGAACTTCAAAACCCGCTTACAACGAAATGCCTTCAGAGCACTTAAAAACCCGCTTGCAACGAAATGCCTTCAGAGCACTTAAAAACCCGCTTGCAACGAAATGACTCCAGAGCAGTTAAAAACCCGCTTGCAACGAAATGACTCCAGAGCACTTAAAAACCCGCTTACAACGAAATGCTTTCAGAGCACTTAAAAACCCTCTTGCAACGAAATGACTCCAGAGCACTTAAAAAACCTGCTTCCAGTGAAATGTCTGAGAAGTATGTAAAAACCCGCTTGCAACGAAATGACTCCAGAACACGTAAAAACCCGCTTGCAACGAAATGACTCCAGAGAACTTCAAAACCGTTTACAACGAAATGCCTTCAGAGCACTTAAAAACCCGCTTGCAACGAAATGACTCCAGAGTACTTACAAACCCGCTTGCAACGAAATGCCTACAGAGCACTTAAAAAACCCGCTTCCAGTGAAATGTCTGAGAAGTATGTAAAAACCCGCTTGCAACGAAATGACTCCAGAGAACTTAAAAACCTGCTTGCAACGAAATGCCTTCAGAGCATTTAAAAACCCGCTTGCAACGAAATGACTCCAGAACACTTAAAAACCCGCTTGCAACGAAATGACTCCAGAGCACTTAAAAACCCGCTTGCAACGAAATGACTCCAGAACACTTAAAAACCCGCTTGCAACGAAATGACTCCAGAGCACTTAAAAACCCGCTTGCAACGAAATGACTCCAGAGCACTTAAAAACCCGCTTGCACCGAAATGACTCCAGAGCACTTAAAAACCTGCTTGCAACGAAATGACTCCATAGTACTTAAAAACCCGCTTGCAACAAAATGACTCCAGAGCACTTAAAAACCCGCTTGCAATGAAATGACTCCAGAGTACTTAAAAACCCGCTTGCAAAGAAATGACTCCAGAGCACTTAAAAACCCGCTTGCAACGAAATGACTCCAGAACACTTAAAAACCCGCTTGCAACGAAATGACTCCAGAGCACTTAAAAACCCGCTTGCAACGAAATGACTCCAGAGCACTTAAAAACCCGCTTGCAACGAAATGACTCCAGAGCACTTAAAAACCCGCTTGCAACGAAATGACTCCAGAGCACTTAAAAACCCGCTTGCAATGAAATGACTCCAGAGTACTTAAAAACCCGCTTGCAAAGAAATGACTCCAGAGCACTTAAAAACCCGCTTGCAACGAAATGACTCCAGAGCACTTAAAAACCCGCTTGCAACGAAATGACTCCAGAGCACTTAAAAACCCGCTTGCAACGAAATGACTCCAGAGCACTTAAAAACCCGCTTGCAACGAAATGACTCCAGAGCACTTAAAAACCCACTTGCAACGAAATGACTCCAGAGCAATTAAAAACCCGCTTGCAACGAAATGACTCCAGAGCACTTAAAAACCCGCTTAAAACGAAATGCTTTCAGAGCACTTAAAAACCCTCTTGCAACGAAATGACTCCAGAGCACTTAAAAAACCTGCTTCCAGTGAAATGTCTGAGAAGTATGTAAAAACCCGCTTGCAAGGAAATGACTCCAGAACACGTAAAAACCCGCTTGCAACGAAATGACTCCAGAGAACTTCAAAACCCGCTTACAACGAAATGCCTTCAGAGCACTTAAAAACCCGCTTGCAACGAAATGCCTTCAGAGCACTTAAAAACCCGCTTGCAACGAAATGACTCCAGAGCAGTTAAAAACCCGCTTGCAACGAAATGACTCCAGAGCACTTAAAAACCCGCTTACAACGAAATGCTTTCAGAGCACTTAAAAACCCTCTTGCAACGAAATGACTCCAGAGCACTTAAAAAACCTGCTTCCAGTGAAATGTCTGAGAAGTATGTAAAAACCCGCTTGCAACGAAATGACTCCAGAACACGTAAAAACCCGCTTGCAACGAAATGACTCCAGAGAACTTCAAAACCCGTTTACAACGAAATGCCTTCAGAGCACTTAAAAACCCGCTTGCAAAGAAATGACTCCAGAGTACTTACAAACCCGCTTGCAACGAAATGCCTACAGAGCACTTAAAAAACCCGCTTCCAGTGAAATGTCTGAGAAGTATGTAAAAACCCGCTTGCAACGAAATGACTCCAGAGAACTTAAAAACCTGCTTGCAACGAAATGCCTTCAGAGCATTTAAAAACCCGCTTGCAACGAAATGACTCCAGAACACTTAAAAACCCGCTTGCAACGAAATGACTCCAGAGCACTTAAAAACCCGCTTGCAACGAAATGACTCCAGAACACTTAAAAACCCGCTTGCAACGAAATGACTCCAGAGCACTTAAAAACCCGCTTGCAACGAAATGACTCCAGAGCACTTAAAAACCCGCTTGCACCGAAATGACTCCAGAGCACTTAAAAACCTGCTTGCAACGAAATGACTCCATAGTACTTAAAAACCCGCTTGCAACAAAATGACTCCAGAGCACTTAAAAACCCGCTTGCAACGAAATGACTCCAGAGCACTTAAAAACCCGCTTGCAACGAAATGACTCCAGAGCACTTAAAAACCCGCTTGCAACGAAATGACTCCAGAGCACTTAAAAACCCGCTTGCAATGAAATGACTCCAGAGTACTTAAAAACCCGCTTGCAAAGAAATGACTCCAGAGCACTTAAAAACCCGCTTGCAACGAAATGACTCCAGAGCACTTAAAAACCCGCTTGCAACGAAATGACTCCAGAGCACTTAAAAACCCGCTTGCAACGAAATGACTCCAGAGCACTTAAAAACCCGCTTGCAACGAAATGACTCCAGAGCACTTAAAAACCCGCTTGCAACGAAATGACTCCAGAGCACTTAAAAACCCGCTTGCAACGAAATGACTCCAGAGCATTAAAAACCCGCTTGCAACGAAATGACTCCAGAGCACTTAAAAACCCGCTTGCAACGAAATGACTCCAGAGCACTTAAAAACCCGCTTGCACCGAAATGACTCCAGAGCACTTAAAAACCCGCTTGCAACGAAATGACTCCAGAGCACTTAAAAACCCGCTTGCAACGAAATGACTCCAGAGCACTTAAAAACCCGCTTGCACCGAAATGACTCCAGAGCACTTAAAAACCCGCTTGCAACGAAATGACTCCAGAGTACTTAAAAACCCGCTTGCAACAAAATGCCTCCAGAGCACTTAAAAAACCCGCTTTCAGTGAAATGTCTGAGAAGTATGTAAAAACCCGCTTGCAACGAAATGACTCCAGAACACATAAAAACCCGCTTGCAACGAAATGACTCCAGAGCACTTCAAAACCCGCTTACAACGAAATGCCTTCAGAGCACTTAAAAACCCGCTTGCAACGAAAAGACTCCAGAGCACTTAAAAACCCGCTTCCAGTGAAATGTTTGAGAAGTATGTAAAAATCCGCTTGCAACGAAATGACTCCAGAGCACTTAAAAACCCGCTTGCAACGAAATGACTCCAGAGCACTTAAAAACCCGCTTGCAACGAAATGACTCCAGAACACTTAAAAACCCGCTTGCAACGAAATGACTCCAGAGCACTTAAAAACCTGTTTGCAACGAAATGACTCCAGAGCACTTAAAAACCCGCTTGCAACGAAATGAATCCAGAACACTTAAAAACCCGCTTGCAACGAAATGACTCCAGAGCACTTAAAAACCCGCTTAGAACGAAATGCCTTCAGAGCACTTAAAAACCCGCTTGCAACGAAATGACTCCAGAGCACTTAAAAACCCGCTTGCAAAGAAATGACTCCAGAGCACTTAAAAACCCGCTTGCAACGAAATGACTCCAGAGCACTTAAAAACCCGCTTGCAACGAAATGACTCCAGAGCACTTAAAAACCCGCTTGCAACGAAATGACTCCAGAGCACTTAAAAACCCGCTTGCAACGAAATGACTCCAGAGCACTTAAAAACCCGCTTGCAACGAAATGACTCCAGAGCACTTAAAAACCCACTTGCAACGAAATGACTCCAGAGCAATTAAAAACCCGCTTGCAACGAAATGACTCCAGAGCACTTAAAAACCCGCTTACAACGAAATGCTTTCAGAGCACTTAAAAACCCTCTTGCAACGAAATGACTCCAGAGCACTTAAAAAACCTGCTTCCAGTGAAATGTCTGAGAAGTATGTAAAAACCCGCTTGCAACGAAATGACTCCAGAACACGTAAAAACCCGCTTGCAACGAAATGACTCCAGAGAACTTCAAAACCCGCTTACAACGAAATGCCTTCAGAGCACTTAAAAACCCGCTTGCAACGAAATGCCTTCAGAGCACTTAAAAACCCGCTTGCAACGAAATGACTCCAGAGTACTTACAAACCCGCTTGCAACGAAATGCCTACAGAGCACTTAAAAAACCCGCTTCCAGTGAAATGTCTGAGAAGTATGTAAAAACCCGCTTGCAAAGAAATGACTCCAGAGCACTTAAAAACCCGCTTGCAACGAAATGACTCCAGAACACTTAAAAAATCCGCTTGCAACGAAATGACTCCAGAGCACTTAAAAACCCGCTTGCAACGAAATGACTCCAGAGCACTTAAAAACCCGCTTGCAACGAAATGACTCCAGAGCACTTAAAAAACCGCTTGCAACGAAATGAATCCAGAGCACTTAAAAACCCGCTTGCAACGAAATGACTCCAGAGCACTTAAAAACCCGCTTGCAACGAAATGACTCCAGAGCACTTAAAAACCCGCTTACAAAGAAATGCTTTCAGAGCACTTAAAAACCCTCTTGCAACGAAATGACTCCAGAGCACTTAAAAAACCTGCTTCCAGTGAAATGTCTGAGAAGTATGTAAAAACCCGCTTGCAACGAAATGACTCCAGAACACGTAAAAACCCCCTTGCAACGAAATGACTCCAGAGAACTTCAAAACCCGCTTACAACGAAATGCCTTCAGAGCACTTAAAAACCCGCTTGCAACGAAATGACTCCAGAGCACTTAAAAACCCGCTTGCAACCAAATGACTCCAGAGCACTTAAAAACCCGCTTGCAACGAAATGACTCCAGAGCACTTAAAAAACCTGCTTCCAGTTAAATGTCAGAGAAGTATGTAAAAACCCGCTTGCAACGAAATGACTCCAGAGCACGTAAAAACCCGCTTGCAACGAAATGACTCCAGAGTACTTAAAAACCCGCTTGATACGAAATGCCTCCAGAGCACTTAAAAAACCCGCTTTCAGTGAAATGTCTGAGAAGTATGTAAAAACCCGCTTGCAACGAAATGACTCCAGAACACGTAAAAACCCGCTTGCAACGAAATGACTCCAGAGCACTTAAAAACCCGCTGGCAACGAAATGACTCCAGAGCACTTAAAAAACCCGCTTTCAGTGAAATGTCTGAGAAGTATGTAAAAACCCGCTTGCAACGAAATGACTCCAGAACACTTAAAAACCCGCTTGCAACGAAATGACTCCAGAGCACTTAAAAACCCGCTGGCAACAAAATGACTCCAGAGCACTTAAAAACCCGCTTGCAAAGAAATGACTCCAGAGCACTTAAAAACCCGCTTGCAACGAAATGAATCCAGAACACTTAAAAACCCGCTTGCAACGAAATGACTCCAGAGCACTTAAAAACCCGCTTAGAACGAAATGCCTTCAGAGCACTTAAAAACCCGCTTGCAACGAAATGACTCCAGAGCACTTAAAAACCCGCTTGCAAAGAAATGACTCCAGAGCACTTAAAAACCCGCTTGCAACGAAATGACTCCAGAGCACTTAAAAAACCCGCTTCCAGTTAAATGTCAGAGAAATATGTAAAAACCCACTTGCAACGAAATGACTCCCGAGCACGTAAAAACCCGCTTGCAACGAAAAGACTCTAGAGCACTTAAAAAACCTGCTTCCAGTTAAATGTCAGAGAAGTATGTAAAAACCCGCTTGCAATGAAATGACTCCAGAGTACTTAAAAACCCGCTTGATACGAAATGCCTCCAGAGCACTTAAAAAACCCGCTTTCAGTGAAATGTCTGAGAAGTGTGTAAAAACCCGCTTGCAACGAAATGACTCCAGAGCACTTCAAAACCCGCTTGCACCGAAATGACTCCAGAGCACTTAAAAACCCGCTTGCAACGAAATGACTCCAGAGCACTTAAAAACCCGATTGCAACGAAAAGACTCCAGAGCACTTAAAAACCCGCTTGCAACGAAATGGCTCCAGAGCACTTAAAAACCCGCTTGCAACGAAATGACTCCAGAGCACTTAAAAACCCGCTTGCAACGAAATGACTCCAGAGCACTGAAAAACCCGCTTGCAACGAAATGACTCCAGAACAGGTAAAAACCCGCTTGCAACGAAATGACTCCAAAGAACTTCCAAACCCGCTTACAACGAAATGCCTTCAGAGCACTTAAAAACCTGCTTGCAACGAAATGACTCCAGAGCACTTAAAAACCCGCTTGCAACGAAATGACTCCAGAGCACTTAAACACCCGCTTGCAACGAAATGACTCCAGAGCACTTAAAAACCCGCTTGCAACGAAATGACTCCAGAGCACTTAAAAACCCGCTGGCAACGAAATGACTCCAGAGCACTTAAAAACCCGCTTACAACGAAATGCTTTCAGAGCACTTAAAAACCCTCTTGCAACGAAATGACTCCAGAGCACTTAAAAAACCTGCTTCCAGTGAAATGTCTGAGAAGTATGTAAAAACCCGCTTGCAACGAAATGACTCCAGAACACGTAAAAACCCGCTTGCAACGAAATGACTCCAGAGAACTTCAAAACCCGCTTACAACGAAATGCCTTCAGAGCACTTAAAAACCCGCTTGCAACGAAATGCCTTCAGAGCACTTAAAAACCCGCTTGCAACGAAACGACTCCAGAGTACTTACAAACCCGCTTGCAACGAAATGCCTACAGAGCACTTAAAAAACCCGCTTCCAGTGAAATGTCTGAGAAGTATGTAAAAACCCGCTTGCAAAGAAATGACTCCAGAGCACTTAAAAACCCGCTTGCAACGAAATGACTCCAGAACACTTAAAAAATCCGCTTGCAACGAAATGACTCCAGAGCACTTAAAAACCCGCTTGCAACGAAATGACTCCAGAGCACTTAAAAACCCGCTTGCAACGAAATGACTCCAGAACACGTAAAAACCCCCTTGCAACGAAATGACTCCAGAGAACTTCAAAACCCGCTTACAACGAAATGCCTTCAGAGCACTTAAAAACCCGCTTGCAACGAAATGACTCCAGAGCACTTAAAAACCCGCTTGCAACCAAATGACTCCAGAGCACTTAAAAACCCGCTTGCAACGAAATGACTCCAGAGCACTTAAAAAACCTGCTTCCAGTTAAATGTCAGAGAAGTATGTAAAAACCCGCTTGCAACGAAATGACTCCAGAGCACGTAAAAACCCGCTTGCAACGAAATGACTCCAGAGTACTTAAAAACCCGCTTGATACGAAATGCCTCCAGAGCACTTAAAAAACCCGCTTTCAGTGAAATGTCTGAGAAGTATGTAAAAACCCGCTTGCAACGAAATGACTCCAGAACACGTAAAAACCCGCTTGCAACGAAATGACTCCAGAGCACTTAAAAACCCGCTGGCAACGAAATGACTCCAGAGCACTTAAAAAACCCGCTTTCAGTGAAATGTCTGAGAAGTATGTAAAAACCCGCTTGCAACGAAATGACTCCAGAACACTTAAAAACCCGCTTGCAACGAAATGACTCCAGAGCACTTAAAAACCCGCTGGCAACAAAATGACTCCAGAGCACTTAAAAACCCGCTTGCAACGAAATGACTCCAGAGCACTTAAAAACCCGCTTGCAACGAAATGAATCCAGAACACTTAAAAACCCGCTTGCAACGAAATGACTCCAGAGCACTTAAAAACCCGCTTAGAACGAAATGCCTTCAGAGCACTTAAAAACCCGCTTGCAACGAAATGACTCCAGAGCACTTAAAAACCCGCTTGCAAAGAAATGACTCCAGAGCACTTAAAAACCCGCTTGCAACGAAATGACTCCAGAGCACTTAAAAAACCCGCTTCCAGTTAAATGTCAGAGAAATATGTAAAAACCCACTTGCAACGAAATGACTCCCGAGCACGTAAAAACCCGCTTGCAACGAAAAGACTCTAGAGCACTTAAAAAACCTGCTTCCAGTTAAATGTCAGAGAAGTATGTAAAAACCCGCTTGCAATGAAATGACTCCAGAGTACTTAAAAACCCGCTTGATACGAAATGCCTCCAGAGCACTTAAAAAACCCGCTTTCAGTGAAATGTCTGAGAAGTGTGTAAAAACCCGCTTGCAACGAAATGACTCCAGAGCACTTCAAAACCCGCTTGCACCGAAATGACTCCAGAGCACTTAAAAACCCGCTTGCAACGAAATGACTCCAGAGCACTTAAAAACCCGATTGCAACGAAAAGACTCCAGAGCACTTAAAAACCCGCTTGCAACGAAATGGCTCCAGAGCACTTAAAAACCCGCTTGCAACGAAATGACTCCAGAGCACTTAAAAACCCGCTTGCAACGAAATGACTCCAGAGCACTGAAAAACCCGCTTGCAACGAAATGACTCCAGAACAGGTAAAAACCCGCTTGCAACGAAATGACTCCAAAGAACTTCCAAACCCGCTTACAACGAAATGCCTTCAGAGCACTTAAAAACCTGCTTGCAACGAAATGACTCCAGAGCACTTAAAAACCCGCTTGCAACGAAATGACTCCAGAGCACTTAAACACCCGCTTGCAACGAAATGACTCCAGAGCACTTAAAAACCCGCTTGCAACGAAATGACTCCAGAGCACTTAAAAACCCGCTGGCAACGAAATGACTCCAGAGCACTTAAAAACCCGCTTACAACGAAATGCTTTCAGAGCACTTAAAAACCCTCTTGCAACGAAATGACTCCAGAGCACTTAAAAAACCTGCTTCCAGTGAAATGTCTGAGAAGTATGTAAAAACCCGCTTGCAACGAAATGACTCCAGAACACGTAAAAACCCGCTTGCAACGAAATGACTCCAGAGAACTTCAAAACCCGCTTACAACGAAATGCCTTCAGAGCACTTAAAAACCCGCTTGCAACGAAATGCCTTCAGAGCACTTAAAAACCCGCTTGCAACGAAACGACTCCAGAGTACTTACAAACCCGCTTGCAACGAAATGCCTACAGAGCACTTAAAAAACCCGCTTCCAGTGAAATGTCTGAGAAGTATGTAAAAACCCGCTTGCAAAGAAATGACTCCAGAGCACTTAAAAACCCGCTTGCAACGAAATGACTCCAGAACACTTAAAAAATCCGCTTGCAACGAAATGACTCCAGAGCACTTAAAAACCCGCTTGCAACGAAATGACTCCAGAGCACTTAAAAACCCGCTTGCAACGAAATGACTCCAGAGCACTTAAAAAACCGCTTGCAACGAAATGAATCCAGAGCACTTAAAAACCCGCTTGCAACGAAATGACTCCAGAGCACTTAAAAACCCGCTTGCAACGAAATGACTCCAGAGCACTTAAAAACCCGCTTACAAAGAAATGCTTTCAGAGAACTTAAAAACCCTCTTGCAACGAAATGACTCCAGAGCACTTAAAAAACCTGCTTCCAGTGAAATGTCTGAGAAGTATGTAAAAACCCGCTTGCAACGAAATGACTCCAGAACACGTAAAAACCCCCTTGCAACGAAATGACTCCAGAGAACTTCAAAACCCGCTTACAACGAAATGCCTTCAGAGCACTTAAAAACCCGCTTGCAACGAAATGACTCCAGAGCACTTAAAAACCCGCTTGCAACCAAATGACTCCAGAGCACTTAAAAACCCGCTTGCAACGAAATGACTCCAGAGCACTTAAAAAACCTGCTTCCAGTTAAATGTCAGAGAAGTATGTAAAAACCCGCTTGCAACGAAATGACTCCAGAGCACGTAAAAACCCGCTTGCAACGAAATGACTCCAGAGTACTTAAAAACCCGCTTGATACGAAATGCCTCCAGAGCACTTAAAAAACCCGCTTTCAGTGAAATGTCTGAGAAGTATGTAAAAACCCGCTTGCAACGAAATGACTCCAGAACACGTAAAAACCCGCTTGCAACGAAATGACTCCAGAGCACTTAAAAACCCGCTGGCAACGAAATGACTCCAGAGCACTTAAAAAACCCGCTTTCAGTGAAATGTCTGAGAAGTATGTAAAAACCCGCTTGCAACGAAATGACTCCAGAACACTTAAAAACCCGCTTGCAACGAAATGACTCCAGAGCACTTAAAAACCCGCTGGCAACAAAATGACTCCAGAGCACTTAAAAACCCGCTTGCAACGAAATGACTCCAGAGCACTTAAAAACCCGCTTGCAACGAAATGAATCCAGAACACTTAAAAACCCGCTTGCAACGAAATGACTCCAGAGCACTTAAAAACCCGCTTAGAACGAAATGCCTTCAGAGCACTTAAAAACCCGCTTGCAACGAAATGACTCCAGAGCACTTAAAAACCCGCTTGCAAAGAAATGACTCCAGAGCACTTAAAAACCCGCTTGCAACGAAATGACTCCAGAGCACTTAAAAAACCCGCTTCCAGTTAAATGTCAGAGAAATATGTAAAAACCCACTTGCAACGAAATGACTCCCGAGCACGTAAAAACCCGCTTGCAACGAAAAGACTCTAGAGCACTTAAAAAACCTGCTTCCAGTTAAATGTCAGAGAAGTATGTAAAAACCCGCTTGCAATGAAATGACTCCAGAGTACTTAAAAACCCGCTTGATACGAAATGCCTCCAGAGCACTTAAAAAACCCGCTTTCAGTGAAATGTCTGAGAAGTGTGTAAAAACCCGCTTGCAACGAAATGACTCCAGAGCACTTCAAAACCCGCTTGCACCGAAATGACTCCAGAGCACTTAAAAACCCGCTTGCAACGAAATGACTCCAGAGCACTTAAAAACCCGATTGCAACGAAAAGACTCCAGAGCACTTAAAAACCCGCTTGCAACGAAATGGCTCCAGAGCACTTAAAAACCCGCTTGCAACGAAATGACTCCAGAGCACTTAAAAACCCGCTTGCAACGAAATGACTCCAGAGCACTGAAAAACCCGCTTGCAACGAAATGACTCCAGAACAGGTAAAAACCCGCTTGCAACGAAATGACTCCAAAGAACTTCCAAACCCGCTTACAACGAAATGCCTTCAGAGCACTTAAAAACCTGCTTGCAACGAAATGACTCCAGAGCACTTAAAAACCCGCTTGCAACGAAATGACTCCAGAGCACTTAAACACCCGCTTGCAACGAAATGACTCCAGAGCACTTAAAAACCCGCTTGCAACGAAATGACTCCAGAGCACTTAAAAACCCGCTGGCAACGAAATGACTCCAGAGCACTTAAAAACCCGCTTACAACGAAATGCTTTCAGAGCACTTAAAAACCCTCTTGCAACGAAATGACTCCAGAGCACTTAAAAAACCTGCTTCCAGTGAAATGTCTGAGAAGTATATAAAAACCCGCTTGCAACGAAATGACTCCAGAACACGTAAAAACCCGCTTGCAACGAAATGACTCCAGAGAACTTCAAAACCCGCTTACAACGAAATGCCTTCAGAGCACTTAAAAACCCGCTTGCAACGAAATGCCTTCAGAGCACTTAAAAACCCGCTTGCAACGAAACGACTCCAGAGTACTTACAAACCCGCTTGCAACGAAATGCCTACAGAGCACTTAAAAAACCCGCTTCCAGTGAAATGTCTGAGAAGTATGTAAAAACCCGCTTGCAAAGAAATGACTCCAGAGCACTTAAAAACCCGCTTGCAACGAAATGACTCCAGAACACTTAAAAAATCCGCTTGCAACGAAATGACTCCAGAGCACTTAAAAACCCGCTTGCAACGAAATGACTCCAGAGCACTTAAAAACCCGCTTGCAACGAAATGACTCCAGAGCACTTAAAAAACCGCTTGCAACGAAATGAATCCAGAGCACTTAAAAACCCGCTTGCAACGAAATGACTCCAGAGCACTTAAAAACCCGCTTGCAACGAAATGACTCCAGAGCACTTAAAAACCCGCTTACAAAGAAATGCTTTCAGAGCACTTAAAAACCCTCTTGCAACGAAATGACTCCAGAGCACTTAAAAAACCTGCTTCCAGTGAAATGTCTGAGAAGTATGTAAAAACCCGCTTGCAACGAAATGACTCCAGAACACGTAAAAACCCCCTTGCAACGAAATGACTCCAGAGAACTTCAAAACCCGCTTACAACGAAATGCCTTCAGAGCACTTAAAAACCCGCTTGCAACGAAATGACTCCAGAGCACTTAAAAACCCGCTTGCAACCAAATGACTCCAGAGCACTTAAAAACCCGCTTGCAACGAAATGACTCCAGAGCACTTAAACACCCGCTTGCAACGAAAGGAATCCAGAGCAGTTAAAAACCTGCTTGGAACGAAATGACTCCAGAGTACTTAAAAACCAGTTTGCAACGAAATGACTCCAGAGCACTTAAAAAACCCGCTTCCAGTGAAATGTCTGAGAAGCATGTAAAAACCCGCTTGTAATGAAATGACTCCAGAGCACATAAAAACCCGCTTGCAATGAAATGAATCCAGAGCACTTAAAATACTCGCTTCCAGTTAAATGTCAGAGAAATATGTAAAAACCCGCTTGCAACGAAATGACTCCAGAGCACTTAAAAACCTGCTTGCAAAGAAATGACTCCAGAGTACTTAAAAACCCGCTTGCAACAAAGTGCCTACAGAGCACTTAAAAAACCCGCTTCCAGTGAAATGTCTGAGAAGTATGTAAAAACCCGCTTGCAACGAAATGACTCCAGAACACATAAAAACCCGCTTGCAACGAAAAGACTCCAGAGCACTAAAAAACCCGCTTGCAACGAAATGACTCCAGAGCACTTAAAAACCCGCTTGCAACGAAATGACTCCAGAGCACTTAAAAAACCTGCTTCCAGTTAAATGTCAGAGAAGTATGTAAAAACCCGCTTGCAACGAAATGACTCCAGAGCACGTAAAAACCCGCTTGCAACGAAATGACTCCAGAGTACTTAAAAACCCGCTTGATACGAAATGCCTCCAGAGCACTTAAAAAACCCGCTTTCAGTGAAATGTCTGAGAAGTATGTAAAAACCCGCTTGCAACGATATGACTCCAGAACACGTAAAAACCCGCTTGCAACGAAATGACTCCAGAGCACTTCAAAACCCGCTTACAACGAAATGCCTTCAGAGCACTTAAAAACCCGCTTGCAACGAAATGACTCCAGAGCACTTAAAAACCCGTTTGCTACGAAATGACTCCAGAGCACTTAAAAACCCGCTTGCAACGAAATGACTCCAGAACACTTAAAAACCCGCTTGCAACGAAATGACTCCAGAGCACTTAAAAACCCGCTTAGAACGAAATGCCTTCAGAGCACTTAAAAACCCACTTGCAACGAAATGACTCCAGAGCACTTAAAAACCCGCTTGCAAAGAAATGACTCCAGAGCACTTAAAAACCCGCTTGCAACGAAATGACTCCAGAGCACTTAAAAACCCGCTTGCAACGAAATGACTCCAGAGCACTTAAAAACCCGCTTGCAACGAAATGACTCCAGAGCACTTAAAAACCCGCTTGCAAAGAAATGACTCCAGAGCACTTAAAAAACCTGCTCTCAGTGAAATGTCTGAGAAGTATGTAAAAACCCGCTTGCAACGAAATGACTCCAGAGCACTTAAAAACCCGCTTGCAACGAAATGACTCCAGAGCACTTAAACACCCGCTTGCAACGAAATGACTCCAGAGCACTTAAAAACCCGCTTGCAACGAAATGACTCCAGAGCACTTAAAAACCCGCTTGCAACGAAATGACTCCAGAGCACTTAAAAACCCGCTTGCAACGAAATGACTCCAGAGCACTTAAAAACCCGCTTGCAACGAAATGACTCCAGAACACTTAAAAACCCGCTTGCAACGAAATGACTCCAGAGCACTAAAAAACCCGCTTGCAACGAAATGACTCCAGAGCACTTAAAAACCCGCTGGCAACGAAATGACTCCAGAGCACTTAAAAACCCGCTTGCAACGAAATGACTCCAGAGCACTTAAAAACCCGCTTGCAACGAAATGAATCCAGAACACTTAAAAACCCGCTTGCAACGAAATGACTCCAGAGCACTTAAAAACCCGCTTAGAACGAAATGCCTTCAGAGCACTTAAAAACCCGCTTGCAACGAAATGACTCCAGAGCACTTAAAAACCCGCTTGCAAAGAAATGACTCCAGAGCACTTAAAAACCCGCTTGCAACGAAATGACTCCAGAGCACTTAAAAAACCCGCTTCCAGTTAAATGTCAGAGAAATATGTAAAAACCCACTTGCAACGAAATGACTCCCGAGCACGTAAAAACCCGCTTGCAACGAAAAGACTCTAGAGCACTTAAAAAACCTGCTTCCAGTTAAATGTCAGAGAAGTATGTAAAAACCCGCTTGCAATGAAATGACTCCAGAGTACTTAAAAACCCGCTTGATACGAAATGCCTCCAGAGCACTTAAAAAACCCGCTTTCAGTGAAATGTCTGAGAAGTGTGTAAAAACCCGCTTGCAACGAAATGACTCCAGAGCACTTCAAAACCCGCTTGCACCGAAATGACTCCAGAGCACTTAAAAACCCGCTTGCAACGAAATGACTCCAGAGCACTTAAAAACCCGATTGCAACGAAAAGACTCCAGAGCACTTAAAAACCCGCTTGCAACGAAATGGCTCCAGAGCACTTAAAAACCCGCTTGCAACGAAATGACTCCAGAGCACTTAAAAACCTGCTTGCAACGAAATGACTCCAGAGCACTGAAAAACCCGCTTGCAACGAAATGACTCCAGAACAGGTAAAAACCCGCTTGCAACGAAATGACTCCAAAGAACTTCCAAACCCGCTTACAACGAAATGCCTTCAGAGCACTTAAAAACCTGCTTGCAACGAAATGACTCCAGAGCACTTAAAAACCCGCTTGCAACGAAATGACTCCAGAGCACTTAAACACCCGCTTGCAACGAAATGACTCCAGAGCACTTAAAAACCCGCTTGCAACGAAATGACTCCAGAGCACTTAAACACCCGCTTGCAAGGAAATGACTCCAGAGCACTTAAACACCCGCTTGAAACGAATTGACTCCAGAGCACTTAAAAACCCGCTTGGAACGAAATGACTCCAGAGTACTTAAAAACCCGCTTGCAACGAAATGACTCCAGAGTACTTAAAAAACCCGCTTCCAGTGAAATGTCTGAGAAGCATGTAAAAACCCGCTTGCAATGAAAAGACTCCAGAGCACATAAAAACCCGCTTGCAACGAAATGAATCCAGAGCACTTAAAATACTCGCTTCCAGTTAAATGTCAGAGAAATATGTAAAAACCCGCTTGCAACGAAATGACTCCAGAGCACGTAAAAACCCACTTGCAACGAAATGACTCCAGAGTACTTACAAACCCGCTTGCAACGAAATGCCTACAGAGCACTTTCAAAACCCGCTTCCAGTGAAATGTCTGAGAAGTATGTAAAAACCCGCTTGCAACGAAATGACTCCAGAACACTTAAAAACCCGCTTGCAACGAAATGACTCCAGAACACTTAAAAACCCGCTTGCAACGAAATGACTCCAGAGCACTTAAAAACCCGCTTGCAACGAAATGACTCCAGAGCACTTAAAAACCCGCTTGCAACGAAATGACTCCAGAGCACTTAAAAACCCGCTTGCAACGAAATGACTCCAGAGCACTTAAAAACCCACTTGCAACGAAATGACTCCAGAGCAATTAAAAACCCGCTTGCAACGAAATGACTCCAGAGCACTTAAAAACCCGCTTACAACGAAATGCTTTCAGAGCACTTAAAAACCCTCTTGCAACGAAATGACTCCAGAGCACTTAAAAAACCTGCTTCCAGTGAAATGTCTGAGAAGTATGTAAAAACCCGCTTGCAACGAAATGACTCGAGAACACGTAAAAACCCGCTTGCAACGAAATGACTCCAGAGCACTTCAAAACCCGCTTACAACGAAATGCCTTCAGAGCACTTAAAAACCCGCTTGCTACGAAATGACTCCAGAGCACTTAAAAACCCGTTTGCCACGAAATGACTCCAGAGCACTTAAAAACCCGCTTGCAACGAAATGACTCCAGAACACTTAAAAACCCGCTTGCAACGAAATGACTCCAGAGCACTTAAAAACCCGCTTAGAACGAAATGCCTTCAGAGCACTTAAAAACCCACTTGCAACGAAATGACTCCAGAGCACTTAAAAACCCGCTTGCAAAGAAATGACTCCAGAGCACTTAAAAACCCGCTTGCAACGAAATGACTCCAGAGCACTTAAAAACCCGCTTGCAACGAAATGACTCCAGAGCACTTAAAAACCCGCTTGCAACGAAATGACTCCAGAGCACTTAAAAACCCGCTTGCAAAGAAATGACTCCAGAGCACTTAAAAAACCTGCTCTCAGTGAAATGTCTGAGAAGTATGTAAAAACCCGCTTGCAACGAAATGACTCCAGAGCACTTAAAAACCCGCTTGCAACGAAGTGACTCCAGAGCACTTAAACACCCGCTTGCAACGAAATGACTCCAGAGCACTTAAAAACCCGCTTGCAACGAAATGACTCCAGAGCACTTAAAAACCCGCTTGCAACGAAATGACTCCAGAGCACTTAAAAACCCGCTTGCAACGAAATGACTCCAGAGCACTTAAAAACCCGCTTGCAACGAAATGACTCCAGAGCACTTAAAAACCCGCTTGCAACGAAATGACTCCAGAGTACTTAAAAACCCGCTTGCAACGAAATGACTCCAGAGCACTTAAAAACCCGCTTGCAACGAAATGACTCCAGAACACTTAAAAACCCGCTTGCAACGAAATGACTCCAGAGCACTAAAAAACCCGCTTGCAACGAAATGACTCCAGAGCACTTAAAAACCCGCTTGCAAAGAAATGACTCCAGAGCACTTAAAAAACCTGCTCTCAGTGAAATGTCTGAGAAGTATGTAAAAACCCGCTTGCAACGAAATGACTCCAGAGCACTTAAAAACCCGCTTGCAACGAAGTGACTCCAGAGCACTTAAACACCCGCTTGCAACGAAATGACTCCAGAGCACTTAAAAACCCGCTTGCAACGAAATGACTCCAGAGCACTTAAAAACCCGCTTGCAACGAAATGACTCCAGAGCACTAAAAAACCCGCTTGCAACGAAATGACTCCAGAGCACTTAAAAACCCGCTGGCAACGAAATTACTCCAGAGCACTTAAAAACCCGCTTGCAACGAAATGACTCCAGAGCACTTAAAAACCCGCTTGCAACGAAATGAATCCAGAACACTTAAAAACCCGCTTGCAACGAAATGACTCCAGAGCACTTAAAAACCCGCTTGCAAAGAAATGACTCCAGAGCACTTAAAAACCCGCTTGCAACGAAATGACTCCAGAGCACTTAAAAAACCCGCTTCCAGTTAAATGTCAGAGAAGTATGTAAAAACCCACTTGCAACGAAATGACTCCCGAGCACGTAAAAACCCGCTTGCAACGAAAAGACTCTAGAGCACTTAAAAAACCTGCTTCCAGTTAAATGTCAGAGAAGTATGTAAAAACCCGCTTGCAATGAAATGACTCCAGAGTACTTAAAAACCCGCTTGATACGAAATGCCTCCAGAGCACTTAAAAAACCCGCTTTCAGTGAAATGTCTGAGAAGTGTGTAAAAACCCGCTTGCAACGAAATGACTCCAGAGCACTTCAAAACCCGCTTGCACCGAAATGACTCCAGAGCACTTAAAAACCCGCTTGCAACGAAATGACTCCAGAGCACTTAAAAACCCGATTGCAACGAAAAGACTCCAGAGCACTTAAAAACCCGCTTGCAACGAAATGGCTCCAGAGCACTTAAAAACCCGCTTGCAACGAAATGACTCCAGAGCACTTAAAAACCCGCTTGCAACGAAATGACTCCAGAGCACTGAAAAACCCGCTTGCAACGAAATGACTCCAGAACAGGTAAAAACCCGCTTGCAACGAAATGACTCCAAAGAACTTCCAAACCCGCTTACAACGAAATGCCTTCAGAGCACTTAAAAACCTGCTTGCAACGAAATGACTCCAGAGCACTTAAAAACCCGCTTGCAACGAAATGACTCCAGAGCACTTAAACACCCGCTTGCAACGAAATGACTCCAGAGCACTTAAAAACCCGCTTGCAACGAAATGACTCCAGAGCACTTAAACACCCGCTTGCAAGGAAATGACTCCAGAGCACTTAAACACCCGCTTGAAACGAATTGACTCCAGAGCACTTAAAAACCCGCTTGGAACGAAATGACTCCAGAGTACTTAAAAACCCGCTTGCAACGAAATGACTCCAGAGTACTTAAAAAACCCACTTCCAGTGAAATGTCTGAGAAGCATGTAAAAACCCGCTTGCAATGAAATGACTCCAGAGCACATAAAAACCCGCTTGCAACGAAATGAATACAGAGCACTTAAAATACTCGCTTCCAGTTAAATGTCAGAGAAATATGTAAAAACCCGCTTGCAACGAAATGACTCCAGAGCACGTAAAAACCCACTTGCAACGAAATGACTCCAGAGTACTTACAAACCCCCTTGCAACGAAATGCCTACAGAGCACTTAAAAACCCGCTTACAACGAAATGCCTTCAGAGCACTTAAAAACCCGCTTGCAACGAAATGACTCCAGAGCACTTAAAAACCCGCTTGGAACGAAATGACTCCAGAGCACTTAAAAAACCCGCTTCCAGTGAAATGTCTGAGAAGTATGTAAAAACCCGCTTGCAACGAAATGACTCCAGAACACTTAAAAACCCGCTTGCAACGAAATGACTCCAGAACACTTAAAAACCCGCTTGCAACGAAATGACTCCAGAGCACTTAAAAACCCGCTTGCAACGAAATGACTCCAGAGCACTTAAAAACCCGCTTGCAACGAAATGACTCCAGAGCACTTAAAAACCCGCTTGCAACGAAATGACTCCAGAGCACTTAAAAACCCACTTGCAACGAAATGACTCCAGAGCAATTAAAAACCCGCTTGCAACGAAATGACTCCAGAGCACTTAAAAACCCGCTTACAACGAAATGCTTTCAGAGCACTTAAAAACCCTCTTGCAACGAAATGACTCCAGAGCACTTAAAAAACCTGCTTCCAGTGAAATGTCTGAGAAGTATGTAAAAACCCGCTTGCAACGAAATGACTCCAGAACACGTAAAAACCCGCTTGCAACGAAATGACTCCAGAGAACTTCAAAACCCGCTTACAACGAAATGCCTTCAGAGCACTTAAAAACCCGCTTGCAACGAAATGCCTTCAGAGCACTTAAAAACCCGCTTGCAACGAAATGACTCCAGAGTACTTACAAACCCGCTTGCAACGAAATGCCTACAGAGCACTTAAAAAACCCGCTTCCAGTGAAATGTCTGAGAAGTATGTAAAAACCCGCTTGCAAAGAAATGACTCCAGAGCACTTAAAAACCCGCTTGCAACGAAATGACTCCAGAACACTTAAAAAATCCGCTTGCAACGAAATGACTCCAGAGTACTTAAAAACCCGCTTGCAACGAAATGACTCCAGAGCACTTAAAAACCCGCTTGCAACGAAATGACTCCAGAGCACTTAAAAAACCGCTTGCAACGAAATGAATCCAGAGCACTTAAAAACCTGCTTGCAACGAAATGACTCCAGAGCACTTAAAAACCCGCTTGCAACGAAATGACTCCAGAGCACTTAAAAACCCGCTTACAACGAAATGCTTTCAGAGCACTTAAAAACCCTCTTGCAACGAAATGACTCCAGAGCACTTAAAAAACCTGCTTCCAGTGAAATGTCTGAGAAGTATGTAAAAACCCGCTTGCAACGAAATGACTCCAGAACACGTTAAAACCCGCTTGCAACGAAATGACTCCAGAGAACTTCAAAACCCGCTTACAACGAAATGCCTTCAGAGCACTTAAAAACCCGCTTGCAACGAAATGACTCCAGAGCACTTAAAAACCCGCTTGCAACCAAATGACTCCAGAGCACTTAAAAACCCGCTTGCAACGAAATGACTCCAGAGCACTTAAACACCCGCTTGCAACGAAAGGACTCCAGAGCAGTTAAAAACCTGCTTGGAACGAAATGACTCCAGAGTACTTAAAAACCAGTTTGCAACGAAATGACTCCAGAGCACTTAAAAAACCCGCTTCCAGTGAAATGTCTGAGAAGCATGTAAAAACCCGCTTGTAATGAAATGACTCCAGAGCACATAAAAACCCGCTTGCAATGAAATGAATCCAGAGCACTTAAAATACTCGCTTCCAGTTAAATGTCAGAGAAATATGTAAAAACCCGCTTGCAACGAAATGACTCCAGAACACGTAAAAACCCGCTTGCAACGAAATGACTCCAGAGCACTTAAAAACCTGCTTGCAAAGAAATGACTCCAGAGTACTTAAAAACCCGCTTGCAACAAAGTGCCTACAGAGCACTTAAAAAACCCGCTTCCAGTGAAATGTCTGAGAAGTATGTAAAAACCCGCTTGCAACGAAATGACTCCAGAACACATAAAAACCCGCTTGCAACGAAAAGACTCCAGAGCACTAAAAAACCCGCTTGCAACGAAATGACTCCAGAGCACTTAAAAACCCGCTTGCAACGAAATGACTCCAGAGCACTTAAAAAACCTGCTTCCAGTTAAATGTCAGAGAAGTATGTAAAAACCCGCTTGCAACGAAATGACTCCAGAGCACGTAAAAACCCGCTTGCAACGAAATGACTCCAGAGTACTTAAAAACCCGCTTGATACGAAATGCCTCCAGAGCACTTAAAAAACCCGCTTTCAGTGAAATGTCTGAGAAGTATGTAAAAACCCGCTTGCAACGAAATGACTCCAGAACACGTAAAAACCCGCTTGCAACGAAATGACTCCAGAGCACTTCAAAACCCGCTTACAACGAAATGCCTTCAGAGCACTTAAAAACCCGCTTGCAACGAAATGACTCCAGAGCACTTAAAAACCCGTTTGCCACGAAATGACTCCAGAGCACTTAAAAACCCGCTTGCAACGAAATGACTCCAGAACACTTAAAAACCCGCTTGCAACGAAATGACTCCAGAGCACTTAAAAACCCGCTTAGAACGAAATGCCTTCAGAGCACTTAAAAACCCACTTGCAACGAAATGACTCCAGAGCACTTAAAAACCCGCTTGCAAAGAAATGACTCCAGAGCACTTAAAAACCCGCTTGCAACGAAATGACTCCAGAGCACTTAAAAACCCGCTTGCAACGAAATGACTCCAGAGCACTTAAAAACCCGCTTGCAACGAAATGACTCCAGAGCACTTAAAAACCCGCTTGCAAAGAAATGACTCCAGAGCACTTAAAAAACCTGCTCTCAGTGAAATGTCTGAGAAGTATGTAAAAACCCACTTGAAACGAAATGACTCCAGAGCACTTAAAAACCCGCTTGCAACGAAATGACTCCAGAGCACTTAAACACCCGCTTGCAACGAAATGACTCCAGAGCACTTAAAAACCCGCTTGCAACGAAATGACTCCAGAGCACTTAAAAACCCGCTTGCAACGAAATGACTCCAGAGCACTTAAAAACCCGCTTGCAACGAAATGACTCCAGAGCACTTAAAAACCCGCTTGCAACGAAATGACTCCAGAGCACTTAAAAACCCGCTTGCAACGAAATGACTCCAGAGTACTTAAAAACCCGCTTGCAACGAAATGACTCCAGAGCACTTAAAAACCCGCTTGCAACGAAATGACTCCAGAACACTTAAAAACCCGCTTGCAACGAAATGACTCCAGAGCACTAAAAAACCCGCTTGCAACGAAATGACTCCAGAGCACTTAAAAACCCGCTGGCAACGAAATTACTCCAGAGCACTTAAAAACCCGCTTGCAACGAAATGACTCCAGAGCACTTAAAAACCCGCTTGCAACGAAATGACTCCAGAGCACTTAAAAAACCTGCTCTCATTGAAATGTCTGAGAAGTATGTAAAAACCCGCTTGCAACGAAATGACTCCAGAGCACTTAAAAACCCGCTTGCAACGAAATGACTCCAGAGCACTTAAATACCCGCTTGCAACGAAATGACTCCAGAGTACTTAAAAACCCGCTTGCAACAAAATGACTCCAGAGCACTTAAAAACCTGCTTGCAACGAAATGACTCCAGAGCACTTAAAAAACCCGCTTCCAGTGAAATGTCTGAGAAGTATGTAAAAACCCGCTTGCAACGAAATGACTCCAGAGCACTTAAAAACCCGCTTGCAACGAAATGACTCCAGAGCACTTAAATACCCGCTTGCAACGAAATGACTCCAGAGTACTTAAAAACCCGCTTGCAACGAAATGACTCCAGAGCACTTAAAAAACCCGCTTCCAGTGAAATGTCTGAGAAGTATGTAAAAACCCGCTTGCAACGAAATGACTCGAGAGCATGTAAAAAACGATGCAACGAAATGACTCCAGAGTACTTAAAAACCCGCTTGCAACGAAATGCCTACAGAGCACTTAAAAAACCCGCTTCCAGTGAAATGTCTGAGAAGTATGTAAAAACCCGCTTGCAACGAAATGACTCGAGAGCATGTAAAAAACGCTTGCAACAAAATGACTCCAGAGCACTTAAAAACCCGCTTGCAACGAAATGACTCCAGAGCACGTAAAAACCCACTTGCAACGAAATGACTCCAGAGCACTTAAAAACCCGCTTACAACGAAATGCCTTCAGAGCACTTAAAAACCCCCTTGCAACGAAATGACTCCAGAGCACTTAAAAACCCGCTTGCAACGAAATGACTCCAGAGCACTTAAACACCCGCTTGGAACGAAATGACTCCAGAGCACTTAAAAACCAGCTTGCAACGAAATGACTCCAGAGTACTTAAAAACCCGCTTGCAACGAAATGACTCCAGAGCACTTAAAAAACCCGCTTCCAGTGAAATGTCTGAGAAGTATGTAAAAACCCGCTTGCAACGAAATGACTCCAGAGCACTTAAAAAACTCGTTTCCAGTTAAATGTCAGAGAAGTATGTAAAAACCCGCTTGCAACGAAATGACTCGAGAGCATGTAAAAAACAATGCAACGAAATGACTCCAGAGTACTTAAAAACCCGCTTGCAACGAAATGCCTACAGAGCACTTAAAAAACCCGCTTCCAGTGAAATGTCTGAGAAGTATGTAAAAACCCGCTTGCAACGAAATGACTCCAGAATACGTAAAAAACCGCTTGCAACGAAAAGACTCCAGAGCACTTAAAAACCCGCTTACAACGAAATGCCTTCAGAGCACTTAAAAACCCGCTTGCAATGAAATGACTCCAGAGTACTTAAAAACCCGCTTGCAACGAAATGACTCCAGAGCACTTAAAAACCCGCTTGCAACGAAATGAATCCAGAACACATAAAAACCCGCATGCAACGAAATGACTCCAGAGCACTTAAAAATCCGCTTGCAACGAAATGACTCCTGAGCACTTAAACACCCGCTTGCAACGAAATTACTCCAGAGCACTTAAAAACCCGCTTGAAACGAAATGACTCCAGAGCACTTAAACACCGGCTTGCAACGAAATGACTCCAGAGCACTTAAAAACCCGCTTGCAACGAAATGACTCCAGAGCACTTAAAAAACAAGCTTCCAGTGAAATGTCTGAGAAGTATGTAAAAACCCGCTTGCAACGAAATGACTCCAGAGCATGTAAAAAACGCTTGCAACGAAATGACCTCAGAGGACTTAAAAACCCGCTTGCAACGAAATGCCTACAGAGCACTTAAAAAACCCGCTTCCAGTGAAATGTCTGAGAAGTATGTAAAAACCCGCTTGCAACGAAATGACTCCAGAACACGTAAAAACCCGCTTGCAACGAAATGACTCCAGAGCACTTAAAAACACGCTTACAACGAAATGCCTTCAGAGCACTTAAAAACCCGCGTGCAACGAAATGACTCCAGAGTACTTAAAAACCCGCTTGCAACGAAATGACTCCAGAGCACTTAAAAACCCGCTTGCAACGAAATGAATCCAGAACACATAAAAACCCGCATGCAACGAAATGACTCCAGAGCACTTAAAAATCCGCTTCCAGTGAAATGTCAGAGAAGTATGTAAAAACCCGCTTGCAACGAAATGACTCCAGAGCATGTAAAAACCCGCTTGCAACGAAATGACTCCAGAGCACTTAAAAACCCGCTTACAACGAAATGCCTTCAGAGCACTTAAAAACCCGCTTGCAACGAAATGACTCCAGAGCACTTAAAAACCCGCTTGCAACGAAATGAATCCAGAACACATAAAAACCCGCTTGCAACAAAATGACTCCAGAGCACTTAAAAACCCGCTTGCAACGAAATGACTCCAGAGCACTTAAAAACCCGCTTGCAACGAAATGACTCCAGAACACTTAAAAACCCGCTTGCAACGAAATGACTCCAGAGCACTTAAAAACCCGCTTGCAACGAAATGACTCCAGAGCACTTAAAAACCCGCTTGCAACGAAATGATTCCAGAGCACTTAAAAACCGGCTTGCAACGAAATGACTCCAGAGCACTTAAAAACCTGCTTGCAACGAAATGACTCCAGAGCACTTAAAAAACCTGCTCTCAGTGAAATGTCTGAGAAGTATGTAAAAACCCGCTTGCAACGAAATGACTCCAGAGCACTTAAAATCCCGCTTGCAACGAAATGACTCCAGAGCACTTAAACACCCGCTTGAAACGAAATGACTCCAGAGCACTTAAAAACCCGCTTGCAACGAAATGACTCCAGAGTACTTAAAAACCCGCTTGCAACGAAATGACTCCAGAGCACTTAAAAACCAGCTTGCAACGAAATGAATCCAGAACACTTAAATACCCGCTTGCAACGAAATGACTCCAGAGCACTTAAAAACCCGCTTGCAACGAAGTGACTCCAGAAGACTTAAAAACCCGCTTGCAACGAAATGACTCCAGAGCACTTAAAAACCCGCTTGCAACGAAATGACTCCAGAGCACTTAAAAACCCGCTTGCAACGAAATGACTCCAGAGCACGTAAAAACCAGCTTGCAACGAAATGACTCCAGATCACTTAAAAACCCGCTTGCAACGAAATGACTCCAGAGTACTTAAAAACCCGCTTGCAACGAAATGACTCCAGAGCACTTAAAAACCCGCTTGCAACGAAATGACTCCAGAGTACTTAAAAACCCGCTTGCAACGAAATGACAACCAGAGCACTTAAAAAACCCGCTTCCAGTGAAATGTCTGAGAAGTATGTAAAAACCCGCTTGCAACGAAATGACTCCAGAGCACGTAAAAACCAGCTTGCAACGAAATGACTCCAGAGCACTTAAAAACCCGCTTGCAACGAAATGACTCCAGAGTACTTAAAAACCCGCTTGCAACAAAATGACTCCAGAGCACTTAAAAACCTGCTTTCAACGAAATGACTCCAGAACACTTAAATACCCGCTTGCAACGAAATGACTCCAGAGCACTTAAACACCCGCTTGCAACGAAATGACTCCAGAGCACTTAAAAACCCGCTTGCAACGAAATGACTCCAGAGCACTTAAAAACCCGCTTGCAACGAAATTACTCCAGAGCACTTAAAAACCCGCTTGCAACGAAATGACTGCAGAGTACTTAAAAAACCGCTTGCAACGAAATGACTCCAGAGCACTTAAAAAACCCGCTTCCAGTGAAATGTCTGAGAAGTATGTAAAAACCCGCTTGCAACGAAATGACTCCAGAGCACTTAAAAAATTCGTTTCCACTTAAATGTCAGAGAAGTATGTAAAAACCCGCTTGCAACGAAATGACTCGAGAGCATGTAAAAAACGCTGCAACGAAATGACTCCAGAGCACTTAAAAACCCGCTTACAACGAAATGACTCCAGAGCACGTAAAAAACCACTTGCAAAGAAATGACTCCAGAGCACTTAAAAACCCGCTTACAACTAAATGCCTTCAGAGCACTTAAAAACCCCCTTGCAACGAAATGACTCCAGAGCACTTAAAAATCCGCTTGCAACGAAATGACTCCAGAGCACTTAAAAACCAGCTTGCAACGAAATGAATCCAGAACACTTAAATACCCGCTTGCAACGAAATGACTCCAGAGCACTTAAAAACCCGCTTGCAACGAAGTGACTCCAGAAGACTTAAAAACCCGCTTGCAACGAAATGACTCCAGAGCACTTAAAAACCCGCTTGCAACGAAATGACTCCAGAGCACTGAAAAACCCGCTTGCAACGAAAAGACTCCAGAACAGGTAAAAACCCGCTTGCAACGAAATGACTCCAAAGAACTTCCAAACCCGCTTACAACGAAATGCCTTCAGAGCACTTAAAAACCTGCTTGCAACGAAATGACTCCAGAGCACTTAAAAACCCGCTTGCAACGAAATGACTCCAGAGCACTTAAACACCCGCTTGCAACGAAATGACTCCAGAGCACTTAAAAACCCGCTTGCAACGAAATGACTCCAGAGCACTTAAACACCCGCTTGCAAGGAAATGACTCCAGAGCACTTAAACACCCGCTTGAAACGAATTGACTCCAGAGCACTTAAAAACCCGCTTGGAACGAAATGACTCCAGAGTACTTAAAAACCCGCTTGCAACGAAATGACTCCAGAGTACTTAAAAAACCCGCTTCCAGTGAAATGTCTGAGAAGCATGTAAAAACCCGCTTGCAATGAAATGACTCCAGAGCACATAAAAACCCGCTTGCAACGAAATGAATCCAGAGCACTTAAAATACTCGCTTCCAGTTAAATGTCAGAGAAATATGTAAAAACCCGCTTGCAACGAAATGACTCCAGAGCACGTAAAAACACACTTGCAACGAAATGACTCCAGAGTACTTACAAACCCGCTTGCAACGAAATGCCTACAGAGCACTTAAAAAACCCGCTTCCAGTGAAATGTCTGAGAAGTATGTAAAAACCCGCTTGCAACGAAATGACTCCAGAACACTTAAAAACCCGCTTGCAACGAAATGACTCCAGAACACTTAAAAACCCGCTTGCAACGAAATGACTCCAGAGCACTTAAAAACCCGCTTGCAACGAAATGACTCCAGAGCACTTAAAAACCCGCTTGCAACGAAATGACTCCAGAGCACTTAAAAACCCGCTTGCAACGAAATGACTCCAGAGCACTTAAAAACCCACTTGCAACGAAATGACTCCAGAGCAATTAAAAACCCGCTTGCAACGAAATGACTCCAGAGCACTTAAAAACCCGCTTACAACGAAATGCTTTCAGAGCACTTAAAAACCCTCTTGCAACGAAATGACTCCAGAGCACTTAAAAAACCTGCTTCCAGTGAAATGTCTGAGAAGTATGTAAAAACCCGCTTGCAACGAAATGACTCCAGAACACGTAAAAACCCGCTTGCAACGAAATGACTCCAGAGAACTTCAAAACCCGCTTAGAACGAAATGCCTTCAGAGCACTTAAAAACCCGCTTGCAACGAAATGCCTTCAGAGCACTTAAAAACCCGCTTGCAACGAAATGACTCCAGAGTACTTACAAACCCGCTTGCAACGAAATGCCTACAGAGCACTTAAAAAACCCGCTTCCAGTGAAATGTCTGAGAAGTATGTAAAAACCCGCTTGCAAAGAAATGACTCCAGAGCACTTAAAAACCCGCTTGCAACGAAATGACTCCAGAACACTTAAAAAATCCGCTTGCAACGAAATGACTCCAGAGCACTTAAAAACCCGCTTGCAACGAAATGACTCCAGAGCACTTAAAAACCCGCTTGCAAAGAAATGACTCCAGAGCACTTAAAAAACCGCTTGCAACGAAATGAATCCAGAGCACTTAAAAACCCGCTTACAACGAAATGCTTTCAGAGCACTTAAAAACCCTCTTGCAACGAAATGACTCCAGAGCACTTAAAAAACCTGCTTCCAGTGAAATGTCTGAGAAGTATGTAAAAACCCGCTTGCAACGAAATGACTCCAGAACACGTAAAAACCCGCTTGCAACGAAATGACTCCAGAGAACTTCAAAACCCGCTTACAACGAAATGACTCCAGAGCACTTAAAAACCCGCTTGCAACCAAATGACTCCAGAGCACTTAAAAACCCGCTTGCAACGAAATGACTCCAGAGCACTTAAACACCCGCTTGCAACGAAAGGACTCCAGAGCAGTTAAAAACCTGCTTGGAACGAAATGACTCCAGAGTACTTAAAAACCAGTTTGCAACGAAATGACTCCAGAGCACTTAAAAAACCCGCTTCCAGTGAAATGTCTGAGAAGCATGTAAAAACCCGCTTGTAATGAAATGACTCCAGAGCACATAAAAACCCGCTTGCAATGAAATGAATCCAGAGCACTTAAAATACTCGCTTCCAGTTAAATGTCAGAGAAATATGTAAAAACCCGCTTGCAACGAAATGACTCCAGAACACGTAAAAACCCGCTTGCAACGAAATGACTCCAGAGCACTTAAAAACCTGCTTGCAAAGAAATGACTTCAGAGTCCTTAAAAACCCGCTTGCAACAAAGTGCCTACAGAGCACTTAAAAAACCCGCTTCCAGTGAAATGTCTGAGAAGTATGTAAAAACCCGCTTGCAACGAAATGACTCCAGAACACATAAAAACCCGCTTGCAACGAAAAGACTCCAGAGCACTAAAAAACCCGCTTGCAACGAAATGACTCCAGAGCACTTAAAAACCCGCTTGCAACGAAATGACTCCAGAGCACTTAAAAAACCTGCTTCCAGTTAAATGTCAAAGAAGTATGTAAAAACCCGCTTGCAACGAAATGACTCCAGAGCACGTAAAAACCCGCTTGCAACGAAATGACTCCAGAGTACTTAAAAACCCGCTTGATACGAAATGCCTCCAGAGCACTTAAAAAACCCGCTTTCAGTGAAATGTCTGAGAAGTATGTAAAAACCCGCTTGCAACGAAATGACTCCAGAACACGTAAAAACCCGCTTGCAACGAAATGACTCCAGAGCACTTCAAAACCCGCTTACAACGAAATGACTTCAGAGCACTTAAAAACCCGCTTGCAACGAAATGACTCCAGAGCACTTAAAAACCCGTTTGCCACGAAATGACTCCAGAGCACTTAAAAACCCGCTTGCAACGAAATGACTCCAGAACACTTAAAAACCCGCTTGCAACGAAATGACTCCAGAGCACTTAAAAACCCGCTTAGAACGAAATGCCTTCAGAGCACTTAAAAACCCACTTGCAACGAAATGACTCCAGAGCACTTAAAAACCCGCTTGCAAAGAAATGACTCCAGAGCACTTAAAAACCCGCTTGCAACGAAATGACTCCAGAGCACTTAAAAACCCGCTTGCAACGAAATGACTCCAGAGCACTTAAAAACCCGCTTGCAACGAAATGACTCCAGAGCACTTAAAAACCCGCTTGCAAAGAAATGACTCCAGAGCACTTAAAAAACCTGCTCTCAGTGAAATGTCTGAGAAGTATGTAAAAACCCGCTTGCAACGAAATGACTCCAGAGCACTTAAAAACCCGCTTGCAACGAAATGACTCCAGAGCACTTAAACACCCGCTTGCAACGAAATGACTCCAGAGCACTTAAAAACCCGCTTGCAACGAAATGACTCCAGAGCACTTAAAAACTCGCTTGCAACGAAATGACTCCAGAGCACTTAAAAACCCGCTTGCAACGAAATGACTCCAGAGCACTTAAAAACCCGCTTGCAACGAAATGACTCCAGAGCACTTAAAAACCCGCTTGCAACGAAATGACTCCAGAGTACTTAAAAACCCGCTTGCAACGAAATGACTCCAGAGCACTTAAAAACCCGCTTGCAACGAAATGACTCCAGAACACTTAAAAACCCGCTTGCAACGAAATGACTCCAGAGCACTAAAAAACCCGCTTGCAACGAAATGACTCCAGAGCACTTAAAAACCCGCTGGCAACGAAATTACTCCAGAGCACTTAAAAACCCACTTGCAACGAAATGACTCCAGAGCACTTAAAAACCCGCTTTCAACGAAATGACTCCAGAGCACTTAAAAAACCTGCTCTCATTGAAATGTCTGAGAAGTATGTAAAAACCCGCTTGCAACGAAATGACTCCAGAGCACTTAAAAACCCGCTTGCAACGAAATGACTCCAGAGCACTTAAATACCCGCTTGCAACGAAATGACTCCAGAGTACTTAAAAACCCGCTTGCAACAAAATGACTCCAGAGCACTTAAAAACCTGCTTGCAACGAAATGACTCCAGAGCACTTAAAAAACCCGCTTCCAGTGAAATGTCTGAGAAGTATGTAAAAACCCGCTTGCAACGAAATGACTCCAGAGCACTTAAAAACCCGCTTGCAACGAAATGACTCCAGAGCACTTAAATACCCGCTTGCAACGAAATGACTCCAGAGTACTTAAAAACCCGCTTGCAACGAAATGACTCCAGAGCACTTAAAAAACCCGCTTCCAGTGAAATGTCTGAGAAGTATGTAAAAACCCGCTTGCAACGAAATGACTCCAGAATACGTAAAAACCCGCTTGCAACGAAAAGACTCCAGAGCACTTAAAAACCCGCTTACAACGAAATGCCTTCAGAGCACTTAAAAACCCGCTTGCAACGAAATGACTCCAGAGTACTTAAAAACCCGCTTGCAACGAAATGACTCCAGAGCACTTAAAAACCGCTTGCAACGAAATGAATCCAGAACACATAAAAACCCGCATGCAACGAAATGACTCCAGAGCACTTAAAAACCCGCTTGCAACGAAATGACTCCTGAGCACTTAAACACCCGCTTGCAACGAAATTACTCCAGATCACTTAAAAACCCGCTTGAAACGAAATGACTCCAGAGCACTTAAACACCGGCTTGCAACGAAATGACTCCAGAGCACTTAAAAACCCGCTTGCAACGAAATGACTCCAGAGCACTTAAAAAACAAGCTTCCAGTGAAATGTCTGAGAAGTATGTAAAAACCCGCTTGCAACGAAATGACTCCAGAGCATGTAAAAAACGCTTGCAACGAAATGACTCCAGAGGACTTAAAAACCCGCTTGCAACGAAATGCCTACAGAGCACTTAAAAAACCCGCTTCCAGTGAAATGTCTGAGAAGTATGTAAAAACCCGCTTGCAACGAAATGACTCCAGAACACGTAAAAACCCGCTTGCAACAAAATGACTCCAGAGCACTTAAAAACCCGCTTGCAACGAAATGACTCCAGAGCACTTAAACACCCGCTTGCAACGAAATGACTCCAGAGCACTTAAAAACCCGCTTGCAACGAAATGACTCCAGAGCACTTAAAAACCCGCTTGCAACGAAATGACTCCAGAGCACTTAAAAACCCGCTTGCAACGAAATGACTCCAGAGCACTTAAAAACCCGCTTGCAACGAAATGACTCCAGAGCACTTAAAAACCAGCTTGCAACGAAATGAATCCAGAACACTTAAATACCCGCTTGCAACGAAATGACTCCAGAGCACTTAAAAACCCGCTTGCAACGAAGTGACTCCAGAAGACTTAAAAACCCGCTTGCAACGAAATGACTCCAGAGCACTTAAAAACCCGCTTGCAACGAAATGACTCCAGAGCACTGAAAAACCCGCTTGCAACGAAATGACTCCAGAACAGGTAAAAACCCGCTTGCAACGAAATGACTCCAAAGAACTTCCAAACCCGCTTACAACGAAATGCCTTCAGAGCACTTAAAAACCTGCTTGCAACGAAATGACTCCAGAGCACTTAAAAACCCGCTTGCAACGAAATGACTCCAGAGCACTTAAACACCCGCTTGCAACGAAATGACTCCAGAGCACTTAAAAACCCGCTTGCAACGAAATGACTCCAGAGCACTTAAACACCCGCTTGCAAGGAAATGACTCCAGAGCACTTAAACACCCGCTTGAAACGAATTGACTCCAGAGCACTTAAAAACCCGCTTGGAACGAAATGACTCCAGAGTACTTAAAAACCCGCTTGCAACGAAATGACTCCAGAGTACTTAAAAAACCCGCTTCCAGTGAAATGTCTGAGAAGCATGTAAAAACCCGCTTGCAATGAAATGACTCCAGAGCACATAAAAACCCGCCTGCAACGAAATGAATCCAGAGCACTTAAAATACTCGCTTCCAGTTAAATGTCAGAGAAATATGTAAAAACCCGCTTGCAACGAAATGACTCCAGAGCACGTAAAAACACACTTGCAACGAAATGACTCCAGAGTACTTACAAACCCGCTTGCAACGAAATGCCTACAGAGCACTTAAAAAACCCGCTTCCAGTGAAATGTCTGAGAAGTATGTAAAAACCCGCTTGCAACGAAATGACTCCAGAACACTTAAAAACCCGCTTGCAACGAAATGACTCCAGAACACTTAAAAACCCGCTTGCAACGAAATGACTCCAGAGCACTTAAAAACCCGCTTGCAACGAAATGACTCCAGAGCACTTAAAAACCCGCTTGCAACGAAATGACTCCAGAGCACTTAAAAACCCGCTTGCAACGAAATGACTCCAGAGCACTTAAAAACCCACTTGCAACGAAATGACTCCAGAGCAATTAAAAACCCGCTTGCAACGAAATGACTCCAGAGCACTTAAAAACCCGCTTACAACGAAATGCTTTCAGAGCACTGAAAAACCCTCTTGCAACGAAATGACTCCAGAGCACTTAAAAAACCTGCTTCCAGTGAAATGTCTGAGAAGTATGTAAAAACCCGCTTGCAACGAAATGACTCCAGAACACGTAAAAACCCGCTTGCAACGAAATGACTCCAGAGAACTTCAAAACCCGCTTACAACGAAATGCCTTCAGAGCACTTAAAAACCCGCTTGCAACGAAATGCCTTCAGAGCACTTAAAAACCCGCTTGCAACGAAATGACTCCAGAGTACTTACAAACCCGCTTGCAACGAAATGCCTACAGAGCACTTAAAAAACCCGCTTCCAGTGAAATGTCTGAGAAGTATGTAAAAACCCGCTTGCAAAGAAATGACTCCAGAGCACTTAAAAACCCGCTTGCAACGAAATGACTCCAGAACACTTAAAAAATCCGCTTGCAACGAAATGACTCCAGAGCACTTAAAAACCCGCTTGCAACGAAATGACTCCAGAGCACTTAAAAACCCGCTTGCAACGAAATGACTCCAGAGCACTTAAAAAACCGCTTGCAACGAAATGAATCCAGAGCACTTAAAAACCCGCTTGCAACGAAATGACTCCAGAGCACTTAAAAACGCGCTTGCAACGAAATGACTCCAGAGCACTTAAAAACCCGCTTACAACGAAATGCTTTCAGAGCACTTAAAAACCCTCTTGCAACGAAATGACTCCAGAGCACTTAAAAAACCTGCTTCCAGTGAAATGTCTGAGAAGTATGTAAAAACCCGCTTGCAACGAAATGACTCCAGAACACGTAAAAACCCGCTTGCAACGAAATGACTCCAGAGAACTTCAAAACCCGCTTACAACGAAATGCCTTCAGAGCACTTAAAAACCCGCTTGCAACGAAATGACTCCAGAGCACTTAAAAACCCGCTTGCAACCAAATGACTCCAGAGCACTTAAAAACCCGCTTGCAACGAAATGACTCCAGAGCACTTAAACACCCGCTTGCAACGAAAGGACTCCAGAGCAGTTAAAAACCTGCTTGGAACGAAATGACTCCAGAGTACTTAAAAACCAGTTTGCAACGAAATGACTCCAGAGCACTTAAAAAACCCGCTTCCAGTGAAATGTCTGAGAAGCATGTAAAAACCCGCTTGTAATGAAATGACTCCAGAGCACATAAAAACCCGCTTGCAATGAAATGAATCCAGAGCACTTAAAATACTCGCTTCCAGTTAAATGTCAGAGAAATATGTAAAAACCCGCTTGCAACGAAATGACTCCAGAACACGTAAAAACCCGCTTGCAACGAAATGACTCCAGAGCACTTAAAAACCTGCTTGCAAAGAAATGACTTCAGAGTACTTAAAAACCCGCTTGCAACAAAGTGCCTACAGAGCACTTAAAAAACCCGCTTCCAGTGAAATGTCTGAGAAGTATGTAAAAACCCGCTTGCAACGAAATGACTCCAGAGCACTTAAAAACCCGCTTGCAACGAAATGACTCCAGAGCACTTAAAAACCAGCTTGCAACGAAATGAATCCAGAACACTTAAATACCCGCTTGCAACGAAATGACTCCAGAGCACTTAAAAACCCGCTTGCAACGAAGTGACTCCAGAAGACTTAAAAACCCGCTTGCAACGAAATGACTCCAAAGAACTTCCAAACCCGCTTACAACGAAATGCCTTCAGAGCACTTAAAAACCTGCTTGCAACGAAATGACTCCAGAGCACTTAAAAACCCGCTTGCAACGAAATGACTCCAGAGCACTTAAACACCCGCTTGCAACGAAATGACTCCAGAGCACTTAAAAACCCGCTTGCAACGAAATGACTCCAGAGCACTTAAACACCCGCTTGCAAGGAAATGACTCCAGAGCACTTAAACACCCGCTTGAAACGAATTGACTCCAGAGCACTTAAAAACCCGCTTGGAACGAAATGACTCCAGAGTACTTAAAAACCCGCTTGCAACGAAATGACTCCAGAGTACTTAAAAAACCCGCTTCCAGTGAAATGTCTGAGAAGCATGTAAAAACCCGCTTGCAATGAAATGACTCCAGAGCACATAAAAACCCGCCTGCAACGAAATGAATCCAGAGCACTTAAAATACTCGCTTCCAGTTAAATGTCAGAGAAATATGTAAAAACCCGCTTGCAACGAAATGACTCCAGAGCACGTAAAAACACACTTGCAACGAAATGACTCCAGAGTACTTACAAACCCGCTTGCAACGAAATGCCTACAGAGCACTTAAAAAACCCGCTTCCAGTGAAATGTCTGAGAAGTATGTAAAAACCCGCTTGCAACGAAATGACTCCAGAACACTTAAAAACCCGCTTGCAACGAAATGACTCCAGAACACTTAAAAACCCGCTTGCAACGAAATGACTCCAGAGCACTTAAAAACCCGCTTGCAACGAAATGACTCCAGAGCACTTAAAAACCCGCTTGCAACGAAATGACTCCAGAGCACTTAAAAACCCGCTTGCAACGAAATGACTCCAGAGCACTTAAAAACCCACTTGCAACGAAATGACTCCAGAGCAATTAAAAACCCGCTTGCAACGAAATGACTCCAGAGCACTTAAAAACCCGCTTACAACGAAATGCTTTCAGAGCACTGAAAAACCCTCTTGCAACGAAATGACTCCAGAGCACTTAAAAAACCTGCTTCCAGTGAAATGTCTGAGAAGTATGTAAAAACCCGCTTGCAACGAAATGACTCCAGAACACGTAAAAACCCGCTTGCAACGAAATGACTCCAGAGAACTTCAAAACCCGCTTACAACGAAATGCCTTCAGAGCACTTAAAAACCCGCTTGCAACGAAATGCCTTCAGAGCACTTAAAAACCCGCTTGCAACGAAATGACTCCAGAGTACTTACAAACCCGCTTGCAACGAAATGCCTACAGAGCACTTAAAAAACCCGCTTCCAGTGAAATGTCTGAGAAGTATGTAAAAACCCGCTTGCAAAGAAATGACTCCAGAGCACTTACAAACCCGCTTGCAACGAAATGACTCCAGAACACTTAAAAAATCCGCTTGCAACGAAATGACTCCAGAGCACTTAAAAACCCGCTTGCAACGAAATGACTCCAGAGCACTTAAAAACCCGCTTGCAACGAAATGACTCCAGAGCACTTAAAAAACCGCTTGCAACGAAATGAATCCAGAGCACTTAAAAACCCGCTTGCAACGAAATGACTCCAGAGCACTTAAAAACGCGCTTGCAACGAAATGACTCCAGAGCACTTAAAAACCCGCTTACAACGAAATGCTTTCAGAGCACTTAAAAACCCTCTTGCAACGAAATGACTCCAGAGCACTTAAAAAACCTGCTTCCAGTGAAATGTCTGAGAAGTATGTAAAAACCCGCTTGCAACGAAATGACTCCAGAACACGTAAAAACCCGCTTGCAACGAAATGACTCCAGAGAACTTCAAAACCCGCTTACAACGAAATGCCTTCAGAGCACTTAAAAACCCGCTTGCAACGAAATGACTCCAGAGCACTTAAAAACCCGCTTGCAACCAAATGACTCCAGAGCACTTAAAAACCCGCTTGCAACGAAATGACTCCAGAGCACTTAAACACCCGCTTGCAACGAAAGGACTCCAGAGCAGTTAAAAACCTGCTTGGAACGAAATGACTCCAGAGTACTTAAAAACCAGTTTGCAACGAAATGACTCCAGAGCACTTAAAAAACCCGCTTCCAGTGAAATGTCTGAGAAGCATGTAAAAACCCGCTTGTAATGAAATGACTCCAGAGCACATAAAAACCCGCTTGCAATGAAATGAATCCAGAGCACTTAAAATACTCGCTTCCAGTTAAATGTCAGAGAAATATGTAAAAACCCGCTTGCAACGAAATGACTCCAGAACACGTAAAAACCCGCTTGCAACGAAATGACTCCAGAGCACTTAAAAACCTGCTTGCAAAGAAATGACTTCAGAGTACTTAAAAACCCGCTTGCAACAAAGTGCCTACAGAGCACTTAAAAAACCCGCTTCCAGTGAAATGTCTGAGAAGTATGTAAAAACCCGCTTGCAACGAAATGACTCCAGAACACATAAAAACCCGCTTGCAACGAAAAGACTCCAGAGCACTAAAAAACCCGTTTGCAACAAAATGACTCCAGAGCACTTAAAAACCCGCTTGCAACGAAATGACTCCAGAGCACTTAAAAAACCTGCTTCCAGTTAAATGTCAGAGAAGTATGTAAAAACCCGCTTGCAACGAAATGACTCCAGAGCACGTAAAAACCCGCTTGCAACGAAATGACTCCAGAGTACTTAAAAACCCGCTTGATACGAAATGCCTCCAGAGCACTTAAAAAACCCGCTTTCAGTGAAATGTCTGAGAAGTATGTAAAAACCCGCTTGCAACGAAATGACTCCAGAACACGTAAAAACCCGCTTGCAACGAAATGACTCCAGAGCACTTCAAAACCCGCTTACAACGAAATGCCTTCAGAGCACTTAAAAACCCGCTTGCAACGAAATGACTCCAGAGCACTTAAAAACCCGTTTGCCACGAAATGACTCCAGAGCACTTAAAAACCCGCTTGCAACGAAATGACTCCAGAACACTTAAAAACCCGCTTGCAACGAAATGACTCAAGAGCACTTAAACACCCGCTTGCAACGAAATGACTCCAGAGCACTTAAAAACCCGCTTGCAACGAAATGACTCCAGAGCACTTAAAAACCCGCTTGCAACGAAATGACTCCAGAGCACTTAAAAACCCGCTTGCAACGAAATGACTCCAGAGCACTTAAAAACCCGCTTGCAACGAAATGACTCCAGAGCACTTAAAAACCAGCTTGCAACGAAATGAATCCAGAACACTTAAATACCCGCTTGCAACGAAATGACTCCAGAGCACTTAAAAACCCGCTTGCAACGAAGTGACTCCAGAAGACTTAAAAACCCGCTTGCAACGAAATGACTCCAGAGCACTTAAAAACCCGCTTGCAACGAAATGACTCCAGAGCTCTGAAAAACCCGCTTGCAACGAAATGACTCCAGAACAGGTAAAAACCCGCTTGCAACGAAATGACTCCAAAGAACTTCCAAACCCGCTTACAACGAAATGCCTTCAGAGCACTTAAAAACCTGCTTGCAACGAAATGACTCCAGAGCACTTAAAAACCCGCTTGCAACGAAATGACTCCAGAGCACTTAAACACCCGCTTGCAACGAAATGACTCCAGAGCACTTAAAAACCCGCTTGCAACGAAATGACTCCAGAGCACTTAAACACCCGCTTGCAAGGAAATGACTCCAGAGCACTTAAACACCCGCTTGAAACGAATTGACTCCAGAGCACTTAAAAACCCGCTTGGAACGAAATGACTCCAGAGTACTTAAAAACCCGCTTGCAACGAAATGACTCCAGAGTACTTAAAAAACCCGCTTCCAGTGAAATGTCTGAGAAGCATGTAAAAACCCGCTTGCAATGAAATGACTCCAGAGCACATAAAAACCCGCTTGCAACGAAATGAATCCAGAGCACTTAAAATACTCGCTTCCAGTTAAATGTCAGAGAAATATGTAAAAACCCGCTTGCAACGAAATAACTCCAGAGCACGTAAAAACACACTTGCAACGAAATGACTCCAGAGTACTTACAAACCCGCTTGCAACGAAATGCCTACAGAGCACTTAAAAAACCCGCTTCCAGTGAAATGTCTGAGAAGTATGTAAAAACCCGTTTGCAACGAAATGACTCCAGAATACGTAAAAACCCGCTTGCAACGAAAAGACTCCAGAGCACTTAAAAACCTGCTTACAACGAAATGCCTTCAGAGCACTTAAAAACCCGCTTGCAACGAAATGACTCCAGAGTACTTAAAAACCCGCTTGCAACGAAATGACTCCAGAGCACTTAAAAACCGCTTGCAACGAAATGAATCCAGAACACATAAAAACCCGCATGCAACGAAATGACTCCAGAGCACTTAAAAACCCGCTTGCAACGAAATGACTCCTGAGCACTTAAACACCCGCTTGCAACGAAATTACTCCAGATCACTTAAAAACCCGCTTGAAACGAAATGACTCCAGAGCACTTAAACACCGGCTTGCAACGAAATGACTCCAGAGCACTTAAAAACCCGCTTGCAACGAAATGACTCCAGAGCACTTAAAAACCGCTTGCAACGAAATGAATCCAGAACACATAAAAACCCGCATGCAACGAAATGACTCCAGAGCACTTAAAAACCCGCTTGCAACGAAATGACTCCTGAGCACTTAAACACCCGCTTGCAACGAAATTACTCCAGATCACTTAAAAACCCGCTTGAAACGAAATGACTCCAGAGCACTTAAACACCGGCTTGCAACGAAATGACTCCAGAGCACTTAAAAACCCGCTTGCAACGAAATGACTCCAGAGCACTTAAAAAACAAGCTTCCAGTGAAATGTCTGAGAAGTATGTAAAAACCCGCTTGCAACGAAATGACTCCAGAGCATGTAAAAAACGCTTGCAACGAAATGACTCCAGAGGACTTAAAAACCCGCTTGCAACGAAATGCCTACAGAGCACTTAAAAAACCCGCTTCCAGTGAAATGTCTGAGAAGTATGTAAAAACCCGCTTGCAACGAAATGACTCCAGAACACGTAAAAACCCGCTTGCAACAAAATGACTCCAGAGCACTTAAAAACCCGCTTGCAACGAAATGACTCCAGAGCACTTAAACACCCGCTTGCAACGAAATGACTCCAGAGCACTTAAAAACCCGCTTGCAACGAAATGACTCCAGAGCACTTAAAAACCCGCTTGCAACGAAATGACTCCAGAGCACTTAAAAACCCGCTTGCAACGAAATGACTCCAGAGCACTTAAAAACCCGCTTGCAACGAAATGACTCCAGAGCACTTAAAAACCAGCTTGCAACGAAATGAATCCAGAACACTTAAATACCCGCTTGCAACGAAATGACTCCAGAGCACTTAAAAACCCGCTTGCAACGAAGTGACTCCAGAAGACTTAAAAACCCGCTTGCAACGAAATGACTCCAGAGCACTTAAAAACCCGCTTGCAACGAAATGACTCCAGAGCACTGAAAAACCCGCTTGCAACGAAATGACTCCAGAACAGGTAAAAACCCGCTTGCAACGAAATGACTCCAAAGAACTTCCAAACCCGCTTACAACGAAATGCCTTCAGAGCACTTAAAAACCTGCTTGCAACGAAATGACTCCAGAGCACTTAAAAACCCGCTTGCAACGAAATGACTCCAGAGCACTTAAACACCCGCTTGCAACGAAATGACTCCAGAGCACTTAAAAACCCGCTTGCAACGAAATGACTCCAGAGCACTTAAACACCCGCTTGCAAGGAAATGACTCCAGAGCACTTAAACACCCGCTTGAAACGAATTGACTCCAGAGCACTTAAAAACCCGCTTGGAACGAAATGACTCCAGAGTACTTAAAAACCCGCTTGCAACGAAATGACTCCAGAGTACTTAAAAAACCCGCTTCCAGTGAAATGTCTGAGAAGCATGTAAAAACCCGCTTGCAATGAAATGACTCCAGAGCACATAAAAACCCGCTTGCAACGAAATGAATCCAGAGCACTTAAAATACTCGCTTCCAGTTAAATGTCAGAGAAATATGTAAAAACCCGCTTGCAACGAAATGACTCCAGAGCACGTAAAAACACACTTGCAACGAAATGACTCCAGAGTACTTACAAACCCGCTTGCAACGAAATGCCTACAGAGCACTTAAAAAACCCGCTTCCAGTGAAATGTCTGAGAAGTATGTAAAAACCCGCTTGCAACGAAATGACTCCAGAACACTTAAAAACCCGCTTGCAACGAAATGACTCCAGAACACTTAAAAACCCGCTTGCAACGAAATGACTCCAGAGCACTTAAAAACCCGCTTGCAACGAAATGACTCCAGAGCACTTAAAAACCCGCTTGCAACGAAATGACTCCAGAGCACTTAAAAACCCGCTTGCAACGAAATGACTCCAGAGCACTTAAAAACCCACTTGCAACGAAATGACTCCAGAGCAATTAAAAACCCGCTTGCAACGAAATGACTCCAGAGCACTTAAAAACCCGCTTACAACGAAATGCTTTCAGAGCACTGAAAAACCCTCTTGCAACGAAATGACTCCAGAGCACTTAAAAAACCTGCTTCCAGTGAAATGTCTGAGAAGTATGTAAAAACCCGCTTGCAACGAAATGACTCCAGAACACGTAAAAACCCGCTTGCAACGAAATGACTCCAGAGAACTTCAAAACCCGCTTACAACGAAATGCCTTCAGAGCACTTAAAAACCCGCTTGCAACGAAATGCCTTCAGAGCACTTAAAAACCCGCTTGCAACGAAATGACTCCAGAGTACTTACAAACCCGCTTGCAACGAAATGCCTACAGAGCACTTAAAAAACCCGCTTCCAGTGAAATGTCTGAGAAGTATGTAAAAACCCGCTTGCAAAGAAATGACTCCAGAGCACTTAAAAACCCGCTTGCAACGAAATGACTCCAGAACACTTAAAAAATCCGCTTGCAACGAAATGACTCCAGAGCACTTAAAAACCCGCTTGCAACGAAATGACTCCAGAGCACTTAAAAACCCGCTTGCAACGAAGTGACTCCAGAAGACTTAAAAACCCGCTTGCAACGAAATGACTCCAGAGCACTTAAAAACCCGCTTGCAACGAAATGACTCCAGAGCACTGAAAAACCCGCTTGCAACGAAATGACTCCAGAACAGGTAAAAACCCGCTTGCAACGAAATGACTCCAAAGAACTTCCAAACCCGCTTACAACGAAATGCCTTCAGAGCACTTAAAAACCTGCTTGCAACGAAATGACTCCAGAGCACTTAAAAACCCGCTTGCAACGAAATGACTCCAGAGCACTTAAACACCCGCTTGCAACGAAATGACTCCAGAGCACTTAAAAACCCGCTTGCAACGAAATGACTCCAGAGCACTTAAACACCCGCTTGCAAGGAAATGACTCCAGAGCACTTAAACACCCGCTTGAAACGAATTGACTCCAGAGCACTTAAAAACCCGCTTGGAACGAAATGACTCCAGAGTACTTAAAAACCCGCTTGCAACGAAATGACTCCAGAGTACTTAAAAAACCCGCTTCCAGTGAAATGTCTGAGAAGCATGTAAAAACCCGCTTGCAATGAAATGACTCCAGAGCACATAAAAACCCGCTTGCAACGAAATGAATCCAGAGCACTTAAAATACTCGCTTCCAGTTAAATGTCAGAGAAATATGTAAAAACCCGCTTGCAACGAAATGACTCCAGAGCACGTAAAAACACACTTGCAACGAAATGACTCCAGAGTACTTACAAACCCGCTTGCAACGAAATGCCTACAGAGCACTTAAAAAACCCGCTTCCAGTGAAATGTCTGAGAAGTATGTAAAAACCCGCTTGCAACGAAATGACTCCAGAACACTTAAAAACCCGCTTGCAACGAAATGACTCCAGAACACTTAAAAACCCGCTTGCAACGAAATGACTCCAGAGCACTTAAAAACCCGCTTGCAACGAAATGACTCCAGAGCACTTAAAAACCCGCTTGCAACGAAATGACTCCAGAGCACTTAAAAACCCGCTTGCAACGAAATGACTCCAGAGCACTTAAAAACCCACTTGCAACGAAATGACTCCAGAGCAATTAAAAACCCGCTTGCAACGAAATGACTCCAGAGCACTTAAAAACCCGCTTACAACGAAATGCTTTCAGAGCACTGAAAAACCCTCTTGCAACGAAATGACTCCAGAGCACTTAAAAAACCTGCTTCCAGTGAAATGTCTGAGAAGTATGTAAAAACCCG